>NW_007260398.1:1851700-1864290 GCF_000164805.1 Carlito syrichta | reverse complement strand
CACCTCAGCCTCCCAAAGGTGCGGGATTACAGGCTGAGCCACCGAGCCCGGCTTCTCTCTCTTTTTTAATTGGGGTCTCGCACTCCGTCACCCAGGCTAGAGTGTATGATCACAGCTCATCACAGTCTCGATCTGGGCGCAGGGGATCCTTCTACCTCAGCCACCAGGGTAGCTGGGACTAAAGGTGTGCGTTACCATGTCCAGCTAATTAAAAAAAATTTTTTGGTAAAAACAATGTCTTGCTATGTTGTCCAGGCTGGTCTCAAACTCCTGGGCCCAAGCAATTCTCCCGCCTCAAGCTCCCAAAGTGCTGGGATTACATGTGTGAGCCACCACACTTGGTCTATTTCACATCTGTAAATGTACTGATTTCATATACTCTAAAGATAGTTTTCCCCTATCTATATCCTTTATTTACTGTTAAATTATCTTATTTGCCACTTCCTATCATAGAGCACAATTAAATTACTCTCCTAAGCTCTAACTGCCTAAAGAAATCAGCTCTGCTTTAAAATTGGGTACATTTTTTGAGTTGGAGTCTCACTCTGCTGCCCAGACTGGAGTGCAGTGGCCGCTCCCAGCCACCGCAGCCTCGACCTGCTGGGGCTCCAGCGATCTTTCCGCCTCAGCCTTCCAAGTAGCTGGAACTACAGGCGCACGGTACCACACCCGGCTAATTTTTTTGATTTATTGTAGAGATGAGGTCTTACCAAGTTGCCCAGGTGGGTCTCGAACCCGTGGGCCCAGGCAATCCACTCACCTCAGCCTCCCAAGGCACAGGATTACAGGCTAAGCCACCGAGCCCAGCTAAAATTGGGTACTTTTAATTCTTTAATCTAACTGGCTTTTTTACAATTTTCTATGTTCTTTGCCTGACTTTGTAAAAAGACTATTTTCTTTGCCTGACTTTGTAAAAATCTTTTGCTCACTGCTCTTATATTAGTCCCACTTAACAGTTTATTTCTATGAAATTAATTTTATAGTTACATTTATCTTCATCAACCAGCATTTTTTCCTTCAGATAACGAGCAGAGGCACTCTGAATGTCACTGAGTTCCAGGTACCTCCAAAATCCCAATAAAAGAGGTCGATAGATTATAATATTTCACCAACCAAAACTTTGCCATAAGGTCCTTAGAAATCTCTAGTTCAGCTCTCACAATTTCCAGTCATGTTAGAGAAGCTCCTGTTTATTGCAAAGTGCTGAATCCTAAAAGGTTCCGTGACAAGAGAACAAGGACTTGTTGTCCCTAAAGGAAGACAAAGAGTCCTTGACCTTCACTTAACACAAAAAAACTGATCTATATGGCATTCTGCAAAACAAGGACTGTAAGGATCTAGGAGCTAGAGAACACACATTGTGGAATCTGGATGACTATTTCCATTGTCCCACATATATAGCTCTAGGTACAAGAGTTGGGGGGAAAAACCCCAAAACCTATGTGTATGTGGAATGAGAGCATCTGAGGGGACTGCGTGTTAGAAACTTGGGACCAAACAATTTGAGACCAAATGTCCTTAAGCTGAATACATTTCAGCCAATAATTAAACACATCCTCATTTGAAATAAATAAGTACACCTATGAGCCGCATTATGACTTAGGAGAAGTGGTTTCGGTCTTTTTTCTAGCATAATTATGTCCCAGAAATCTTATCTCCACTATGAAGCCTGCTTCTGACATATGTTAGGGCTCAATAAACGTTTGTTGAACTAAACAATAACGGAATCTGGATTCCATAGTAAGACACAAGTTTCCACTTTCCTAAAAAGAACATTTATGTTTAGATGGATTGTGCTGCTCTTCTTTAGCATGGCTTTAAGAATATACATAGTTTCGGCTGGATTTGGTGACTCAGCCTGTAATCCCAGCACTCTGGGAGGCCGAGGAGAGTGGATTGCCTGAGCCCACGGATTCGAGACCAGCCCGGGCAACTTGGGGAAAGCTTGTCTCTATAACAGATAAAAAAAATTAGCAGGGCACAGTAACGCGTATCTGTAGTTCTGGTTACTTGGAAGGCTGAGTTGGAAGGATTGCCGGAGCAAAGCAGGTCGACGCTGAGGTAGCGGTGAGTGTGCCACTGCACTCCAGCCAGGGCAACTGAGTGAGACTCTGACTCAAAACAAACAAACAAAAAGAATACACATAGTTTCAATAATGTCCTTGGCTGTAGTCACTGGGACTACAACTGCATCTCGCTGCCCATGTGCTTACTTTGAGAACCACTGGTGAATGGTGAATGACAACATTCCGCTTGTTAAAAGCAGGTGCTTCTCTGGGAAACTTCACTGTCAAATATTATGTGCTGTTTTTTACTCTTTTTTTTTTTTTGAGTTGGAGTCTCACTCTGTCACCCAGACTGGAGTGCAGTGGCCGCTTCCGGCCACCGCAGCCTCGATCTGCTGGGCTCCAGCGATCCTTCCGCCTCAGCCTTCCAAGTAGCCGGAACTACAGGCACGAGCTACCATGCCCGGCTAGTTTTTGATTTATTGTAGAGACGAGGTCTCGCCAAGTTGCCCGGGCGGGTCTCGAACGCGCAGGCTCAGGCAATCCACTCGCCTCGGACTCCCAAAGTGCTGGGATTACAGGTTGAGCCACCGAGCCCGACTTATTTTTATTTCTACTTACGTACATCTTGGACCACTGTTTTACCATAAAGGAATACGTGCTTATGGAAAAACAAAAGCCAAATGGTACAGAAGTATACACTAGTTTTTAAGCTTCTACATTAGCTGGTAATAGGAAAGGTCGGTCCAGAGAAAGCATGCTGCTCCTCCTGAAATGCTCCTACATGAGGTAGGACAGATATTACATGAAGCAGTGCACATTTTAAAATCTCTTTTCCTTACTATTTATTAGCACAAAGCACCTCTAAAAGGAGAGTGAACAAGAACTTCATGTAAAGCCAGTGAGTGTAGGAAGTAGCTAGTGGAGGTGTCACATGACAGTGACAGCTGCCTAAGGTATCAAGCTTTGTGAAGAGGTGTCCTAATTTCTATTAACTGGCCTGTAGAGAACAGATTTAATCTCATATCCTGTAGAAGAAAAAAAGGAAAGTGGGTTTCATTTTCTGAGAGTAACAAAAGTAACCAAACATTAGAGCTAAGGGAGAAAATACAGTCTATAATCCCTTATCCACATTTACAAAAATTTATGAAAACCACTTTCTGTAATTCATTGGTGGCAAAACCTGATGTGAATTTAATTGGCAGCAAGATATGACCTGAACTGACACAAGACTATTTATAGTCTACCCACTTTAGTAAGAATAGTCATAGCTTTGGCTGCCGACACATTAATGTATTTTACTGAAGTGTTGCCCCTGACCCTAAGGGGGGTGGGGGGAGTATTATATAACATATGGTAAATGCATCTTATTAGTCTTCCAAAAAAAAAAAAAATTCTGAATTCTAAAATACATCTGGCCCGTAGAGTTTCTAAAAAGAAAATGTGGCTCTAAAAATGGGTTTTAGCTGGGTGCGGTGGCTCATGCCTGTAATCCCAGCACTTTGGAAGGTGGGGGGCAGGAGGCTTGCCTGAGACCAGCAGGCCAAGGCTGCAGTGGCCATGAGTGTGGCACTGCACTCCAGTTTAGGTGACAGAGTGAGACTCCAATTAAAAACAAAAAAGAAAAAGAAAAAGGTTTTTATTAAGATGGTCCTGTCAACCCCACTAAAATAAACCACTTTTCTGAAATATATTCTATATTAATTTGAACTAATTCTTTTCCTAAAACATATCACTATTAGAAATATTCTACTTAGAATATCTATAAAGATATGACTGTATTATTATTACACTATTTTATTTTCAACATTATTTTAGTCCATTTCTTTTTGAAGGCAACATTAAAATAAGTCTTTGGCAGAATGGAGTGAATATATAAAGTTAAAAAAGCAGATCTCTGTCAATGTGCTTTGACTTTTCTTTTTATGTTTATAAAAAAGAGCATAAGATTTTTTTTTTTTTTTTTTTTGAGTTGGAGTCTCACTCTGTTGCCCAGGCTTGGAGTACAGTGGCATGTTCACAGTCACTGCAGCCTCGACCTGCTGGGTGCAGGCGATTCTTCCACCTCAGTCTTCCAAGTAGCTGGAAATACAGGTACGCACCCTCACGCCCAGCTAATTTTTTTATTTATTGTGGAGATGCGGTCTCGCCAAGTTGCCCAGACTGGTCTCAAACCTGTGGGCTCAGGCAATCCTCTTACCTCAGCCTCCCAAAGTCCTGGGATTATAGGTATGAAACACTGCACCCGGCTAAGATTTTTTTTTTTAATGTATCAAAGAGGAACATTTACTTTAAATGTTAACAAATACCAATTTATTTTATTTACTTTTATTTTTGAGTTGAGGTTTCACTCTGTCACCCAGGATGGAGTGCAGTGGCATGATCACTGCTCAACGCAGCCTTGACTTCCTTAACACATTGCTCAAGCAATCCTCTTGCTTTAGCCTTCCAAGTAGCTGAGACTATGGTATGGGCCCAAGCCACCATGCCCTGCTAATTTTTTTATTTTTATTTTTTGTAGAGATGAGGTCTCGCTATGTTGCCTATGCTGGTCTCAAATTCCTGGGCTCTAGCAGTTCTCCTGACTTGGCCTCCCAAAGTGCTGGGATAACAGGCATGAGCCACTGCACCCAGCCCAAACACCAATTTAAATCATTCAAAATCAAAGAAAAGCCGTGCTCAGTGGCTCAGCCTGTAATCCCGCACTTTGGGAGGCTGAGGTGAGTGAATTGCCTGAGCCCGCGGGTTCGAGACCCACCTGGACAACTTGGTGAGACCTCATCTCTACAATAAATCAAAAAATTAGCCAGGCGTGGTAGCGTGCGCCTGTAGTTCCAGCTACTTGGAAGGCTGAGGCGGAAGGATCGCCGGAGCCCAGCAGGTCAAGGTTGTGGTGGCCGGGAGTGGCCACTGCACTCCAGTCTGGGTGACAGAGTGAGACTCCAACTCAAAAAAAAAAAAAAATCAAAGAAAAAGTTATAGAATCCAAGTAGTTAGTGGATTACAAAATAAAAGTCAAGAACTAGAACATCTGCAAGTAAGGAAAATTATATACATTTAGCCTAGTTATGCATTGGTTCTATTATATGAATAAATGACAAATTATAACAAAGCATTGCAATATAAAAGGTCTCTAATATAGAAACTAAGAACCTATAATTAATTATAATGAAAGGTAATTTAGAAGATTTCACATAAATAGGCACAGAATGAACATTTTAATAAACATAAATACAACACTATATTTTAAACATTTTATACCTACATAAAACAAATTGTTTCAAAAAGTTTTACTATACATCAATTGTCCCACCCCAACCCCCACACAACTAAAATGACAGAAAAATTGTAGACAAACAGGATCCTAAGTTCACAATCGGTAGCTGTGAAAATCTTTTTGCTTTTTTTGAGTCAGAGTCTCACTCTGTCGCCCAGGCTGAAGTGCAGTGGCATGCTCACAGCTACCCTAGCATTGACCTGCTGGGCTCTGGTGATCCTTCCACCTCAGTCTTTCAAGTAGCCGGAACTACCAGCGCATGCTACCACGCCTGGCTAATTTTTAAATTTACTGTAGAGATGAGGTCTCGCCAAGTTGCCCAGGTTAGTCTCGAATCTGTGGGCTCAGGCAATCCTCTCACCTCGGCCTCCCAAAGCACTGGAATTACAGGCTTGAGCCACCATACCCGGCCTGAAAATCTTTTAATAAGTGTGTAGATAGAGAAGAGCCTCTGATTATTTCAGAACAAAAGAAGTTCTCACCGTTATATTCAAAAAACTTACAGACTGAAAAATAACTCAAAATACTCCTTATAACAACTTTCACAGTAAAATTGGTTGTTGCTAGATTCTGGAAACAAAGGATAATGCTACTTTTACATCAATGTTTACTACAGTGTAATTTTTACTATTCAGGAAAAATATGCAGCCATCTGAAATAGTACACATAGTACATATCACTGATACATGGCATTTAAGTTAATTAGAAATAAAATTAAAATTTCAGGTAAAAAGTCCATCTTTTATATATGAATTTAAAAGAAAATTTTGTGTTGTAACCTTCCTTTTACTCAAACAAAACACAGAACTGAAAGGTAAGAAAAATAAGACAACAAAAAGATACTGAGATACAAGAACAAACTAAAGAGCAAGCCAAGAGGACGACACATGAATTAAAATACCTACCCTATCTACCATAAAGTTTATTATAAAGGAACCGTGAAGCTAGAAATTCAGTTAACTAAACATATGATATTAAAGAAAATCAAAGTTGAAAACTAAAAATCTAAGCACTTAATCCATAAGAAAACTTTTTTTTTTGAGTTGGAGTCTCACCCTGTGACCCAGGCTGGGGTGCAGTGGCACGACCATGACTACACAGCCTTGACCTGCTGGGTTCAGACAATCCTTCCACCTCAGTCTTTTAAGTAGTTGGAACTACAGATGTGTGTCACCATGGCCGGCTAATTTTTTTTTTTTATTGTAGTGGAGAGATCTCGTCAAGTTGCCTAGGCTGGTCTTGAAGCCCCCTGGGCTCAGGCAATCCTCTCACCCCAGCCTCCCAAAGTGCTAGGATTACAGGTGAGAGCCACCACATCCAGCTTCATAAGAATACTTCTGAAAAGTCATTATGTATCCTAATTGGTAGGTGGGGTGGGGTTAGCAGGACTTTACAGTGCTGGAAAACAAAGACTGTGGAAAAAGAATTTTAAGCCCTTCCCCTCATAAAATAATTATAGCCAGCGATTAAATAGCATATATATAGCAAGTCTACCAATCTACTAGGTTCTAAGACTATTCCTTGGTTAATTACATCAGCAGTTCCCAACCTTTTTGGCATCAGGGACCTGTTTTGTGGAAGACAGAGGAGCAGGGGATCATCAGGCATTCGACTCTTAATAAGGAGCACTCAACCTAGATCCCTCGTATGCACAGTTCACAATAGAGTTGGTGCACCTATGAGAATCTAATGCCATGCTGATCTGTCCTGAGGCAGAGTTTCTTGCAGGCTGCTCACCTCTTGCTGTCCGGCCCAATTCCTAACAGGCCACATACTGGTACCGCTCTGCAGCACAGGGGTTGGGGATCCCTGAATTACATAACTTATCCAGCACGATGGTTAATTTTAGGTGTCAACTTGACTGGATTGAGAGATAATGCCTAAATGGTTGGTGAAGCATTGCTTATGGATGTGTCTGTGAGGGTGCTTCCAGAGGAGAATGGTGTGTGAGTCGGTGGAGTAAGCAGGGACAGTTGCCCTCAATGTGGGCAGGCACTATCCAATTGGATGGGGTCGCCTGAATGAAACAAATGCATGGAAGAAGGGTGAATTTTCTCTCTTCCAGAGTAGGATGACCTCCTCCTCTTGCCCTTGGATAGCAGAACTCCAGGTTCTTTGGACCTTATACTCTGAGACTTGCACCAGTGACCTTTCAGGGACTTTGCCCTTGAACTAAGAGTTACATCCTTGGCTTCCTTTGTTCTGGGGCCTTCCAAAGTGGACTGAGCCATGTACTGGCTTCTCTGGTTCTCCAGCTTGCAGATGGCCTATTGGATTTCTCATCTTCCACAATCATGTGAGCTAATTCTCCTAATAAATCCCCTCTCATGTATCTATATAAATATATATCCTGTTGGTTCTGTCTCTCTGGAGAGCCCTAATACATTCAGATTCCAGATATTTCTTTGAACTAGGTCATTCACATAATTCCTACAGTAAAGACAAATACAGATATGTGCTCATGCTACTGACATTCAGCATCTTATATAAATAGCTTTTAATTAAACTTATGAAAGCATTAATAATGCCATACAGGTATCAAAAACCATTTTATATCTTTATGCAATGCAATGTATTTTAACCAGAAATTAGTTGACTATCATGATTTAAGAAGCTTCCACAGTTAAGAGTAGAGTGTAGTGAGGAAATGTACAAAAGTATTCAAATATCAGTGAGTTTACAAACAAATTGGAGACAGAATATCATATAAACCAATTTTAGAAAGCTTACTAAGAAGTAGTTAAGCACAAGTCGTAAATATAAACAATGGTACTAAATATATACCAGAAAACATACAAAAACATTCAAACTAAAGTTATTTTTCAAGATGTACACCCCTAAATAGTTTATCCTTATCTCCACCAGATTGCCATCACTGAAAATACCTTGTAACTCTTATTTTGCTTCCAAACTAGTTTACAAATCACACAAGGAAATCTGCCTCATTACTCTGAAATCGTTTTGGACCCCAAACAGTAGTACCCAGAGGACAAATCACTTAACCAGACCTGAAAACATATTCCTGGTTGCTCCTCAAAATCAAAGCCATCCTGAAAGAATGAAGATTTTCCCCTACGGAAATTCCAAAGAATACCTCATACTTTGGAAGCAACTGCTAAAGAATTCTTCAGATGTTTTAAGAAAGGACAGGACTTCGCTTTCAGGAAAGATGGAGTTAACAGGAACCACATTTATCCTCATACCTGAAAAAACTAAAAAGCTGGGCAAAATATATAAAGCAATAGTTTTCAAGACACTGAATATGAGACAGCATAGGACAGGGATTCCTGAGAGATGGTAAACAGACAAGGTAAACTATAACTGGCCTAGCTTGCCACCTAGGGAAAGCTTCCTGGCCTCAGAACAGGGAAGGGAAACCCCATGGGAACTCAGAAACGACCCCTGATTGAGGAGCTGGAGCTGGATAGGTCAAGAACCTAGAATTTACAGCAAACAGTACTAGAGAGGAAAGAGCTACACAAATAACTCTAGAGATGCACAAAAGATCCCTTGAGTATTCATGTGAGTACTAGAACACCACATGTATGTGAGAAAACTACCCTAAGCTTAGGAAATAACTACCCAAAAGGATTAGCAGAAACAATTATTGGCACTCACACAGGGCCAGCACCAGCCAGAGTGGAAAACCTCATCATTCATAGGTCACTAAGGAGATGACTGAGAAAGCTATTGCTTCCGAAGTAGAGAAAATTAATCCAAAGTACGGTTCTGGTTCCACCTAACAAAGCTTAAAAGCAACACTCAAATGGATCAAACAATGTCTATCCAGAACAATGCTCAGTAATACAGAGACACAAACGGATCCAGTATCCAATAACATAGAATTTACAATGTATAGCATCTAATAAAAATTACAAGATATGAACAATTGTATGGCAACAAATTAGATATGATGAAACACAAACTCTTAGAAAGACACAAACTACCAAAACTGAAAACTGACTTTTAAAAAAACAGAAAATCTAGCCGGGCTCGGTGGCTCAGCCTGTAATCCCGTGCCTTTGGGAGGCTGAGGTGAGTGGATTGCCTGAGCCCGCGGGTTTGAGACCCGCCTGGGCAGTGAGACCTCATCTCTGCAATAAATCAAAAAATCAGCCGGGCGTGGTAGCGCATGCCTGTAATTCTGGCTACTCGGAAGGATCGCCAGAGCCCAGCAGGTCAAGGCTGTGGTGGCCGGGAGCGGCCACTGCACTCCAGTCTGGACGACAGAGTGAGACTCCAACTCAAAGAAAATAAAAAATAAAACATAAAAATAAAAAACCAGAAAATCTGAATAGGCCTATAACATATTGAATTAATAATTTAAAAACTTCTTATCAAGAAAAGCTGAGGGTTAAGCATATTGGTGCACACCTATAGCCCCAGCTACACAGTTGAGGTGAGAAGATCACTTGTACTATGACTGCACCACTGCAGTGTAGCTTGGGCTCGCTCGCACTTGCTCTCTCGCGCGCGCGCGCTCGCTCTCTCGCGCGCTCTCTCTCTCTCTCTCTCTCTCTCTCTCTCTCTCTCTCACACACACACGAGCCACAGCGCCCTGCAAGACCTTGTCTCTAAAAAAATAGAAAAGGAAAAAAAAGTAAACTAAAGGAACAAGAAAGAAAGAAAAATGGATGGGCGTGGTGGCTCACGCCTACAATCCCAGCACTTTGGGAGGCACAGACAAGAGGAATTCCTGAGCTCAGGAGTTCGAGGTCAGCCTGAGAAACATGGCGAGTCCTTGGTTTTACAAGAAATCAAAAAATAAGCCGGATGTGGTGGCACATACCTATGGTTCCAGCCACTTGGAAGGCTGAGGCAAAAGGATCGCCTGAGCACAGCAGGTCGAGGCTGCAGTGGCCGGGAGCATGTCACTGCCCTCCAGCCTGGGCAACAGAGTAAGACTCTGACTAAAAAAAAAAAAAATCTCTCTACCTGGAACGCTGAGATGGAAGGATCGCCTGAGCCAAACAGGTCAGGCTGTAGTGGCTGTGAGTGTGTCACTGTATTCTAGCCTTGGTAACAGTGAGACTCCAACTCAAAAATAAAAATAAAAAAAAAGAGAACGAAAAGAAAAACTCAGGATCATATAATCTCACTGGGGAATTCTACCAGGTATTTAAAGAAAAATGAATATAATTCTTCACAAACTCTCCCCCTAATCCCTGTCCACTGCTCCTCTTCCCTACAAAAAAAAAAGAGAGAGAACACTTCCCAACTCATACTATGAGGCCAGTACTACCCTGATGCCATCTACATCAATAGAAAAAATGACAAAGACTAAATAATCATTCAACAGATGCAGAAAAAGTATTTGACAAAACTCTATAACCTCTCATAATAAAAACACAAAAATTGGAATGTAAAGGAACTTTTTCAACCTGATGAAGGCCATCTTAAAAACAAAACAAAAAACCAGCAGCTAATATCATACTTAGTAGTGAAAGACTGAAGATCATAGTAGTCACCCTAGACAAAAATAAGACAAGATACACAGGCTTGCCATTTCTGTCCAACAGTGTGCCTGAGGACAATTAGGCAGAAAATAAAACAAAAAGCATACAGACTTAAAAGGAAAAAGTAAAACTCCAACTCAAAAATAAAAAATAAAATAAAATAAAATAAACTAGCAGCTGGAAGGTCGTGGGGGGGAGCGGGGGGGTCGCCTGTAATCCTAGCACTTTGGGAGGCCGAAGTGAGAGGACTACCTGAGCCCAGGGGTTTGAGACCAGCCTGGGCAACATGGTGAGACCTCATCTCTACAATAAATCAAAAAATTAACCGAGCATGGTAGTGTGCCCCTGTAGTTCTGGTTACTTGGAAGGCTGAGGCAGAAAAACCACCAGAGCCCAGCAGATCAACGCTGGGTGGCTGTAAGCATGCCACTGCACTCCAGCCTGGGCAATGGAGTGAGACTCCAACTCAAAAAATAAATGAATAAATAAAATAAATAAACTAGCAGCAAAAAGAATAAGCACCTAGGGATAAATTTAACAAAAGAAGTGTAAAACTTAGACTCTGAAAACTACAAATCTCTGTTGAAATAAAGACCTAAATAAATGGAGGCTGGGTGCAGTGACTCAAGTCTATAATCTGAATACTTTTAGAGGCCGAGGCGAGAGGACTGCCTGAGTCTAGGGATTCGAGACCAGCCTGGGCAACTTGGTGAGACCTCGTCTCTATAATATATCAAAAAAATAATCCAAGCGTGGTAGCATATGCCTGTAGTTCTGGCTACTTGGAAGGCTGAGGCGGAAGGATAGCCTGAGCCCAGTGGGTCAACGCTGGGTGACCGTGAGAGTGTCACTGCACTCCAGTCTGGGAGACAGAGACTCTGACCGCCCCCCCAAAAAATAATAATATATAATAAATAAATGGAAAGGTAGCAAATGTTCACGGATCAAAATTTTGTTAAGGTGGTAGTACTCCCCAAACTGATCTACAAATTCAGCATAATTTCAATCAAAATCTCAGCTGATTTACTTGTAGAAATTGACAAGCTGATTCTAAAATTTATTTGGAAACTCAAAGGATCCAGAATGGCCAAAACAAATTTGAAAAAAAAAAAGGTTGGGGATTGCTGCTGTGGGACAGCCACAGCTATGTGAACTTTGCTTCATGTTCTATAGGTGAAACTCTTCTATCTCAAAAGCGCAACTTTGAAATCAAAATTTTCTTGAGTATTCCAACCTTGATTACAAACCTGATTCATTAAATTTTCATAAATGACTTAAACTGCAATTACAGATTTTGTATGGCTGACTCCTGTAACATCACCTTTGCACTTAAAACTCTTTTAAGACCATTATGGTGGCTCATGCCTATAATCCCAGCACTTTGAGAGGCCAAGGTGGGAGGGTTGTTTGAGGCCAGCCTAAGCAGTGTAGTGAGACCTCATCTTTACAAAAAAAATTAGCTGGGTACAGTGGCACATGCCTGTAGTCCCAGCTACTTGGGAAGCTAAGGCAGAAAGACTGCCTGAGCTCTCAGTAAGTCCAGGCTGCGGCAAGCCATGATTGTGCCACTGTACTCTAGCCTGGGGCAACAGGGTGAGATCCCAACAAAAGAAGGAAGGAAGGAAGAAAGGAAGGGAGGGAGGAAACAACAACAACCTTCCCGGAGACTGAGAACAAGACAAGAATGCCAGTATCACCACTCCTATTCACTGTCATACCAGAGGTCATGGGTAGTGTGATAAAGCAAGAAAAAAAGTGAAGCCAGGGCCAGGTGTGGTGGCTCACGCCTATAATCCCAGCACTTTGGGAGGCCAAGGTGAGAGGACTGCCTGAGCCTGGGGGTTCAAGACT
>NW_007260398.1:1841017-1851352 GCF_000164805.1 Carlito syrichta | reverse complement strand
CCGGAGCCCAGCAGGTCGAGGCTGCGGTGACCAGGAGCGGCCACTGCACTCCAGTCTGGGCGACAGAGTGAGACACCCAACTCACAAAAAAAAAGAAAGTAAAAGGGACTGGGTTCAAAGTGGCTCATGTCTATAATCCCAGCACTCTGGAAGGCGTAGGCAAGAAGACTGCCTGAGCCCAGGGGGTTTGAAACCAGTCTGGGCAACCTCCTGGGCTCAGGCAATCCTTCTGTCTCAGCCTCCCAAGCAGCTGGGACTACAGGCCCTATGCCACCATGCCATTTTTTTGTTATGTTATGTTTTGTTTTTGTAGAGACAAGGCTAATGTAAAGCAAAAATAATAACAATATATGGAGGAATTTATAACATTGTAAAAGCAAAATGTATAACAATAACACAAAGCCTGGGAGGGATGCAATAGAAATATACAGTTGTAAAGTTCTTGTAAGTAAAGTGATATCATACTACTTCAAAAATAGATGGTAATAAGTAAAAGATACATACTATAAACCACTAAAATAACACTACAAAGAAATATAACTAATTGACTAAAAAAGAAGATAAAATGGAAAAATACTTAGCAAAACAGAAGGTAGAAAGAGGAAAAATAAAAAATATATAGACTAGAAATTCAATAGTAAGATAATAGGTTTAAACCAAACCTTATCAATATCACATTACATGGAAATGATATAAACATTCAGATTAAAAGCCAAGATTACAAAATCAGATTAGTTTTAAAAAGCAAGACCCAACTATATGCTGTCTACAAGATACCTATGTTATAAAAAAGGAAAAAATGTAAAATGAGAAAAGATATACCATGCTAACATTAATCAAAAGAAAGCTAGAGTGCGTATATCAGTATCAGAAAAAGAAAATTTCAAAGCAAAAATAGTTACCCTGAATAAAGAGGACCATTTTATACGGCTAGTGAAATTAAATAATCAAGAGGAGGTCATTATAATTCCAAATTTTTAGATTTATGTACCCAAGCTGGGCTCGGCGGCTCAGCCTGTAATCCCGCGCTTTGGGAGGCCGAGGTGAGTGAATTGCCCGAGCTGCGGGTTTGAAACCCGCCTGGGCAACTTGGCAAGACCTCATCTTTACAATAAATCAAAAAATTAGCCGGGCGTGGTAGTGCACGCCTGTAGTTCCAGCTACTTGGAAGGCTGAGGCGGAAGGATTGCCGGAGCCCAGCAGGTGGAGGCTGCGGTGGCCCGGAGTGTGCCACTGTACTCCAGTCTGGGCGACAGCGTGAGACTCCAACTCAAAAAAAAATTAGAAGGGTGTGGTAGCATGTGCCTGTAGTTCTGGCTACCTGGAAGGCTGAGGTGGAAGGCTTGCCGGAGCCCCTAGAGGGTTGGTGTTGGGGTGGCCATGAGTGTGCCACTGCACTCCAGTCTGGACAACAGAGTGAGACTCTACTAAAAAAAACAAAAAAACAAAAAAACTCAGTCATACTAAGTGTACCAAAACGAATTCCCATAGCATAACCTGCGGCTACTATCCTTAGAAAAGTCAGTTTGCAAAGATTAGTCCTTGGTTGGCATCTGGGAACCTGAATTTCAGGAGTGTTTTCACCCTTCTCTAATTGATAAGGATGGTTTACTGTGCCTAAACTCTATATATCATGTGTTTTATGCTGAACACCTGTTTTCCTTCTGGAAGCCTGAATTTTTGTACATGCTCAGTAAAGGGTGCCTACATGACTGACCCCTGATAAAAAGCCTGGATTCCTAGGCTCAGGCAAGCTTCCTGGTAGACAACATTTCACACATGTTATTACAACTTGTAATCCTTTATGATCCTACTGGGAAAAGACTCTTGCGAGCTTGCACCTGATTTTCACTGGAACCTTTTCCCTTTGCTGATTTTGCATTGTATTCTTTCACTGAAATAAATCTTAGTCATGAGTTGACTACATGCTGAGATCTGTGAGTCCTTCTAGTGAATTGCTGAATCTGTGGATATTCTTGGGGACCCAAGACAAAGTGTGCTCTTTGGCCACAATGAAATTAAAGTAGAAATCAATAACAGAAAGATATGTAGAAACCTCCAAATATCTGTAAAACAAATACAGTAAGTCCCCTACATACAAACCTTCAAACTATGAACTTGTATATATATATATATATATATATATATATATATATATATATATATATACATATATATTTTTTTTTTTTTTTTTTTTGAGTTGGAGTCTATATCTGTCACCCAGGCAGAAGTGCAGTGGCATACTCATGGCCATCACAGCCTTGACCAGCTGGGCTCAGGCAATCCTTCCACCTCAGCCTTCCAAGTAGCTGAAACTACAGGCATGTGCCACCATGCTCGGCTAATTTTTTTAATTTATTGTAGAGATGAGGTCTCGCCATGTTGCCTAGGCTGGTCTCAAACCCATGGGCTCAGGCAAATCTCTCTTCAGCCTCCCAAACTGTTGGGATTACAGGCGTGAGCCACTGAATCCGGCCAAGCTGTAAACTTTCTAAGATGCAAACGTACAACTTTGCATGTAACTGCAAATCTTGTAAGTTAGCTCACATGTCTGGCATACATTGACATGGGTGTGCAAAATACTATACTATAAGATTAAAAATGTTTTCTTGCCAGGTGTGGTGGTTCACTTGTACTCCCAGCACTTTAGGAGGCACTGGCAAGAGGATTGCCTGAGTCCATGGGTTTAAGACCAGCCAAGACAACATGGTGAGATCTTGTCTCTACAGTAAATTAAAAAATTAGTCAGGCATGGTGGTTCACGCCTGTAGTTACAGCTAATTGGAAGGCTGAGGTGCAAGGATCACCTGAGGTCAACAGGTCAAGACTGCAGTAGCTGTGAGCATGCCACTGCACTCCAGCCTGGGCAACAGAGTGAGATTCTGACTCAAAACACACACACACACACACACACACACACACACACACACAAATGTGTGTGTTTTCTTTATTTTTTTGTTATATGTTATTATTTGTGTAAAAAGTATTAAAAATCTATTAAAGTACAGTACTATATAGCCAGCTGTGTTAGTTGGGTACCTATGCTAACTTTGTCGGACTTATGAATAAATTGGACTTATGAATGTGCTCTTGGAACAGAACTCATTCATATGTAGGGGACTTATTGTAACACTTCTAAACAACCCATAGGTCAAAGAAGAAATACAAAATTAGCTGGGTGTGGTGAAATTCGCCTGTAGTTCCAGGAACTCAGAAGGCTGAGGCAGAAGGATCGCCTGAATCCAGGAGGCGGAGGCTGCGGTGAACCACAATCATGCCACTGCACTCTAGCCTGGATGACAGAGGGAGATCCTGACTCAAAAAAGAAAAGGAGGAAATAAAACAGATTAGGCTAGGCATCGTGGCTCATGCCTATAATCCCAGCACTTTGGGAGGCAGAGGGAGGAGGATTGCTTAAGTCCAGAAGCTTGAGACCAGCCTGGGCAACACAGTAAGTCCCTGTCTCTACAAAAAAAAAAGGAAAAAAATTAGCTCAGCATGAAGCTGAAGTGGAAGAATCACTTGAGTCCAGGAATTTAAGGCTACAGTGAGCTATTATTGTGCCATAGCACTCTAGCTTGGGCAACAGACCAGGACCTATCTCTTAAAAAATAAAATAAAATAAAAATTAGGTCCCCTTCAAACCTCGTGCTAAAAAAATAGTAACTATTTTGAACATAATGAAAATAAAACATCAAAATTAGGGGATGCAGTTCAAGCAATACTCAAAGGACAATTTACAGCACGGACACCTACATTTGAAGAAAGTTCTCAAGTAGCTTAGATTCTATCTAAAGAAATCATAAAAAGAAGAGCAAATAGAACCCAATCAGAAAAAAAGGAAATGATAAAGACCCAAGTAAAAATTAGTAAAATAGAAAACAGAAAAATAACAGGAAAAAAAAATCAATGAAGTTCTGAGCTCACCTAGTAGATACCATGAAGGAAGCTTGCTCACAGCTGGGCTCGGTGGCTCAGCCTGTAATCCCTCGCTTGGGGAGGCTGAGGTGAGTGGATTGCCTGAGCCCGTGGGTTCGAGACCCGCCTGGGTAACTTGGCAAGACCTCATCTCTACAATAAATAAAAAATTATCTGGGCGTGGTAGCGTGCGCCTGTCGTTCCAGCTACTTGGAAGGCTGAGGCGGAAGGATCACCTGACCCTAGCAGGTCAAGGCTGCAGTGGCTGGGAGCGGCCACTGCACTCCAGTCTAGGCGACAGAGTGAGACTCCAACTCAAAAAAAAAAAGCTTGCTCACTTGAACTAAAAAAAAAAACTTATGGACAAGAAGTTAGTTATCATTGAAGTTAAATGGTAGCAGACACATCCAAGGAATACTGCAGGGATTTGATCCCTTTATGAATCTTGTGATTGATGAACATGTGGAGATGGCAACTAGGGGGCAACCAGAACAACATTGGAATGGTGGTATCATGAAGAACAGTATCATCATGTTAGAATCCTTGAGCAAGTATAAATAATGGCTATATTCATCAGAAAATCAATTGTTCCCATATGTCCCCTTTCTAAAGTGCCTGTTTTACTATGATATAAAAATCGGGTCATGCACATTTGCATGTAAAACTTTTTTTGAAAAAGAAAAAAGATCAATGAAAGCAAAAGCTTATTGTTTGAGAAGAAAAATAAAATTAAAACGCCCCTCACACGATAAAGACAAAAATAGAGAAACACCAATTACCAATATCAGGAATGAGAGGGGCACCATCATTACAGATTGTACTGATGTTTAAAATACAGTAAGGAAGCCGGGCTCAGTGGCTCAGCCTGTAATCCCGCGCCTTTGGGAGGCTGAGGTGGGTGGATTGCCTGAGTCGCGGGTTTGAGACCCGCCTAGGCAGCGAGACCTCATCTCTACAATAAATCAAAAACTCAGCCGGGCGTGGTAGTGTGCGCCTGTAATTCCGGCTACTCGGAAGGCTGAGGCGGAAGGATCGCCGGAGCCCAGCAGGCGAGGCTGCGGTGGCCGGGAGCGGCCACTGCACTCCAGTCTGGGCGACTGAGTGAGACTCCAACTCAAAAAAACAAAACAAACAAACAAAATAAAATACAGTAAGGGAACATTAGAAACATTTTTAAGCCAATAAATTTGACAATTTAGGTGAAATTAATACATTTCTTGCCAAGATTCATTGGAGATATAGCACCTAAACAGCATGGGAGCTACTAAATAATCTGAATTTGTTGTTAAAAAATCTTCCCATGAAGAAAGCACCATGCCAAGATGTCTAAAGAATGTTACCAAACACTTAAGGAAGAAATAATATCAATTCTTCATTAAACCTTTCAGAAAACTGAAAGAAGGAAATCATGCCCAAATCATTCTAGTTACCAGACCAGTTATTACCCTGATACTAAAATCAGACAGACATTACAAGAAAACCACAGACCAATATTCCTCCTAAACACAAAGGCAATTAAAAATTTTTTTACAAATCAAATTTAAGATTTTTTTTAAAAAAGATATTGTATCAGGCCAGGCGTGGTGGTTCACACTTGCAAATTCAGCACTTTGGGAGGCTAAAGTAGGAGGATTTCTTGAGTCCAGGCATTCAAGACCAGCCAGGTAAGATAGCAAGACCTGGTTTCTACAAAAAAATAAAAATAAAAAAATTAGCCGGGCTTGGTAGCATGTGCCTGTAATCCCACCTCCTTAAAGAGGTTGAGCCCAGGAGATTGAGGTTGTGATGAGCCATGATCATGCCACTGTACTGCAGCCTGGGCAAGAATGAGCCAATGACTCAAAATAAAATTTAAAAAAAGGTACTATATCTCTAGTAACCAGCCACTGAATTAAAAAAGAAAAAAGATACTGTATCACAACCAAAGGGGCTAATCCCAGGAATGCAGGTTGTTTAATCTTCACAAATCAGTCAAAATAATTCACCATAATAACAGACTAAAAAAGAAAACATATTTTTAATAGATTAGAAAAAGCATTCAATAAAATTCAACATCTATTCCTAATTAAAAAAAAATAAAAGCTCTCAGTAAACTAGGATTAAAAGAGAAATTCTACAATCAATAAAAGGCAATTAGGAAAAACATAGCTCACATGAAACTCAGTAGTACATGACTAAATGCTTTCTCCCTATGACTGGGGAAAAAAAAGAATGCCCAAATCACACAACTTCTGTTCAACGGGTTACTTAAGTGCTAGCCAGTACAATAAGGTTAAGAATTAGAACTCAGAGACTGGAAAGTAAAATTGTCTTTCTTTGTAAATGATATAAATTTGATTTTTTTAAATCTGTAAAAATGCAACTGGAATTAACGAGTGGAATTAGCAATGTTTATTTAGTTCATTATAGTCACAATTATATCAATAAAAACAAACTATGCATCCAAATGAAGAGGGTGTTACTTGAGAAAGGTTTCCAGGAAAACAAAATTTAGAGAAGGCTTTTGTTGTTCTCACTGTTTTTGAGACAAGGTCTCACTCCATCTCCCAGACTGGAGTGCCATGATGCAATCCCAACTCACTGCAGCAGGGGCCTCCTGGCCCCAAGAGATCCTCTCACCTCAGCCTCCCAAAGAAGCTGGAACCACAGGCTCACACCACCACACCTGGCTAACTTTTTTACTTTTTTGTACAGACAAGATCTCACTATGTTGCCCGGACTGGTCTCAAACTCCTGGGCTCAAGTGATCCTCCTGCCTCAGTTCCCCAAAGTGTTGGGATTACAGGCATGAGCTACCAGCGACCATGCCTGGCCTAGAGAAGGCTTTTTGCGTTTAAGAATGAAAATGAATTGGTAGCCAGAAGCAAAGAGATGGGGATAAAAAGGGAGAAAATCATATGAAAAGAGGAGAAAAGATTACATAGGAGAAGGCAAAGATTCAAAACTAGGAAATGATGGTTAACAAATGAAAGAAGTACAGGGACTCGACTCAGACATAGGTGTTTGGATTTCATAGAATAAGAAAGCACAGGTTGATAAAGAAGTGTGTAGGAGAAACTAGGAGCCATAGAAAGCTATCTAAATAAACCAGAAATAGTCCAAGGATGACTTAGATTCAGGATGATGGCATGGAAACAAAAATTAGAGACTCAAAGTTCAAAGTCACAGAAAAAAGAAGAGCAAAAGGATATGACAATGTTTCCAGACTCAGCATTTCAGGATTTCAAGACTCATGTACTGGGCAGATGGGCTACCAGTGATGGGACCTGCAGGGTCAACAACTCTTCAGAGGGAGGTGAAGCAGAGGCCTTTTTCCAGCCTCCAGAGCTACCTTTCTGAAAAGCATCCTGAATAATAAACCCAAGGTCTGAAAAATAGGAGGTTAAAGGAAAACAAGAGACAATGATGTCAAATGCACATTTTTAAGTACAGTAAGTCAGTCTAGAGAACATCCGCTTCCAAAGCAAACACGCTGCATCAGAGTTGAGCCCTGGCTCTGGTGAGTTCAGGAAGCGTAGGGTGGTGTCACAATGTGCTGAGGCAGACTCACAAGCTGTGCTGGGTGGGGGTGAGGGGCACAGAGGGTCCCCTTTCTAAAGTTTTCAAACCAGTCCTTGCTGGCTTGAAATGTGATGTCTTTTGCATTTTCATTCTCTTGTTTTTGTGATTTCTACAAAGAGCCTTTTCACTGTTTATATTTTGTTTTTGCTGTTTTAAAAGTAATCTTTTTCCCTCCCGGCCATTCAGCCATATATTGGGGGTATGGAGCATACACAGACGTCCTCTCGTCAGACCAATCCACAGACCCACTTGCTTGGTTTACGTGAGAATCAGTAATTAACATGGCCTTTTATTTAAGAGGATTGAGTCAAACTGAAAAATAAAAACATCATAAATTGTAAGCATATTGGTGTAAAAATATAACACTTTATAGCAAAAATGTTGACAAAAGAGTAGATGGTGAAAGATTATTTTGAAATCTGTTGTCCATGATACATATAACAGAAAGACAGATATACATCTGGATAAAATATCTCCTCATGAAAAAGGACATCACTGAATAGGAGACACCATCAGCAGAATTTTCACAGGAGGAAAACATCCAGCTCCTCGGAGAGCAGCAGTTTCATCTTTTACTTTTGGTCTCCTTCCTCCATACCAGAACTTTGTACCCAGCAAGTGCTCAAGACATTTCTCTTGATATGCTGACCAGGAGGTCTCTAGGTTAGGAAACCTGGGCCACTTCCACTTTTTAAGGCTCCTAGGATCTAGATTTTTAAAATAAAGACATGTCAAAACAGCATTATAAAAGTTGTAGTAAATTTTAAATGCACACATTTAATAAGTCAACACCTTTAGGAAAAGAATACGATGTAACTGTACTATTCACAAAATAGAATGAATAAACATGTTCACCTGTCATAAATCACAGAATGTGATCTAGTAAATAGAACACGTTTAAAACTATAATCAAGCCGGGCTCGGTGGCTCAGTCTGTAATCCCACGCCTTTGGGAGGCTGAGGGGAGTGGATTGCCTGAGCCCGCGGGTTCGAGACCTGCCTGGGCAGCGAAACCTCATCTCTACAATAAATCAAAAAATCAGCCAGGCATGGTAGCGCATGCCTGTAATTCCGGCTACTCAGAAGGCTGAAGTGGAAGGATCGCCGGAGCCCAGCAGGTCAAGGCTGTGGTGGCCGGGAGCGGCCACTGCACTCCATTCTGGGCGACAGAGTGAGACTCCAACTCAAAAAAAACCCAAAAAACAAAAAAACTATAATCAATATATTCTTTCAATCCTGTGAATGTATCTCTCTGACTGTTTACATCTATTATGCACAAATCATTCTAGTGGATGCCATAAAACAAAACAAAATAACACAAAGCACACGCTATCGTGCCTGGCTAATTTTCTTCGATTTTACTGTAGAGATGAGGTCTCGCCAAGTTGCCTGGGCCGGTCTCGAATCCGCATGCTCAGGGAATCCACTGGCCTCGGCCTCCCAGAGTGCTGGGATTACAGGCTGAGCCACTGATCCCAGCCTAGAAACTTTTAACAATTATAGTTTACCTCTGCCCTCAGAAGAAATCTGGTGGCCTTGTCCCATCAAACCTGCTATGTTCTGTGCTCAGGCAGTTTTAATTTTTCTTTCTTCCCTGGGTCCTTCCTGTATACCTTTAAATAGATTTCTATCTTACTTTAAGGTATTGTTGCCTTCTCAATCCCATCCTGCTTCCATTTTTCTCCTTCCTTTCTTTCCCAAACATCTTGAAATAAACTACACTCATTGCTACTATTCTCCTTACCACCCATTAGCTCCTTAGCCCTTTGTTATCTAGGTCAATAAATGAATAAACAGAAATTGTAGAAATCAACATTACAGTAAGTCAACTAGCATCTTGTGAGTGTGATCGGGATTACCAAAACTCAATCACCTCTTCCCATTCTGAAAAATATCAAGCTCCGAATATTCAAAGCTGAGAAACACTGGTTAGCCAACAAGATATAGACATCCCACAACTGAAAGCAACTTAAAAACAACAGAATGAAAGATGGTGAGAGACAGCCAGATGGGGGAAAGGGAGCACTACTTAAGAGAAATAGGTGACTAGGCCCAGTGGCTCAGCCTGTAATCCCAGCACTTTGGGAGGCTGAGATCAGTGGATTGCCTGAGCCTGGGGGTTTGAGACCAGCCTGGGCAACTTGGTAAGATCTCGTCTCTACAATAAATCACAAAAATTAGCCGGGCAGGGTGGCGTGCATCTGTAGTTCCAGCTCCTTGGAAGGCTGAGGCGGAAGGATCATCTAAACCCAGCAGGTTGAGGCTGGGGTGGCCATGAGTATGCCACTGCACTCCAGCCTGAATGACAGAGACTCCAGCGCAAAAAAAAAGCCGGTAACCCCAGCACTTTGGGAGGCCAAAGTGAGTTGATTGCCTGAGCCCATGGGTTCGAGGCCAGCCTGGGCAACTTGGCGAGACCTCATCTCTACAATAAGTCAAAAATTAGCTAGGCGTGGACTGCACACCTGTAATTCCAGCTACTTGGGAGGCTGAGGTGGAAGGATCACCGGAGTGCAGCAGGTTGACGCTGGGGTAGCAGTGAGCATGCCACTGCACTCCAGCCTGGGCAATGGAGTGAGACTCCAGTTCAAAAAAAAAAAGAGAGAGGAAATAGGCAGAGAAAAATGGATGGAGGAAGGAGGAAAGAAAAGAGCTGTTAAAACTAAAAAGCAAGCCGGGCTTGGTGGCTCAGCCTGTAATCCCATGCCTTGGGAAGCTGAGATGAGTGGACTGTCTGAGCCTGCGGGTTCGAGACCCGCCAGGGCAACTTGGCGAGACCTCATCTCTACAATAAATCAAAAAATTAGTCAGGCGTGGTAGCACACGCCTGTAGTTCCAGCTACTTAGAAGGCTGAG
>NW_007260398.1:1838867-1840751 GCF_000164805.1 Carlito syrichta | reverse complement strand
AGTCAGACCCCAACTCAAAAAAAAAAAAAAAGAAACTAAAGAGCAAAACAAAGGAAATCGGCTAGATTTCCATCCAATTAATCTGTCTTCAATTTTGGTTGAGAATCAAATTAGACTAATGCTAGCTCAGTGTACCACTTGGAGACTTACAGTTATCTAAAAGCCTTAAAATTGTAGGAATTGTCTTTCTCAGTATACATACCAGAGGACCTTCTGGATTGTTCTTTCTGCTTTCCTTCCTTTAACTGGTTCAGTGTCTGGTCCATGTGAAATGGCATCAGCACTTGCTTCAGGTGATCTAGAGGTCACTACCTTCACTCTCTGCTCTTACAGATAAGCTTGAATGAGTCACCACTTTCTAATTCTACCTGACATCATTTGCATGGTTATAAGTACACATTCAAGCAAGTATACTAACTAGAAATGACAAGCACCACTGCAGTTTATTATCTTCTTAGACTTATACTTTATAATACCTTTATGAATTCAAATATACAGAGTCAGATCATTATTTCTAAAATCATTTCCAGTTCTAAACTGCAGTGTAGTCCAAGAGGCTGAGTCTGACACACCACAGATAACCTCTAAGTCAGATGTTGGTCCTGTACACTAATACCTGCTTTATAAAGCATACCATGGCACTAGTAATCTCCATATACTAAGTAGGCTCCTTCATGTCTCTGCACTGGCTGTTCCCTCTGCCTGAAACACCTTTTTCCTCCACAACTTAGTTTGAGTGTCACCTTCTTGGGAAGGCTTCCTTGCCCTCCCCAAGTCGTGTTGATGACTTTCCTTTTCACTCCCTGCCCTAACCCTTGTACTGTCTACTACAGCACTTATTACATCTGCCAGCTGAGCCCGGCGGAGCTACTTTCTAGAAGGGGAAACATAATATATAAATTAAATGATTATTTTATTACAATTATATTAAATGCTCAGAGTGTAAACAGGCTTTAAAAAAAGTAGCATGAGCAGGGCTCGGTAGCTCAGCCTATAATCCCGCACTTTGGGAGGCTGAGGTGAGTGGATTGCCTGAGCCTGCGGGATCAAGACCCGCCTGGGCAACTTGGCAAGACCTCATCTCTACAACAAATCAAAAAATTAGCCGGGCGTGGTAGCGTGCACCTATAGTTCTAGCTACTTGGAAGGCTGAGGTGGAAGAATTGCCGGAGCCCAGCAGGTCGAGGCTGCGGTGGCCAGGAGCGGCCACTGCACTCCAGTCTGGGCTACAGAGTGAGACTCCAAATCAAAAAAAAAAAAAATAGTATGGCTGGGTGTGATGGTTCACATCCATAATCCCAGTACTTTGAGAGGTGGAGGTGAGAGGACTGCCTGAGCCAGGGTTCAAGATCAGCCTAAGCAACTTGGTGACAGTTCAGCTCTACAATAAATCAAAAAATTACCCAGGTGTGGTGGTACACGCCTGTAGTTCCAGCTACTTGGAAGGTTGAGGCAGAAGGATTGCCTGAGACCAGCAGGTTAAGGCTGCAGTAACCATGAGTGTGCCACTGTGCTCCAGCCTGAGTGACAGAGTTAGACTTTGATTTAGGGAAAAAAAAAAAGTATCTCCTAATCTGGAGTGGCGGTGATTAGGAAGTCATTAAAGAAGTGACATATAAACTGAGCTCTGAGAATTGTAGAGGAATCAACTAAGGTGGAGGAGGGGGACTTCCAGGCCATGGGAATAAGCATGAGCAACGAAGGGATTTTGGGTAGGGAAGAACATGAGTTTCAGGAGCTTGAAGAAAGGTTAGTGTGGTGAGAGTGCAGTCAGCAAGGGGGAAATGGCAGGAAATGAGGCCGGGGACACTGGCAAGGTCTTTAATGGGCATTCAGTGAACAAGACAAGAACAAAATTCAGGTTCCTTTTTTTTTTTTTTTTTT
>NW_007260398.1:1838086-1838541 GCF_000164805.1 Carlito syrichta | reverse complement strand
CCACTGCAGCCTCGACCCGCTGGGCTCCGGTGATCCTTCCACCTCAGCCTTCCAAGTAGCTGGAACTACAGGCGCACGCTATCACGCCCGGTTAATTTTTGATTTATTGTAGAGATAAAGTGTCGCCAAGTTGCCCAGGCAGGTCACTCACCTCAGTCTCCCAAAGTGCTGGAATTACAGGCTGAGCCACTGAGCCCAGCTAATTTTTTAATAGTAACTAATATATACTGGGCACTTAGTGTGTTCCAGTAAGTGTTTTTAAGGTATCACATGTTGAGGCCCAGCTAATTCAGTCAGTAGAGCATGAAGATTGAAGATTCTCTCTCTCTCTTTTTCTTTTTTTTTTTTTTTGAGTCGGGTCTCACTCTGTCACCCAAGATGGAGACTTTCTCCCAAGTAGCTGGGACTGCGACCACAGGCATGCACCATTACACCTGGCTAATTTTTTTTTTTTT
>NW_007260398.1:1832092-1838066 GCF_000164805.1 Carlito syrichta | reverse complement strand
CTCAGGCAATCCACTCACCTCAGCCTCCCAAAGCACTGGGATTACAGGCTGAGTCACCAAGCCCAGCTCAGATCTGTAATTTTAAAAGATTATTCTTGCTACAGATTCGTAATTCTCTGAGGCAGAGAATTCCCTATTTGCAAAAGAAAAAATTAAGGCTAAGTAACTTATTTCAAGTTATTTATTCAACAAACATTTGTGTGCCTACAATATACAGGCACAGTACATACAATGTGTGTTTGGGAATGCAGAGATGAAGACAATATTTACTCTTAAGAAACTGACAATCCAGCGGGAGATGCCAGAAATGAGTAAAGTATAAGGGAGCCAAGAGAAATTAAATTTTCCCAGGAAGAATTAATCATTTTGTCTCTGTGTTAAAGGGGTATATATTTTTTCATTCTATTGTTTTTGGATTCTCAATCATTCCTGTACTTGGAACACAGAAGGTACTCAAGCAAATATTTGTAAGACCAATGACTCCAAGACTTTTGACTCTTAATTCAGAGACTTCCAGTTCTGCCCCAATTCTGGAAGAGTTGCATTAATTCTAATAATTATGGAACTATTTTGGAACCCTACTTTTGAAGCTGTTTTCAGAGCCAGTTTACAAAGCATAAAATAAAATAAGTCTAATTAAAGTCAAACTTCATTTTTAACCCAATCTGAAAACCCATACCAATATCTAAACACAGTTTTTTTGTTTTCTGCTTTTTGTTTTTAGAGAGTAGCATTTATTGAGAAGACAGAAAAGCTCTCACAGTGAGAGGAGACCCAAGGGGGTTGCCCTGTTTTTGTTTTCACATCAGAGTCTCACTCTGTTACCCAGGCTGGAGTGCAGTGAGTGGCTTGCTCATGGCCACCACAGCCTCAACCTAATGGGCTCAGGCAACCTTCTGCCTCAGCTTTCCAAGTAGCTGGAACTACAAGCGTGTGCCACCATACTCGGTGAATTTTTTGATTTACTGTAGAATGAGGTCTCACCAAGTTGTCCAGGTTGGTCTGGAATTCCTGGACTCAGGCAATCCTCTTGCCTCCGCCTCCCAAAGTGCTGGGATTATAGGCATTAGCTACTGCGCCAGACCTAAATATAGTTATTTTTTTAAGCACATCTACTCCAAACACATTGAGTTGTATATATTAAATATTTATAGCTTTTTGTCAGTCATACCTCAATAAGGTGGTTTGGGGAAGAAAGCACAAATCTACATTCAGAAGATGATGAAACGTCCCTATGAAGACAATCAAGAAAATATGCTATATACTCCTTCATAATTCATGATCTCTGCCCTCAAGGGACTTACATTTTAGTTTCTAACTGGAAAGATAAAACACAGCACATAAAAAGTATAAAACAGAATACAAAGAAACATTTGTTCATTTATTTAAAATTTTATAGACTGCCTGCTACAGATCCGGCCAGAGGCTGTTTTGGGGATGCAAAGACGAGTAAGACAAAGGCCTGCCTTCAAGAAACTCAGTCTTATTGGGGAACAATACATACGCTAGCACAATCAGAGTTGCTACTCAGCAGGTACACACAGATGAGAACATGGGAGATTGTGTACAGCTGGCATGGTTCTAATTCATCACACACACTGTTTTTTACTGGTCAGTGACCATGCCTTACCTGTTATTAAATGTTATATTTATTTATTTATTTATTTTTGAGTTAGAGTCTCACTCTGTCACCAGACTGGAGTGCAGTGGCATGCTCCCGGCCACCGCAGCCTCGACTTGCTGGGCTCCAGCGATCCTTCCACCTTGGCCTTCCAAGTAGCCAGAACTACAGGTGGGACGCCTATTTTTTTTTTTTATTGTAGAAATGAGGTCTCACCAAGTTGTCCGGGTGGGTCTCGAACCTGCAGGCTCAGGCAATCCAGTCGCCTCGGCCTCCCAAAGTGCTAGGATTACAGGCTGAGCCACTGAACTCAGCCAAATGTTCTATTTAATAATAAGAAATTGATAAACGTTATAACAATTACTAGATGAAAAAACAATGATACAAAAAAAAGTATGAGGAGATGGTGAGAACTAAAGCTTCAGGATGGTCTTGGGATCCCCCTGGGTTATTTACTTAGCAAGGAAGGTTACCATATTTGGATAAAGAAGCTAGTTTTAGGTGAGGAGAAAAGGTATCAAAAGACCAGTGGCTGGAATTACCCTTCAAGTACGTTGAGGACATGGTTTAGCGCTGTGCTGTCTAAACAATAGCCACACGTCCAAACTAGCCACATGTGGCTATTGAGCACTTGAAATGTGGCTACTCTGAACTGAGACGTATATAAGTGAAAAATACACTCCAGATTTCAAACACCTAACAAGAATAAAATAATATAAAGTATCTTATTACTAATTTGTTTGCCAATTACATAGTTAAATAATATTCTGAATATACTGAAGTGAATAAAATATTATGAAAACAATTTCATCCCTTTTCGTTTTTTTATAATATGGTTACTAGAAAACTTAAAATTACATATGTGGCTCACATTTGTGGCTTACACTCTATTTCTATTGGACAGTGCTAAGTTAAGAAATCTTTAAATAACAGGCTAAAGAGTTTAAGCCCCTTAGGCAATGAAACACTAATTAAGGTTTTCAAACTTAAGTGCCAGTGGTAGATTTGGGAGGGAGCAGGAAACATAAAGCACTGTTTCAGGAAGATAAGTGTGGGGGCAATCTGCAAGGGCAAGACACTAGAGGCAAGTTGTCAGTGTCAAAAGGCTGCAAATGTCAAAGGAGAAGCAGGCTCAGCTGGAAAGTACACAAGGTCTTTAGAAGTCTCACACTGGGTGGAGAGAGGAGGAAGAAATCAAGAGCAGGTTGAAACAAGGGAAGAATAACAGCAGCAAGCACTGACCCCAGCCTGGCTAGCCAAGGTGCAATGCTGACAGGACTCAGAGAAGCTCAACAGTTCAGGTAAGATCTCGTCTGGTTGAGTAATGAGGGATCCCAGGCAGAGGTACAATTCAGAAAGAGAACAGGTTAGGTGTCCTCTTCAGCAATTTCAGATCTATTTCTCTGTGGCAGGACCTCCAACAGTGGGATCAAGTCCCAGAGGAGATGAGGAGGTGGCAGCCAAGGCTACCAGAAACTGTAAGACAGCAATAAATAATGAAAGCAAAAGCCTAGACTTACAACACTGCCTACACATATTAACTGGAAGTCTGCTGTATGCCTGACACTTGGTCAGGCTCTGGAGATATGGTGAACAAAATGGTATGATCCTGAATCACAAACTGTGGTGACAGCTATGACAAAAGAACAGGAGTTTGAAGAGACCTGAGGATGGATGGATGGATGAGGGTAGTGGGATAAGGTCATAAAGGAAAGCCTCTCAGGCCAAGTGTGCTGGCTCACACCTGTAATCTCAACACTTTGAGAGGCCAAGGTGGAAGGACTGCTTGAGGTCAGGAGTTCAAGATTAGCCTGCACAACAAAGTGAGACCCTGTCTCTACTAAAAAGAAAAAAAAAAGGAAAGCCTCTCTGAGGAAGTAACAAAAAAAAATTTTTTTTTTGAGTTGGAGTCTTACTCTGTCGCCCAGGCTGGAGTGCAGTAGCACATTCGTTGGTCACCGCAGTCTTGACCTTCAGGGCTGAGATGATCCTTCTGCCTCAGTCTTCCAAGTAGTTGGAACCACAGGCGTGTGCCACCACACTCAGCTAATTTTTTGATTTATTGTAGAGACGAGGTCTCACCGTGTTGCCCAGGCTGGTCTCGAACCCCTGAACTCAGGCAACCCTCTCACCTCGGCCTCCCAAAGTGCTGGGATTACAGGTGTGAGCCACACACTCGGCGGAAGTAACAATTTAACCTGAACCTGAAGTTAGATAGGTGAAGACTAGAGGGGACAGAGGACAAACAGCCCAAGCCTGAACCACTCTTCTGTATAAAGGTATATACAAAAAACCTTAAGGCCGGAAAAGGCTTGGGTAATTTGAGGAACTGAAAGAAGGACCTTGCAATCCGAAAGTCAGAGGGGGTTGGGTATAAAAGGGGTGAGAGAAGGTTGAAGAGGCCAGAACACGCAGAGCCTCCTAGGATAAAAAACAAAATTCCAGACCAACCTGAGTGTGAGGGAAAGTTATGGTAGGGTTTTGATCACGGAAGCGGTACGATTCTAAAGAGGTTCTAAATGTTCCAACGACCTATGCTCCCTTCAGCCTACTGAGTGCTAACTGACTTGGCATAGGGACAAGAGCCAGCATTTGTAGCTGAGTAGCAGGATTCCAGGTCTGGAATAAGATAACTAATTATATGGCCCTCCAAGTGCTCAACGGTTGCAAACTTGAGAGGATAATAGCACTACTGAAAAATACAGAAAAGTCTGATGGAAGAACTGGTCTGGGAAGCATTAGTTAACTTAACCATCCTGAAGATGTAAGGAATTCCAGCAAGTAAATATAGATGCTATTTTGGAGTACAGAAGAGAGATCAGGCATGGATACATAGATCAGCATAAATAGAAGGGGCAGTTTAAGCCTTTGAATTAAATAACACTTCTGAGGAGTAGAAAAAGAGAAAAACAAAAAAACAAAAGAAACCCTTAGCAATTGGTCCTTAGTGTCTGCTTATCTCTGGGACATAAGACAGGAAAGGAATTACACCCAAAAACGTAAAAGGACAATATGATGTTAGAAAAAATAAGAAAAGGTGGAGAGTTAAAAAAAAGGGTGACCCAAAGGGATGGCACAATGGAGATTTTTTTGGGGTAATTGAACTGTTCTGTATCCTGGTAGTGGTCATGGTTATGAATCTACACATATGAACATTCACAGAACTGTACACAGACACACGAATGAGAGTTCACAGAACTACATACACACACAAAAAGTCAATGTTACTGTATGTTATTTTATTTTATTTTATTTATTTATTTTTTAGTTGGAGACTCACTCTGTCGCACAGACTGGAGTGCAGTGGCTGCTCCCGGTCACCGCAGGCTCGACCTGCTGGGCTCCGGCGATCCTTCCGCCTCAGCCTTCCAAGTAGCCGGAATTATGGAATTACAGGCACACGCTACCACGCCCGGCTGATTTTTTCTTATTTATTGTAGAAATGAGGTCTCACTGCCCAGGCGGGTCTCGAACCCACAGGCTCAGGCAATCCACTCACCTCAGCCTCCCAAAGGCGCAGGATTACAGGCTGAGCCACCGAGCCCGGCTTATTTTAAAAATAAAAATTTTAAAGGGGTGGGGATAGTCAAAAGGACTGAGTGCTTCCAGGAGACAGAACAGGATGAAGCCTAAGAAGACACAGTGGGAAACTTAACCATTGGGTAATTGGCAACCCTGGAAAAATCATCAGTGAGTAGCAAAGCTGGGAGCCCGGCTGCCAAGGTTTAAAGAATGACTGACAGGCAAAGGAGAAGAAGCAAGCAGTCAGTATAGGCTGCTCTTTCAGAACCCTGGAAGTGACAGGAAAGTAGAGCTGAGAGATTTAGCAAACTGGCAGAGTTTTGCAAGATTATGAGTTGCTATGTTTAAGTATTATTATAGAATAAGCATTTTGTACGTGAACAATTCATTCTCCTATTGTCTCATTAAGCTAAAACTGCCTAATTAAACTACTAAAACGAATTCAAAGTCTTTACATTTTAAATTCTACTCCTTAGTCAACTAACATTTTTCTGTGCTTCCACTGTGTGCCAAGTACTATGCCAGATATAAAAATGAATAATGCCTGGTCCCTAGAAGAGTACATGGTATTTGTCACAAGAGCAAGGTGCTAGAGTGGAGATCTGCACAAACAGCTCAGAAAGTCTTGAACTCTGACCTAAAAAGCAATTTTTAAAATCTTTATAAAAATCAAACGGGAGCCGGGCTTGGTGACTCAGCCTGTAATCCCGCGCCTTTGGGAGGCTGAGGAGAGTGGATTGCCTAAACCCGCGGGTTCGAGACCCGCCTGGGCAACTTGGTGAGACCTCATCTCTACAATAAAATCAAAAAATCAGCCGGGCGTGGTAGCGC
>NW_007260398.1:1829943-1832072 GCF_000164805.1 Carlito syrichta | reverse complement strand
CAGGTCGAGGCTGCAGTGGTCGGGAGCGGCCACTGCACTCCAGTCTGGGCGACAGAGTGAGACTCCAACTCAAAAAAAAAAAAAAAAAAAAAATCAAACGGGAGGAAGTAAGATGCACTTAACCACTAAAAACCAAGACTAAGCTTAATATAGCATTACATTCTTTAGGTATGGGTACCTAGTTATCAGTGGCACTGTCCCTTCCTATCCCTCTACTTTTCAGTGTCCTTTCTTCCTCTGCTAATTTAGAAGGGAGATGAAAATGAAACAAGAGCAGGCTTTGAAACTAGATGGATTTGATACCAAACATCCTAGCTTGTGTGGCTCCTAGAGGTCCTTTTTCTCATCCATAGTACAGTAATGGTATCTACCCCACAGGATTGGGGTAAGACAGGAAAAATATGTTAAAAGGTTGGCATATGGTAAGCGTAGAATAATTGTTAGCTAATATTTCAACTAATTGTATTGTTCCGATTTTAAAACAATTTTAAATGCTAATGCTTCCATTTGAATGAGGAAAAACAATTTTTTTCAGGGCATGACAGACTCAGTATTCCACCACAGAAAAGTAGTTTTAGTTCTTACTTATCGTTCAGTCCTATCAGAAATGTATCTGTTCAAATAATGACGTTTGGGACAAGCACTTAAAACAGTCAAGAACTAAGAAAATATAAAAGTATCATTATTGGCCGGGCGGGGTGGCTCATCTGTAATCCCAGCACTTTGGAAGGCTGAGGTGAGAGAACTGACTGAGCCGACGGGTTTGAGAACAGCCTGGTCAGCTTGGCAAGACCTTATCTCCACAATAAATAAAAAAATTTAACCAGGAGTGGTAGTGTGCACATGTAGTTCCGGCTACTTGGAAGGCTGAGACGGAAGGATCGCTGGAGCCCAGCAGGTCGAGCGAGGCTGCGGTGGCCGTGAATGTGCCACTGCACTCCGAGCCTGGGAGACGGAGTGAGACTCCAACTCAAAAAAAAAAAGTATCGGTATTATCATCACCACCGCCCAAGTGGGACAAGCCAGTAGGATCTGGGTTCTGGATATTGACAAATGTGCTTTAGTCTAGGGACTTACACTGATATCCCTCCTATACCTACCTACAGCGATACCGATGCCACACACGGCAGAGAAGCAAGACAAGGGGCTAAAAGTTCTGCTCTTTAAGAGGCATTTGCACAACACTAGCAAAAACATAAATGTAGTTTCAAAGCCAAGATCACTGATGTCTCTCCAAATCAAAAGGAGACTAATACTACTGAAATTTCTCACAACGAAGAAATAACCTCTATTATTAAACTTTCACGAAATGCTAAGACGTATGATTCCTATACACCTTAATTCTATGTGCTTAATTATTGAGGGGTCATTTATTCACTGGCTGTCGGTTTATTTTAGTCACTACGCAGAAATATCTCTGGCCAAATTTGTTTTATAATTTTTCTTGCACTGTAATGCAAATGACCAACTTGAAATTCATCTTATCCGTAGCTCAATCTCAAGCACAGATGCTAAAAAGTAATAGAACAGCTAAATGATACATATGAAAGCAAGTGGCCAAAAGTCCCACACTGGTAACCTGTGCCCAAAGAATTCAGGATGGGCTGGTTAAGTGGCTAACCGTTACCAGCCGTCTTTAGCCACTACAGTTCATTTCGCTGGATCGGATATTGAGCCACTAAAGGTAATAAACCTGGTAGTTTGAAACTGAAGGACACCGGACAAGGGGAAGGTGGAAAACACTCCTCGGAGCTGTTTCGTCCCTGTTATTCCTTCTGCTCCTCCTTTACGCGAAAAACTGAATCGCCTCTCCAAACAGCCACACGCGCAGGGCTCCTCGGAGGACTGTGGGGTCCCCCAACCCGGGGTAAGGTGGCGACCCACTGTATCACGCAGGTCTTGTACCCAGGGCAGGGACGCCGCGCAGGAACACGACGCTCCGCGGCCTGACGCCTCCCTCTGCCACCGTCAGGCAGGGGCTGAGCCTCCGCGGGCCTCAGCTCTCGGCCGCCACCCCGGGACCGAGGGCCTCCCTACCCCGGGGCCCCCCAGCGACGGGAAGCGAACTCGACTCGGCCTGCCCACCCGGAAGCCCTCCCCCAGCTCACACCTGCCGGCGCGTGACGCCT
>NW_007260398.1:1802746-1829897 GCF_000164805.1 Carlito syrichta | reverse complement strand
TCGCGAGGACACGCACACGCCGCGCCTCAGCTCGCCTTCCTGGGCCGCGTCGCGCGCCCCCGTGGGCGTCCTCGCCGACCCCCCGCTGCCCCGCTCTGTCCGGGAGGTGCTCGGGGGAGGGGAATGACGGCGCCGCCGTCGGTCCTCACCTACCGCCGAGCCGTGCCGGCTCCGAGTGCGCGGCGTTCCGCTGTGAGGCGAGGCGATGCGCGCGGTCCCCGCTTCTCCGTAGGCTATGGAGGCGACGTCGTAGGGGGACCGAGGGGCGCGGGGGTCGCTCCCTCCGGCTTCACCTCCCAGAAGCACGGGGACCCCAGAAACTAAAAACAAAATAAACAAACTTTCCCCTCCGCCTCCCTCCCCCAAAACCACAACACAAACACTCAGGGGCCCGCCCAGAGCCCCACTCCATTGGCCGCAGGAAGGATGCTTCTGGCTCTCACTGGCTGATCTTTGTGCTCGTCAAGCTGCTGATCCGCCCCTCCAATTCCTCGCCGCTGCTGCCGCCCCTCATTGGCTAAGTGCTTCCCGTTTGACGAGCTAGGATTGGCTGAGCTGCCTGCGCCAATCATGCGGGGACACACCCCCTCAGCATCCCAGAGGCCGCTTCCTCGGTCGCGGACCCAGAGAGGCGAAGGGGAAACTAGAGCATGATGGCGGCCGAGCTCGCTTGGTGCAACCATCGTCTTTTTCCTTTTGGTAGTTCATTAGTGCCTTGCCCCGGCGCTGTTTCCTCTAAGCTCCTCTCTCCATCCAGTACTGCCTAATAACGGAATCTATACGTGCTGGCTCCTTGACTTATCCCCTCCGAAGTGCTGAGTGTGGGCTGCGTGTGCGTCATTGGACTATCTGAATGTCACTCCCAAATCAAATCTTCAAAGTATTGGTGGAACAGCAAGAAAGCCCGTCCAACAACAAGGGCTAATACCATTGGTTTTACTCCACTGAGATCTTTCCTGGCACCTTATTGGGCAAATAGGTGCGTCAGTCAGATCCGGATTCGCTGTGCTACAGTTAATTGTTTACTGGGGATTTGGGGTCAACTCTGGTTATTTGGGGCCAGTAGCTGACAATAGTGACTACCATTTATTACACGCCTATTTTGTGCCAAGGACTGAGTTCTTCACAGAGATTATTCGGTTAAGCGTGTGAGTTATACAGTGTCTGATTTTTACAGATAGGAAACTAAGGCTCGCGAGGTTAGGAAACTTGCCCAAGGTCATGCAGATAGAAAATAGTTGGCCCCGGCATTTGGTCCCAGTCTGTCTGGCTTCAGAGCTTTTCAATCATTTTACTATGCTTTAGTGCTTCTCCCTTAGCGCAAAATCGTACCTGTCAGCCAACCTAACATCTTAAAACGTTTCATTCAGAAACCAAGGTCCTCAATCCGTTTCTAGAAGTGACACTGGGCTAACTATAGAGATATTGTCATTTCCTCCACTGCATCCTCCTTCCCAGCACCCATGTCTCTCTCCATCCTAAGTTAACTAATCTTCATATTTTCAGACTAGAAGCCCACCTACACCTGTGTTCATTTTCTCAGCTTTATAAATGGACGTTTATGTTCATCCTTGTGTATGAAGTCCACCCACCCAACGCCTAACTGTTCATCTCCAACTCATTCTTTGAAAAGAGTGCTCAAGAGCTGGAAACAAGGAGAAATAGTTTAAGTAGAGATAAAGAATAAATCGCCTTAGAAATAATTTATTGTATGCAAAGGGAACAACCCTTCAGCTCCTGGAGAGCTTCCAGGGTAGCTGATGCTGAGTAAGACGTGTACTCCTGTCTGGTGTTCACTGGGTTCTTTCTCTGTGGCAGCTTTCATCGAAGTAAATCCAACATTTCAGCTAGGAGAGGGCAGGATGCTTAGAACCCACTGCCAGAGTGCCAGCCATGAGCCTTTGGGATCAAAATTATCTCCAGGAGCACAGCGCTGGACTCTAGCCTGCATTCCATCTCGGGTAATTAACATTTTACCATCCCAAATCCCTATCCCCTGTAGCTTCAGTGGGATCACCGCCCTTGTTTGGCTTCCTGATCCAAACCGTTGTGTAACCTCCCTGGCACTGCTTTAATAATAAAACAACCATTGTAACATAGTAACAATGCTGAACACTTAGAGCCTCTCAGCAGATGAAGCCAAGGTATTTCACAAATGTCAATTATGAGTAAATGGCATATATTCCTAGGGCAATCGCAAGAAAATCATGAGTCAAATTCTAATAAAGGTCTTAAGAGCCTGAATCCTCTTGACTGTGCGCATACCCCATGCTAGCGTTCCAACATGGGAATTCTGAACTATAAACACAATGAATGAGAAACATTCAGAGCCCCAAACCTTCCTAATCTTCAAAGTTGGTTGCATGAACCCCTATTTTAGCCCTTAAACAGTGCTTGATTTTAGAGTTAAGTTTTAGATACATCCCAGTTGTAAGTTTCTTGAAGCAGATGGTTTCTTTTTCATCTATGTGTCTCTTACATTGTTCTGATCATAAAAAGGCCCCCAAATAAATAATCTGTAAATATTTAGTGAGCACATCAGGCACTCTCCTCAGGTGCAAAGGCTATACAGATGAATAATAACACACCTCTTCCTTCAGGGACATCAGTCTAGTGGGGGTGGCTGATAGGTAAGTAGATAATCACAGTGCAGTGCTCTACTAATGTGCCCTGGAAGCACATGGGAGGGACACAGGACTCAGTTCTGGAGGGACAGAGGTGGTTTCCTGGAAGAAGTGACATCTATAGGGAGAATTAAAGGATGAATTGTGAGCTGGGCCCGTTGGCTCATGCCTGTAATCCCAGAACTTTAGGAGTCGGAGGTGAGAGGATTACCTGAGTCCAGGGCTTCAAGACCCGCCTGGGCAACTTGGTGAAAGCTCGTCTTTAAAATAAACTTAAAAAATTAGCCGGTCATGGTAGTGCACACCTGTGGTTCCAGCTTCTTGGAAAGCTGAGGCAGAAGGATCACTTGAGCCCAACAGGTCAAGCTGTGGTGGCTGTGAGTATGCCACTGCACTTCATGCAGGGCAACAGAGTGAGACTCCGACTCAAAAAAAAAAAAAAAAAAAAAGGATGAATTGTGGTTAGCTAGGCAAGAGACTGGTAACGTGTGATGACTTACGATGTTTGCTCTCTGGGGGTGGGGAGAAGGAAGGGAATGTCCAGGAGTGGCCAAAGCCTGTTCTTCCTATAATCTTTGTCCTTGAAGGTTTTCAGCTATTTGTCCACTACACCACAGTATGCTTTCTCTCCTTGGGAGAAAACAGAAAGTCTGAAACCTTGTAGTGTTGGCTCATTTGAGAACAGGAAAATAATTTCCAAATAAGATGACTGCTTTTTCTGATCATAAAAGTAGCACTGGAGCCAGGCGCAGTGACTCACACCTGTAATCCCAGTACTTTAGGAGGTAGAGGCAAGAGAATTGCCTGAACCCAGGGGTTCAAGACCAGCCTAGACAACTTGGCAAGACCTCGTCTCTACAATAAATCAAAAAATTAGCCAGACATGGTGGCGCATACCTGTAGTTCCAGCTATTTGGAAGGCTGAGGCAGAAGAATCACCTGAGCCCAGCAGGTCAAGGCTGTGGTAGCCATGAGCATGCCACTGCACTCCAGCCTGGGCGACAGAGTGAGACTCTGACTTCGAAGAGAAAAAAAAAAGTAACATTGAGTAAATATGACATTTACTCAATTCAATATAACATTCTATATTCTGACAATATATAAAGTAAAAAGTAAAAGCTTCCCATAGTCCCACTACTAGAGTCAGCCACTATTAAGGAGAATACCTCCCTACACTCTTTTATGAATAGATCCACAAATGGATTTCTTCTTCCACTACCCAGTGGGATGTGGTTCACTGTCTTGCCTGAAATCTAAGAGCTCTCAGAATTACAGTTTTGGATGAAACGTATCCTCACTTTCTATATTTACAGGAAGGGAGCCAATCAATCAATCAGATATTTATTATGGAGAATGAGTTTCACTTCCTGACATAGCAAATGACAGGACTTCTGGGGCTTGCTCAGCCAGTGTGAATGTGCGGTCAATGAATGGGGTGGGAGTATCTGTACTGGGGGGCTTACAGGCATGCTTTGGTAGCTGTGGACTTAATCCTTGCCCTGAAAAGGCAGCCCAGGTCAAAAAATGATGTGCTAGGATGCTCTTCTATGCTCTTTTCATCATATCCTCTCTGCTTGCTACTTGGGAGAAATATTTTTATTTGTTCCAGCCCACCCAGCTTTGAATGTAAAAAGTCTCGTTAGGCTCGCACACTTGTATGCAGGCCGAGTGCACTATGTTCTTGGAGCACTATGCTATTCTTAGAGCTCTATATGTGGTGTTGTATACAGTTGGCTTTTTGCTGGAGGGGAAGGCAGATTTAATGAGTGATAGCTGGCTTGGATGGTTATCAAAAGTGCTCCAAGTCATCCCAAGCAACAGGCTTTCCTTTTCTCCCTTGAGAGATTTTGCTGTGATCTCTGCCCTTGGCCTGGACAAAATCCAAGGCAATGCGAATTTTTGTGAACGATTTTGCAATAACCCACAAGCTTGGGGGCAGTATAGCCAGCTGGATCTGCTCCAGCCTTGATTTCTGTGGGCACAGGAGACCTCCCTCCATCCTGGCCTTGCATTACTACATGGATTTGGAAGTGTTTGTAAAACATTCTTCATTTCTTGAAGCTTACAAATGGGACGCTCTCTATAAAGGAATCGAATCCAAAAGACAAGGGGACAGCCAATACTGCTCACTTGGGCAGTGGGTGTGGCCATTGCCAAAGACCAAGAACAGTGGGGGAGGGAACTCTCTAGAGGGTGCTGATTACAGAGGATGTGCTTACAAGCATTTATTACACTTTTGGTAGCATTTACTGCACAAGAAAGCCCTTGAGATAGACGCTGCACCCCTTCTAAATAATCTCTCATTTTGTATGACCACACTTCCTGAAAAGCTGCTTAATTAAGTGGCAAATGCTGGACTCTTCCTGTGTGCTGGCCATTTCCAGACACGCACGAGGAGGTCCACCAGAGAACCAGGAGATGTGGTTGTTAGTAATTACTACTGTTTCGGGGACACTTGCTGTGTGTCAGACATTGTACTGAGGGCCTTACATGGATCATGGCAATTAATCTTCACATCAGCCATGGTTATCCCCGTTTCCTAGATAGGCAAATGGAGGCACTGAAGGGCTAACTCACCCTGGGTCACCACAGATAGCAACCCCACAGCTGAACTCGGGCAGTCTGACTCCAATGGGGAGGCTGTTATTCACACTGCTACACAGCCCCTTACATGTCTGCCTTGAGAACCACACAGTGCAGCTGGGGAGACAACCAGCCCCAGTGAGCAGTTGCCCTCATAGTCTTTATTATCTCAACCCCATTCTCTTTTTCCCTATACATTCAGAGAAAGAGGTACATCTCTTCCTGGCTGAATAACCGCCTCTGGGGGTCCTTGTTCCACATCCCAATTGGGATCTGGCTTTCCTCCCATTCCCTTCAAATTGTCTCCTTCCTTCCTTTCTTTCCTTTTTTCTCTTTTTCCTATTTCAGCTCTCTAAATAATGACCTGTGGCCATCTCTACCACCAAGAGTGCTCCTTCATTCTTTAAACCTGGCTTCTAGCCCTAACTCCCTACTGAAACTCATTTGTCTAAGCTCATCCATAACCTATTTGTGGCCAAGATCCAAGAGACTTTCTCAGTCCTTGTTTCCATGGCTTCACCACTACATTTTACTCGGAGAATCTTTTCTTTGCTTCCCAAAATAGCCAGCTTTCCTCCTACCTCTACAACTGTTCATGCTCTTTTTCCTACCATCTCTTCTCTCTAAGCTCCTTCAAAGGAGTCTGTCTGCACTTCTCTCCTTATGTTGCTTCTGGGGTGTGGGGTGGGGGGAGCTGGGTCGTTATCCTACTTTTGCCTCTAGGATGACAAGTTTCATCTCTCCATCTCCAGCCTTTGTTCTGCAGCCTGTTTGCTGCGTGACTTTTTGCAACTCACATAAACTATCTGAGCTCCAGTTTCCTCATTTCTAAAATGAATATATTGAATCAGATTTGTTATCCTTGACTCTAACATAATGGTGAAACCTAGTATCTTGAAGCACATACTATGCCAGGCAGGACTGGCTACATAATTTGTAGGGCTCAGAGCAAAATAAAAGCATGGAATTGTTCAAAGGTTGCGTGCCCAGGAAGCCGGCCTGAGCGCCAGGCTCTATTCTAAGCATTTTATGTCTTAGTGTGTTCAATTGTCATGACAACTTTATGAGGCAGATGCAGAGGAGGAAACTAAGGCAGAGAGAGGTTAAGTAACTGCCCAAAGCCTCATGATTTTACATTAGCAGAGCTGAGAAAAACACCTGCCTGTCGGGGTTGTTGTGAGATTCACACAGTGAAGGTGCCCAGGAAGGATGGTTCCCACCCGGGGACCTCTGACTGGGCCATGGCTGTTCTTTCCTCAGAGAGTTTGTCTAAGTAGTTTCTGCTGCCTAGAAGGCCCCTTCCTCTGTTCCCTGTACCCAAGTCTACACTTGCTTTTTTTTTTTTTTTGAGTTGGAGTCTCAATCTGTCGCCCGGACTGGAGTGCAGTGGCTGCTCCCGGCCACAGCAGCCTCGACCTGCTGGGCTCCGGTGATCCTTCCGCCTCAGCCTTCCAAGCAGCTGGAACTACAGGCACGCGCTACCACGCCTGGCTGATTTTTGATTTATTGTAGAGATGAGGTCTCGCCAAGTTGCCCATGCGGGTCTCGAACCCACGGGTTCAGGCAATCCACTCACCTCAGCCTCCCAAAGCGCGGGATTACAGGCTGAGCCACCGAGCCTGGCTACACTTTCTTCAAAGCTTAGCTCAAGCCCCTTGTTTTCCTCTAAGGGACCAGCCCACATGTCTCTTCCTCCTAGATTTTCTCAGTACCCTTGTGTGATCCATCCCAGCCTTAGGAGTGCTCACTTGTCTTTGCTCACCTTATCATGGCTTAGTTGATAACCAATCCTCTAAGGCCAAAGGGAAATTTTTTTTGTTTTTAGTTAGAGTCTCACTATGTTGCCCAGGCTGAAGTCAGTAGCACACTCACGGCCACCACAACCTAGACCTGCTGGGCTCAGGTTAGCCTCCGACTTCCAGGTAGCTGGAACTACAGAAGAGCACCACCATGCCTGGTTAATTTTTTTTTTTTTAATTTTAGAGATGAGTTCTTGCCAAGTTGCCTGGGCTGGTCTTGAAACCATGGGCTCAGGCAATCCTCTCGCCTCTGCCTCCCAAAGCGCTGGGATTATAGGTGTGAGCCCAGTGGAAAACTTCTTTAAATCTTAGAGCAGCTTGTTGTAGACTGTCTAACCCACTAGATAGGGTGGCCTTGAGGGCAAAAACTATCTCTGAGCCTTCACTATATCCTTGATGCTCATAATTCTCCTAAAGCAGTTCTTTCTAGCCTCTAGACCTTTCCCTGGAATGCCTTGGCTCATTCTCCCCTCCCCTGTTCATTCATTAGGTGTCAGCTCATAGATCACATCCTCCTCCAGGAAGCCTTCCCTGACCTCCATCCCCAGACTGAGTGAAGTGCCTTCCCTGGGCTTCCATAACCCTGTGATTCATCCTAACACTAGCAGCCTCCTTGTATCCATCTTTTCAACCAGGTTATGAGCATCTTGAGGGCAGACACCAGATCTATCTTATCACAGTTCCTGAGACACAGTAAGTTCTTGGTAAGTTTGTTTGAGCAAATGAATGAATGAGTAAAAGTTAATATTAAATAAATGTTGATTAAAACTCTGGGTTCATATATGTACCTCAGCACAGGCCTGGGCACCTGATGGTACTTATGTAAACATACGAAATGGGTGAAAACCAACTACAGCTCCAGAATTTCTGTTCAGAAGAAGGCTTAGTGGCAGCAATCTGGTTTGAGGAATGTGTCTCAGAGATTCCTCTTGACAGAACGATGACAGTTGTAAGTCAGGTGTCTCAGGTCAAAGGTCAGTAAGCTGGGGCTTAGGGACCAAATCTAGCCTGCTGCCAGTTTTGGCGCAATCAAGATAAAGCTGGTTTTAAATGATTGGAAAAAATCAAAAGAATAATACCTTTTGATATGTGAAAATTACATGAGATTCAAATTTCAGTATCCATAAAGTTTCACTAGAACACGAATGGCCATAATCACTCACTTAGGGATGTCTATGGATGCTTTAGTGCTACTACAGTAGCTGCAACAGACCCCAGATGTCTGCAAAGTCTACAAATTGCACTTTCTGGCCCTTTACAAAAAGAACTTGCAGAACCCTGGTCTTAGTCATCTATCCGACCCAGAAAAGGAAGGACACATGCTGCCAGCCAGCCACAAGGTGTCAGCCTTTCACCACGTTGCTTTCAGCCACTTAGGCTCCTCTAAGGAAGGTCTCTGCCGTCTTCTCTTCAGGACCTCCTACACAGAGTCCAGAGCCGTGGGCCCCATCCTCAGCCCTGCCCCTGAGACCCTCCCAGTCCAGCTGGGAGACAGTCAGGCCGTAGGGTCTACCTGAAGGGTGCAGGACTGGCTTGGGAAGCCAGTGGCTTGGTGCAGGGTTGGCAGCCTTCTCCGGACAAGCTCCGTTGCTTTGATTTAGGTTTTATTTGTATTTTGTATACAAAGGATTCTCGAAACAAACTAAAATGGGTTGTTTCATTCAAAACAATCAATCCAGAAAAACTGTGAGACTTTTGCACAACCAGATAAGACTGTGTCCCTCTTTCTGAGGTGAGGGCGGATCTGAAGGAGGGGAATGCAGGTCCTGCTGAGCAGAGTAGCTCACAAACGGCATCTCTGACAGGTTTTCTCCACCTTTTCTCAACACCTGGGCCTTGAAGCGTCCTCCAGGTGAGCAAGTATTGTGCCTTCCCTGTGTGCCACCTACTCAACATAAAAGTGGCAAATATACAGCGAGGAAGCAAGGGAGAGGTCCAGGAGAGAGGGTCTCCAGAGGAAAATCGTAAGCCACTGGATATCACCGTCCCCATGGGGGGAATGCTCCACCCTGTGCACTGGCCCCCTGTGCTGGGTGCTTCATGTGACTACTCCCCCAACCTCAGGAGTGCGATCCCCAGATCATCCCCATTTGATGCACAAGAAAACTGAAGCTCGGGGACATGAAGTCACTTGCCAGGGTCATTAGCTGTTCAGTGGCAGAGACAGGATTCCAGCCCACGCCTGCCTGTTCTGTAGTCTGTCCTCTCCCTGTCACGTTCCCCCATCAAGGTCACAGCCACACTGTCCTTGATGGGGGAAACCATGAGCTCACCAGTACCTTCCTCACTCACCCTGTATCCCCAGGTCCAGTGCCTGGTAAATATCCACTGAATAAATAAATGAATGCATCTTGCCAAACCCTGCAGTGAATGACCTTTCCCCGGCCAATCACCTAACTCCCAAGACATGTGGGAGCCAAGCCAGAGTCAAAGCGGCCAGCAGAACAGAAGAATCATGAGGCACGGTTCTCCGCACACGGTGGACTCTTCTCCTGCACTGTGTCCACAGCACTGTGCACACCGTGGGCAGTAGGCCAGCTCTCGCCTTTTGCTCCTTTCCTCCCCCAGACTCCCATGCACTTGCTGGCTTCCATGGCAGGTCCTAGCCCATCGCCTTCCATGACATCTGTTCCTGGAGCTGCTTTTTAGTGGCTGCAGACAATGCCCTAACTTCTAGCCACTTTATTGGATGAAAGCTTTTTTTTTTTTTTTTTTTTAGTTGGAGTCTCACTCCATCGCCCAGACTGGAGTGTAGTGGCACGCTCCTCGCCACCGCAGCCTCGACATGCTAGGCTCCAGCGATCCTTCCATTCAGCCTTCCAAGTACCTGGCACTACAGGCGCGCGCTACCACACCAAGCTAATTTTTGATTTATTGTAGAGATGAGGTCTCGCCAAGTTGCCCAGGCGGGTTTCGAACCCCAAAGTGCGGGATTACAGGCTGAGCCACCGAGCCCAGCGAAAGCTTGTTTTTAGCTGGCTGACACTTTTTTTTTTGAGTTGGGGTCTCACTCTGTTGCCCAGACTGGAGTGCAGTGGCCGCTCCCAGTGGCTATTCCACCTCAGCCTTCTGAGTAGTCAGAATTACAGACTCACGCTACAATGCCCGGCTGATTTTTTGATTTTTTTTATTGTAGAGATGAGGTCTTGTCAAGTTACCCGGGTAAGTCTTGAACCCGTGGGCTCAGACAATCCACTCACCTTAGCCTCCCAAAGCGCGGGATTACAGGCTGAGCCACCGAGCCCGGCTAGCTGGCTGACACTTAGAGGGGCCACAAGCCTCAGTGAAAGTGCCCTGGGAGGGTTCAGACAACCAGAATCTAATGCTTACCACAATTTGTTGAGTGGCTTTGGACAAATTTCCTCACCTCAAGGTCCCTTTGCCCTTATCTCTTCTGTGTTAGCCTTTTGAAAGGAAGCACTCAGAGAGATCATCCCAGAGCAGCCACAGGGTTTGAGACCAGGTTCCACCCAATCTGGAAGGCCTGGGAGTTGAAGAGCATCCAATCAGGACACACAATGAAAGGAGAAGCCTTCCTAGAAGAATGGATTAGATAAGGAGGGACTTTTGATAAACCTGGTCCTAACGAAATTAAATAGCAGATAGCAGGATCCCACTGTTAGAAGTCAGGAACAAGACGGAAAGGGTCGTGATCAGTTCTGGAACCTCTGGCACCTCTCGCTTACTAGCCTGACTTATTTCTTCTGTTGAGTGGCTGTGATTTTCAATCATTTCACAGACAGGTAATTAAGCAGATACTGTGGTCACAACAGTGAGCCAGACAGGCTAGGCCCCTGCATTCACAGAGCCTGGTCTCCAGGCTCAGGAACCCCCAGGACAGACAGGTGCCTAGCGTGCCAGGCAGCACATGGTGTCTGGAAACAGGGCCTTCTCAGTCTGTGGCTGGGAGAGCAGAAGCTTCAAGGGGAGGGGTGAGAAGTTCAGGCCCACCTAACTTTGCGAGGCCGCTGGGCTGATCTCGCAGTTACTTAGCCCAGGAACATGTCATGTCTGTGCCTGCCTTTCCTGCCCTTCCTTTCGCCCAACTTTGGTCTGGCTACGCTCACTGAGCCTGGAGTGCCTGCTCTGCAGCAAGCCTCCTGCCACTGGAACAGCAGTGCAGATGATCACTGACAGCCGCTGGGTCCTTGGGGCAGGGAGGCACGCGTGTGGGACACCGCCAGATAATAGACTATCTCCACAGCTCATGGCAGAGCTAATTAGCTACTAAGGGGACTTTATTGATGTTCACCCAGAATGTGGTCATGATAGCCAGGAAGCAATTCCTGCTTGGCCGGACTTGAGTATGGGAGGCTCGTTGCTGTCAGCTCAGGCTGCTTTTGGAGGTGGGTCCACCGCTAGGCACACACAGGTATATCCAATGGTGCTCTCTGTGCAGGACATAGCTGGAACTGAAAGAAGGGGAACAGATTGGGAGGAAATCTGAAAGGGAGCTGAGTAGAGGAAGGCAGATGTGTACACACAAACACACCTGTTCTGGGGGTACAAGGTAATGAAGAGCTAAGCAGGGTAACTAGAACAGAGATGGAGGACGCCATTACATCTGTCCCAGAAAGCCACATCTCAGCCAACCTCTCTGGGCCAAAGCGTTGTGTCAAAGATACCCAGGGTGGAGTGCACACGATGCATTTCAGAGAAGCAACTTGTTCAAGCCGTCAGGTTGGGACTAAAGTAGAACCAGCATTCTCAACTGGGGACACGGTTACTCCCCTACCCCCAAGGGTCATTTGGTAACATCTGGAGACATTTTGGGTTGTCTCATCTGGAGGGGTGCTACTGGCATTTAGCAAGTAGAGGCCAGGGATGTTGCTAAACGGCCTATAATGCACAGGTGAACCTCTTCCCAACAGAGAGGATTTTGCAGCTCAAAAGTGACCCGAGTGCTGAAACCCCAGAGCTCACGGAGCAGGCTTAGGTCTGCATTTATGCGATGTGAGATTTAGGGAGAGCTGAGTACCTCATCTGAAAAATGGGGATAATGCAACCTGTGCTGCTCAAAACGCTACTTTATGAGGTTAACTCCCCAAATACAAAAGGAAACTGTTAACTTTGTAAAGTGCTCTTTCCTGAGCTTCTCTTAGTTTGAGACCTGTATGTGACTAAAGCATCTAGCAGTGACTGGCTATGCAGTCAATAAATGAAAAAGAGAAAAACAACACAGTAGTAGTTTTTTTAAAGGGCCGGGCATGGGGCTCATGCCTGTAATCCCAGCACTTTGGGAAGTTGAAGCAGGAGGATCGTATAAGCCTAGGATTTCGAGATCAGCATGGGCAACATAGCAAGACCTCATCCCTCCAAAAATTAAACTAGCTGGGCATGGCAGTGCATACCTGTAGCCCCAGCTACTTAGGAGGCTGAGGAGGGTGGATTCCTTCACCCTAGGAGTTCAAGTCTGTGGTGAGCTGTGATCATGCCACTGAACTTAAGTCTGGGCAACAGAGTGAGACTGCAACGCAAAAAAACCAAACAAAAAAAAAAACAAAGGCCTCTTTCCCTCTGGCCAGTTTCTTCCATATCTCCAGGCCTCATTTTTTTGTCTAGCCTTTCTATAAAGTTCCATATGGGCACAGGTAGCAGAGCCCATCCTGAAGGCACCCTTGAAGTTCAGGGATAGGATTAACCATACTCTGAGGACAGACAGCTGATAAAGGGGATGGGAAGGCTTGTCAGATCTCAAGAGACAGCCTCCCAGTTCCATGCAGGAGTCCTGTGCTCCCTGCTCTTCCAGGGCAGAAGTCACCATGGCAGCCATTCTAGGAGTTCAGCTGAGAGGTTAGCCTTCCCAAAGAGCTGCACCAGCTGTGAACACTCACCCTACAGAAGCTGACCCAGAAAGTATGATAGCAGCTTGGTGGTGGTATGGGGTGGGGGTAGCGAAGCCAGACCCCAGCACTGAGAGTGCTGCTTCATCCTGTTCCTTCTAGGGCCCTTCCAACATTACCAACCTGGTGGAAGCTTCTGTGCAAAGACCAAGGGCATGGTCCACCCTTGAACTTGCCATCCAACTGGGAAGGCCAGATGTACCCTTGAGATTTCATGAGTAAGAGAGTACTTCACAAAGCATGTGCAAGTGCTGGAACAGAGGGCAGGCGTACGCAAAGCTGAGAAGCCAAGAGGCAGAACAGAGTGGGCTGGTGCTCAGGCAGACACTGAGAGCTGCATTTTATGACTTTGAGATCCTCAGTAATCCCTGGGATACAGTCTCTTTCCCAAGCATTTCAGAGCTGGAGAGGGTTGGAGATCATTTTGTCCAAACCTCTGTAGGCATAAGGAAACAGGCGGAAGGGGAGAGGTGCCTGCCTAGGCAGTCCTGCCTTATGGCCAGCACTTCCCACTACACAGACCAACATACGGTCTCCTCTTCACTTCTTCCGAGAAAAACCCACTTAGCATGTGAAGAAATGGAGGCAGACAGTAAGGCCTGGCTGAAGGTGCAGTGATTGGGAACTTCACATTGGGGAGCCTCCTAGATTAGATGTCAAGGCAGGGGAGGGACCTGGACCTGCTTTGGATCAGGAGAGGGAAAAAAGATAAAGCAGGCCTGTGTCTCTCCTAGGAACAGCACAAGCTGCCTTGGCAGACTTGCTGTAGAAGCTGGTCCCTTCCCCAGGCCTCCTCTTTGTCCCCAGCGGTGTCCATCCTCCACACCGAGGGTGATCCCTTTTCCTCACTGCAATTTATGCATCTCGTGTCCCATACTTTCAAGGTGACCACTTTGAGCCAAGGTGTAACACCCCCACATCCCCATGTCACTCGCTCCCTTCCCTCTGCTCCAGAATAAGCTAGTGCCACACTGCCAGGCCCTGGTGCATAGGGAAGCACTTCCCAGAAGTGTTTAATCCTCACACAGGCTCAGGGAGGTGGTCAGAGTCCCTTCTCCACAACACGCCCCTACAAGCCAACTTCATGATTATCAGAGGAGACTTTTGGGTTAAGCTCGCCCTTCCTTTCCCTTCCCTCCCCACTGCCAGAGAGACCAGCTTCTCCTCGATGGCTGCCATGCGTTGCCCCATGTCCTGTTTCTCAAAAGGAAGGCCTGGCTCACCGCAGCCCGGCCAGGGTGGTGTGTCCTCTTTTCTTGCGTCTCCCATCAACTCCCCTCCCCCACATGCTGGTAATGTCCCAGGGTTTTTTAGAAGGAAGGAGGATGAGAGTTTGGTTCAGAGGTCAGAAGCCAAGAGAAGCTGCTGTGTGGCCCTCTGCTTCCCTGGGGCTCTGACCCTCCATCACCCTGCCCGTAGGACCGGCTCACAGAGCCTGCAGTTTGGTGATTTCTCCAGTGTTCACTCACAAATCTCTCCTCAGCCCCCGCCAGTCACCAGAGGGGCAGTGTGGGATTCTTCACTGGGTCCCCTGGCCCAGCATCATGGCAATTAGGCCAGCCTGCTTTGGGGAGGCTCAGGCTTGTAAACATCACCTGGCCCTTCGCAGGAGATTCAGGCTAGTCTGTGACTGAAATGAAACTGGGGAAGCCCTGACGGGGGAGGGGACTGAGGACCATCTTAGGGCTGGGGAAGGGCAATCGCTCCTGTACTCAGGGCCCAGCCTCCTCCCCCACCGAAGCAACCCTTGGGCCCAGCCTCCTCCCCCACCCAAGGCTCCCCTTGGCCGGCTGAGCTCTCTCCCTGCCTTGGGCTGCAAGTCAAGGTATACTAAGTGAGAGGAGGAACAGACCCAGGTAAAGGCACTATAAGAACCCCAGTATGGGCTTGCAGCAGGCAACAGCCAAGGAGGCTTGGGCCACTCTGGCCAAAACTGCCAGGATGGTGCAGAATGGGTAAGGAGTCCTCAGCGTGAGTGCTTTCAGAATGGCACTGTCAAATCCTGCCCCTGGCTGGGGGAGACTGAGGCATCTTCCCCTTGTTCCATTCAGAATCCAGTGCAGGAGCCTGCAGGAACTGGTCCAGGAAGGCCATGGCAGCCAGTGCTCCAGTTGTTCTAGCTGCTTTGTATACCTGGAGTTCAGAGGCTAGAGCAAAATTGGAACCCAGGATCCCTGACTCTGAGCAAAATTGGAACCCAGGATCCCTGCCCTCTTCCCTTTTATTCCACCAACGTTTTGGGGTACCAGATGCACCAGGAAGCCCAGGAAAGGAGAGGCCAGGCAGCTGGGACTGCCCTGGAGACCCCATCCCGTTAAGGTATAAAGGCATGGTCCTCATCCCATCTGGGAACCCATGGAGTAAAGGGTCAGGCATAAAGGAGAGCAGACACTAGTCAAGCTTCCACTTCATGTAAACAAGGTGGCAGTGACCCCTGCCCAGCCACCAACAGTCTGGAGGTGTTTGATTGTCTTGAGATGCTTCGGATCCTCCCATTTGGGATTCAGGGTCTCTGAGGCCAGGATGGAGGCTGCAGGGCAGGAGACCAGTCAGGGTCCAATGTGCAAACTAGTACAGGATGCGACCTGTGCTCTCCACAGTACAGGACAGGACAGGAGGGCGTCACAGGTTCTGTCCACCACTGTCCTGTGGCTCAGGAAATCACGCAATTGTTGGGCTTGGCGAGACTGGGACTTGTTTTACCTGCAGAGGCAAGGAAGACAGGAAAGGAAGGATGTAAGTGAAATGCCCGGTGGATACACCACGCTGTACCTTGTCAACACCTCCAATTTAGGGGCTCGAGTCATTGTCTCTCCCCCCTAGTTGCTAATCCAGAAGCCAGGTTAAGCGAGCACCCAGGAAAGATTCGCCCTGTACTGGTAGCCTCAGCAAGAGCCCCACTGGCTGGGACAACCAGGGATCTGCCATCTTCTGGCCAAAGGGGTGGGGGAGGATCCAGACTCTAGAATCAGCAATCAACAAGTTAGGAGTCTTGCCAGGGGGCCATTCACTAGTAGCTGCTAGCATATTCAGTTTCTCAGCTTACAGAGCACAACCCTAGCCCTCTTCAGTGTCTCTCACAGGCAGCCAAACTGAGTCCCATTCTACAGAGGAGGGTGAGAGACCAGAGCTCCCAGGGCCAGGCAGCGACAGTGTGGAAACCTGGTCTCCCAGACCAGTTACAGCTCCTCCTGCCTGCAGGCCACCTGGGTTGGAAGACAAGCCTGGGTCTCAGGAAGGGTCAGTAATGCTGACCCCTAGGGCCAGGCACTGCAGGGGGATCACACTGCTTAGGGGCACTGCTTAGGGAGAGAACAGAGAGGAACATACTGCACTGAGGGATGAGAAGGCCGGTGGAAGCCCCTCCTCTTCCCCAGGCCTCCACCGTCCATTCCCACTTTCTTTACAATTCCAAAATGAGGCCGGCAGTTTCTTCGGCTGGATTCCTGCTCTCTGACCTATGGAGGGAAGAGGGAGAAGCAGCAAGGAAGACCTGACAGCTACTGGCCTGTGAAGTGTCAGGCATTGGAGGCTGCAGCCAATGTCCTCTGAGTGCCGGCTGACTTTCCCCAGGCGGAAGCCGCTCGTGTTATTTCCTGCCAGTTCCCCTCTGCACAGCAAGTGTTGTCTCCCTGGTGCTCACACCACCTTCCGATATCACTTCAGCTGTGAATTTAATTAAGGTGGCGTCTGCCTTCTCTCCTGGGCCACGAGGAAGAGACACTGAACAGAGCCCAACTGGGAGCCCTGGTACCAGCAGCCCCTGCCCTGCCCCTGGCCACGCCCCATAGGTTACTTCTCGTGCCCGTCACTGGGGTGCTGTGCTACCCACTGCCTCATCTGGGCCAGACCGAACCAACTCTGGGACTCACTGCAAATCTGGCTGATCCCTCATTACCGGTGCCACCCCAGACATGGGCAGGAGGCTGCAAGGAAGTGAGAGTGGAGAAGGAAGACTGTGTCCTGAGTGCTTGACGGTCGAGGAGCTGGGGGGTCACCTTCCACAGTGGCGCTGACCATGTCTGCTGAGGCTCTGATAAAGTGACTCAATTCTGCTGTCCTAGCATCCCCTCACTGCTGCAACGGGCACATCCGTCCCCATTTACTCTCCTCAGTTTGTTTTATTTGCTTGGCCCACTAAGCAGATGTCAAGTTCCTCCCCAGAGGCAGCAGCACTTTGGAAGCAGGTAAGCAAATCAACCTCCGGATCTTGAAGCAGGGGAAGAGGTATAGCTCTGGGAGTAGAGGAGGCAGGAGTATTAGAGGAGCCTGCTTCCAAAGCCTGCACTCTGCACATCTCCTTCCAGAGAAGGCTCGAAGAGGCCGAGGACAGGGCCTATCTTTACCAGGACGTGTGCCCCACTGACTTTGGGAGGCTGAGTAAAAGCCTCAAGAGAATCCTCTGCCCAGAGTTCATTCCATGTGTCTCACAGAGGGACTGGTTGGAGAAAAAATTCTTTGTGTCCCTTCATTCCTTTAGTGTTCATGTATTGGGAGCCTACCACGTGTGAGCGAGTCAGACCTGCTCAGGTTAATGGGGAAGAATACATACATGGCCGCCCCAATTTTTTTCTTTTTGAGTAGGAGTCTCACTCTGTCACCCAGGCTGGAGTGCAGTGGCACTGCTCATGGCCACTGCAGCCTTGACCTGCTGGGCTCAGACAATCCTTCTGCCTCAGCCTTCCAGGTAGCTGGAACTACAGGCACACGCTACCACACCTGGCTGATGTTTAAATTTTTTGTAGAGACAAGGTCTCACCAAGTTGCCTGGGCTGGTCTCAAACCCCTGAGCTCAGGCAATCCACTTGCCTTGGCTTCCCAAAGTGCTGGGATGACAAGCTTGAGCCACCATGCCCAGCCCAATTTTTTTTTAAAACAAAGTATGTGTGGCGTTGGTATGGGTGGCCCAGAGAAGACAACTGAGAGAAAGTCAAGCTTCAAAGGCAAAGTTGAAAATAGTGGTGCGAGGCAGGAGGAGAGGCTACTCGATGTAGGTGAACCGTGCGATGTAAGCACTGAGGCAGGGGGACAGCCTGGGGTACTCAGGACCCCCAGTTAGTCTGGTTTGCTGGCAGGCAAGGCAGTGAGGGAGAAGGCCGAGAACCCACATGGAGGCTGCGACAAGGACAGTGGTTTCAGGGCTTGACAGTCCCTTTATCTGGAGGATTCTTCCCCCAGATGTCCACAGGGTTCCCTCCATTCAAGTCCTTTGTCAGGCAGGCCTCCCTGACTACCCCATTCCCCTCCCTGTCCCAGTCTCTCCCCAGCACAACATGCTCCGTAAGAGCAGGCACTTTGCTCATTCTGTTCTCTGCTGTTCCAGGAACTCAGGGACGTCTGCCTGGCCCAGAGCAGACGTTTCATAGACACATATTTTCCGAATGAAATGAGTGAGCAGGCAATGGCAAGCTACGAAGGGCTTGGAGCAACACTGATGACAGAAACAATAGCAGCAACAGGAGATGTCGATCGGGTGATGCCCAGGCCCTCACTCACCCAGTACCTGCCTGAGATGGTGATGTCAGCCCTGGCCAGTCCCAAGATAAACTAGAAGCACGGAGGATTATGACGTCTGCCCATAAGAATGAGGACACCTGCCTCTTCCCTAGCGCTGAGTGAAATTGGGAACTCAGAGGACGTCCGCTTTGCTCCCCTCACCCACGTGGTGTGATTGGAACCCTCCTCCAACTCCTCACTGGCAACAGTGCTCAGGTTTATCAGATCAGAATGCAGCTTCCAAACACCAGCTGGGCCTGACCCAGCTCCTCAAGGCAACACTGCATTCTGAAATGCCGACTTGAACAGACAGGACTGAGTAGACTTATCCTGGACCTGGGGGCCCAGAGGTCCTTGTGAAACTCTGACCCACAAAGCACTTCCCCGACATTCCATCCCTGAAAGGGATCTAGATTTCCAGGAAAGAGATCCGAGACACCTCAGCCCCTAGGATGTCACAGGAGAATCTGATGTCCCCAAATCCAGGAGCCAAGCAGCCACAACTCTACAGAGTCAAACCACACTACCAGCCGGGATGGCCCATCCACCATGAATCGGGGAACCCACAGGAGTTCTGGAAGGGTATGGTCACTGCAGGTCGCCTTTGATAACTTGAGGAAGAAAAGCAGGGGCTCAGGGGTCTGGGGAAGGAAAATGACCCAAAGCCACTTTGGGAAGCAGGTGATCACTCTCATCTTCCTCTCAGCTAGTGGAGACCAGGGAAAGGGTTAATCTTATGTTCAGGCCTCTCGTCTTCCAAACAGTCTCTAAAGACATAAGGAAATGGTGCCAACTATAGCCTTTTGGAGCCAGCCTTGATGGTATGCAGAAGGTCCTGGGAGACAGGAGACCACACTGCCCTTTCCTCCCTGGGTGACCATGGACACTGGGCCTGCCCCTCTGAACCTCAGGGGTCTTGCTTGTCATGCTGTCACCAGGCAGGATGGTTGTGAGGACTGTACCAATGCTGTGTGATGGCATTATAGCCTGGTGTCTCTCAATTTCTTCAGAAGTGTTGGCCATTTCCCAGCCCCCTCCTTGGGTGAGGTCTTGGGGATAGCACCAGGAACCTCCTTCCCTCGCCTGGCAGCAATCTGAGGGCAGGGCCTTGTCTGACCGAGTCTCTTCTGTGTCACTATGTATATCCAGCCGGTGTGGAGGCTCACTAACATTGGGGAACTACATCGGAAAATCAGGGCCCCTTATTTAAAATGCAGATTCCTGAGCCCTGCCCAGCAGTACAGGCTCTGTTCATTGCATTTTGAACGAGGCTCTCCATTGACCGCTGCTCCCTGTGGTTTGGACCCCGGAGAGCCTTAGCGGAGATCGTGGAAAGCGCAGGCGGCCCGCTCCAGGGAAGGAGAACACCCAGTGCGGGAACAGGAGCCAGCTGCGGGAAGAGGCGGATGGGAAATACGCCCGGCTTCCGCCACTAGAGGGAGCTGTGAGCCTTCACACCGCAGGACAGGCCCCCAACCCCAGCTGGATCGCTAGCCCCAAAGGAAGCGATTTCGGTAAGATTCTCCCAGGGGCCACACCTGGGTTTGCAAAAATTTGCATGCTGCTTGACAACTATATACATCTTATCAAGCAATTTTACAGGCTGTCAGCTCTTAGTTTTTTCTATTTTTCTCTCTGATGACAGAACCTGTCATCAACCCAGGTTCTCCCTTGACAAGAGGGCAGCAGAGACAGAAAGAACAGAGTCAGAATCTGAACTCAGGGGGAGCTTAGAAGCCCTCCCTAGCTCACTCCCCTCCTCTTCTAGATGAGGACACAGCCCCAGGGAAGGGAAGGATGTGTCCAGGGTATGGGGAGCAATGTATCCAGAGCTGAGAGTCATGCAAATGGCTGCTCTGGGGAGGTCCTGGCTATTCATTGTGGGAAGAGGCTTCCTTCCCAGGGAAGGAAGGTAGGAGCTAAAGTTCTTACCAGTTCCCACCTTGGGGAGCCGGTGCTGTTAGGAGTCAGCCCTCTCAGGCATGCTGGCTTAGGTGCTTAGCAGCTGCTGCCTGAGGGGAGACACTGACAGCTCACTCAGGCCAGTGTTTGGGAGGCTGGAGGCAAGAGAAAGGGCCTTTTGGGAGAAGACCTCCTGCTTCTCCTCCCAGCCTTTGGGGAAGAAAGGTCTCGCTAGGAACCTTGAATTTCAGGGCCACGGTGCTGGATAATCATCCAGATGGGCAGAGGCTATGCTGGACAAAGCCGCTCTGTGTTTCTTCTAAAGGATGGGGAAGAAATTGAGTGATGGTTCTGGGCACCTCTCCTGACTTTACATGATCCTCTCTCTCTCTCTCTCTCTCTCGCTCTCTCTCTCTCTCTCTTTCTCTCTCTCTCTCTCTCTGGGTGCCAGGCACTTTGGAGAGGCGCTTCCCAGGGGTGCGGTCCAGGTCTGCCAAGCTGGCTCCTGGGCACTGAGTGCAAGCCCTAGAGAGCAGCAGCAGTGGCAGCAGACTCATTCAAGCAGGGGACCTCGATGCTGAGGGACACGCTGAAGGCAGCAGGAAGGGACAAGACAATGGGCCTTGCGTTTCCATGGAAACAGCACCTCAGGGCGAGGGGCTGAAGGAAGAGAAAGCTTCCACTTCACTTCCAGTCTGGACTTGGGAAACAGCCCTTTCTGTGGTTGGGCTCGCCCCCTCCTCCCCCTCCCTTCCCTGCCAGGTGTTTGCCATGGCAACCCTTCCTCCAAACCAGAGGTACAAAGCAGCATCAGCATCTGGTGTTAGGGGAGCCAGGGAGTCCAGGAAGAATGGGGAGAGAGGCCAGCTGCCCCCCTCACCCCTGGTAGGACACGGCCCTGGGCCCAGTTCTGGGTTTGAATCCTGCCTATTACTTCTCCCTGTGCCCTGGGACCTCATCCACTTCTGTGAGCTTCTACCTGCACCTCTGTGCTCGAAGGGTTGCTGAGGGGAGAAGAGAGGGCCAGCGCCCCTGCAGGACCTGGCAGGTGGACACGGTCAGTTCATGTCTTCAGGCTAGATGGAGGGAAAGCCCCGGCGCTACTGCTACGCCCGCAGTCACAGAGACGCCCAGGCCTGTACTCAAGTCCAGCAATCTGACATTTCCTGAGAACAGACTGGGTGTGTCAGGCTCTGTAGCAGGTGCTGGGGATTCGGCAGAGGGGAAGATGGCTGTGGTTCCTGCTCTCACAATCAGGTCAAAGCTGGGCTGTGGGGGACACGTGGGTCCTGGGAATCTGCAGGCTGCCCAGGACAAGACTCAGGCCCTGCCATCCCCTCCCCGGTCATCTAGAGAGCCCAGTTCTCTCTCTCTTTTAATTTCTTCCTTTTTTTCAGTTTTTGTCAAAACTCTGAACCAGTTCTCATTGCTGCAAAGCCCAACAGCCACGGGGGGAGAACTCCCAATATGGAAACTCCTCCGACCCATGGATGCTGAGATGAAAGGCCACACTGGAGACAAAGGCCAGGGCCTCTCGGGGATCCAGAGAGACCACAGGAAAGATGCTACCATCAGAAGCAATGTCTCCCGGGGGTCAGCAGCAGGGCAGACACCACTCAACAGATGGACACTTGGAAAAACCAAGTCAAACTATTTACAACAGAAACAGAAAAGTGGGTCAGGGGCTTGATGGGGTGGGCTGTGTTTGACCAGGTGAGGTCCTGATGACAGGTGATCTGGCAAGGAACAAGGTTTGCTAGAAAGAGCCCTAGACTCAGAGCCAAGGGTCAAACCTTAGCCCTGCCGCCAGTTGTGCTGAGCTTCCATTTCTTCATTTACAAGGGAGAAGCTTTCTGAGCGTACTTTACTGCTGAGTTACCATCAGGGCTGATCTGAATGCCCTTTAGTAGCAGTAATAAAAACTGTCAGACCACTTCATGCCCAGCAGTGTACTGACCACTTTCTATCCAGAACAGCTAGACAAGGTAGGCATCATTCTCCTCTTTAGAAAAGGGAAGACTGAGACTCAGAGCTTCAGCGACTTACCCAAGGCCACAAGGTAAAGACCAGCGCCAGAAAGGCAGTGGAGGACCTGAGAACAGACTGAGAACAGACCCCAGAGTTCCTGCTCTCTCAACGGCAGCACACGGAGGTCTCCATCTTTGCAGGTATGAGGCAGTGCTCCTCGGTGGGGGCTGGAGGCCTGGGGCCAGAGGCCTGGGGAGGTGCTGGCCCGAGGGAAGAGGGCTCACCTGAGACGTTGGCACTGGCATCCTCGTTGGGCCTCTTCCCTTTCCGAAATTCCACTTCAGCAAAGGTCTCAGTAGAGAGGGAGCTGGCCGTGCCATTGGGTGCTGCAGGCCTCTTGGTCCGTCGAATGAAGAACCTACTGCCAAAGTGCTTGCCCTCCTTGGCCGGGTTGGCCTCCCCGTTGGCAGTTTCTCCCATGTCAGTTTGGGCAAGTGCCTCTCGGGATTTGGGCTTTAGGTTTATGTGCACGTGAGAGACCATCCTGCTATCCTTCCGGCTTAGCTCTCCGGAGGAAATGGGCGCCACAGGGGGTGGCACCTGCTCTATGGTAACCAGGTCATTCAGGAAGCTCTCCAGGCGCTGGGCCGACTCACCACCTCCGCTGCCCTCTTCCGGCCCCTCCAGGTTGCTGCCAGCCTCTCGCTGTTGCCGGGTGGCCCAGCGCATCATCTCCCCTGGCGTGTGGCGGCTGCCTGATACCAAGGCGTACTTGGGGTTGATGAGCTTGCGAGCCACCGTGGAGGAGTAGTTGAGGCCAAGCCTGCCTGCCAGGCCCAACTGCCGGTACAAGTCCACCTCCTCGGAGATGGCGTACAGTTCCCGGAACTCTACGTCAAAGGGCTCCACATTCTGCCCTGTCAGGAGGAGGAGAAGGTTCCTGTCCACGTAGGAGGAACTCCAAGTGAACCTGGGAATGTGGGGACAGAAAAGCAAGTCACGTGTGCCCAGGCCTCTCTCTCTCGCCCTGCCAGCAGCCGCTACAATTCCCCGATGCCCCTGCCCTCACCTGACCCACCACTGTGACCAGACTCTTGCTGTCTGATGGAAGGCACCTCTTGGCCTTCATGCTGAACTGCTCCTCCTCCACTGACCCAAATCCTCCCTTTCCACAGATCTTCTGCCTCAACGCAGAAAATAGGCAGTGGGTATAGGGAAAGATCACGGGAAGCCAAGCCTGGATTCAAACCTGTTTATGCCCTTGTGTGCCTTGTACATGAGGGCTCACAGGACGTATGTTCACAGAGCTGTTATGAGGCTCAAAGGAAAGAACTTCTGAAAAACACTTGGCTCAGTACCTGGCACAAACACATGTTTAATAAACAGTAACTGCAGCTGCCACTATCATTAATATCATTCCATTCTTTACTGGTTTTCCTCTGAATTTTTAAAACACTTAGTGTCTGCAAAAACCCATACTTTAACGACAGAAGAGGACTTATGTCACTTACTAATTGTTTCATGCGCTCAGGTCTCTGTTTTCCTCACCTAGATCTTAACTTACTTGGAGGGCCGAGACTGCACAAACACAATCTCTCATGTCCCTGGTAATTGACTTTTTATTTTTTTTAGTTAGAGTCTCACCCCTTCGCCCAGGCTGGAGTGCAGTGGCACACATGCTCACGGCCCCCCAGCGTTGACCTTCTGGGCTCCAGCGATCCTTCCTCCTCAGCCTTCCGAGTAGCCGGAAGATAATTTACTTCTAAATCAAAATTCTGGAGACATTTCCTGTACGCCATACTCTCACATTTCTTTCTCAGATGTGGTCTATTCTACTTCCGACTTGTTCCACCTAAAACTAGACTCAAAAACTAGCAACTGGTTGTTATTAGACCATGAAAAGCAGGCAGTGCCTAATGCCCAGTAAGAGTTGACGCTTTCTCTAATCCATCAACCAGAAAGTTTGAGGGAAAGGACTGGGCAGGAGGCTGTTTTTTGCCATTGGGTCAGATGAGACCTCTCAAAACTCTTGCCTATGAGGCTCCAGGCTAGCATCTTCCTGAACAGTTACCCTGAATAACAGCCTCCTGGGCCCTTCTCTGACCTGACCCAACTCACCTGTAAGATCCAGTGGCTACTTTGTCACCATCCACCATCAGGAACCTTGATGACAGGGTCCCCTTGATCTTTCCCATGGGCATGTAGAAGCCCATGCCTGTCACGGAGCGCACACGGATGTTCTGTTGAGAAGAGAAGCCCAGTCACCCAGTTTGGGCATGCCTATGAGGCTCTATGCCAAGTCTTTGCTTTGGCAGAGGAAGGGCCCTCTTGTTCATGAATCCTGCCTGCCGGCTCCTATTTTCACCAGACTCTGCTTCCTACAGCCCCACATAGGGAACCCTCTTTGGCCAGCAAGAGGACTTTCCAAATCTTGGTTTGGGCATAGACAAACCCAGGGTGGTTCCTGCCTGTTCCCAATGCTCCCCAGAAGAGATTCACAGCCCTAACTTTGAACCTGACAGTGAAGTCAGTGATTCTGCAGGCTGAGCACTCCAGGACTGGGCCAGAGCTACCTCCTTCAGCCTTAGCAGCCTTCGGATAAAATTGAAGCTGGGCATGTAATTTAGTGGTTATAGGTTCATGAGTCAAGGTTTTAGACAGAAGGAAAGCAGTTGAGATCTTGAAATTCACCTGAGCCCCCAAACCAGGGAAGAGCCAGAGGAAGGGCCAGAGGGAGTCTCTGTCTCATCTTCTGCCAATCCCCCACCCAGTGGTACAACCTACCCGAATTCGGAAGTCAGTGAGTTGCAGGCTCTGACACATTTCCAAGAAATATTTCACCCCTGCCTCATCCAGAATGATATACACTGGAACTCGGCGCTTAGAGGCAGCATCCACAATGTCTTGGAAGATGTCGCCATCAGTGAAGAGGTCCATGACCACAGCAATGACCTGGATAGGGAAGGGCACCGGCAAAGGACATGGTGACTAAACACCTACAGAGGCACACCTCACCCACAGAGGACCAGTTGGCCTTGAGGTAACTGGAGATCAAGAGTCCAAACTCCACCTGCACCACTCTTGCACCTCCACGTCCCCACCTATCTCTGAGCCCAGATGACGGGCCTGGGGGTACAGACCCTGTACTTGCACCTCATCCTTGACAAATCTCCACCCCTCCATTCTGGGACTTTCCAGCAGCTTTTCACAAGCCATACCAGGGGAGATGTAGGAGGCTGTGGAAAGTCATTCCTGGCACCCTAGGGAAACAAGCAGGCGCAAGGAGGGGCCAGTGCTGAGATGCAAGGGATGGGCTCGTTTCCATAAGCCACAGATCTGCTCAGACATCACTTTCTCAGCAGGCCTGAGTGCTTTGATCTCCCTGCAGCTGTGCAAAGCCCTGTGCTTCCCTAAGCACAGAGCTGGGCAGAGCTCCAGTTGGCTTGGATTTGCCAGGCCTCCAGGTGTTCATCTCATCCCACCCCATCCTCAAATCAAGGTCACTGTTCAGGATCCTTCCTTTACAAAAGTCAGTCCTGGCCAGGCATGGTGACTGAAGCCTGTAATCCCAGTACTTTGGGAGGCCGAGGTGAGGGGATTGCCTGAGCCCACGGGTTCGAGAACAGCCTAGGCAATTTGGCGAGACCTCATCTCTACAATAAATCAAAAAATTAGCTGGGCGTGGAAGCGCACACCTGAAGTTCCAGCTACTTGGAAGGCTGAGGTGGAAGGATCGCCGGAACCCAGCAGGTCAATGCTGGGGTGGCCATGAGCATGCCACTGTACTCCAGCCTGGGCGATGGAGACTCCAACTCAAAAAAAAAAAAAAAAAAAAGGCAATCCTGTCATCTGTGCTGGAAGGTGAGGCATTTTGCAACCTGAGGCAGATCCACTTTTCTGACCTTAGCTGCCTCTATTTTCCTGTATAAACCACTCTCTGCTCCAGCCATGAGGGTTTCCTCTTACACAGGGAAGATCAGAAAGATCTGGTTTTAACCTTGGATCTGCCACTTTCTATTTATGTGACCTTAAGCAAGTCACTTAACTTTAATGAGCCTCTGTTTCCTCATCTGCAAAGTGCAGATACCCTATACTTGACACATCTGCCCTGAGGATTGGGGTATCATCTGTAAAACATCATACATAATGCCTGGTGTGTAGTAAGCTCTCAATAAAATGGCAGCCACTGTATAGTCCTGGGAGTCTGCTTGTCATGGTAACTGAAAGAACAGACCCTAAAGTCAGGTAGACCAGACCTGGTATGCCAACTCCACGGCTGGCCCCAGCTTCCCTGGCAGCAAAACAGAGCTAAGAACGGCATATATCTCGATGAGTTGTCCGAGGACTTAGTGAGATGAACCATGAATGTGCTGAGTGCAGTGCCTGACACAAGGTGAGCTCAATATGCCTCTATCATTGTCACTGTCACCAGCACCACCTTCACACGTGTGCTCTGCCATTACCCATGCCTCTAAAGACTCCCTGCCCCCCACTTTTATAGACTATCACTTAAAGCTCTTCATACCTCTTACATGTTCAGTAAGAAAAAAATTTATTTAATCTGAGGAATGTGAGTCCCTTTAAATTATCAGGCCTAGAGAGGAATTTAAAATGTGACAGCAGTCGCTTACACTTCCCCTTGAGCTAAGTAATTACTTCTTGAAGCCACTTGCTCTGCAGGCTCTAGACCAACTGATGCCAAGTAGCCATGAAATGCCATACACCCCATAGTTCAACAATGTAGAGCCAATTACCAGCCATGTTATTTCTGTAAACCAATGAGGATTTCTGATGAACAACTTCTGTAACTGCTCATAACTGGCCCCTGTCCTGATCCATCTTTTTTCTTTAAAAACTTGAGCGTAGCCGGGCTCAGTGGCTCAGCCTGTAATCTCACGCCTTTGGGAGGCTGAGGTGAGTGGATTGCCTGAGCCCG
>NW_007260398.1:1780396-1802372 GCF_000164805.1 Carlito syrichta | reverse complement strand
GGGAGCGGCCACGGCACTCCAGTCTGGGCGACAGAGTGAGACTCCAACTCAAAAAAAAACTTGAACGTAAACCGGACTTGGTGGCTCAGCTTGTAATCCCAGCACTTTTGGAGGCTGAGGCAAGAGGATTGCCTGAGCCCACAGGTTCGAGACCAGTCGGGTGACATGGTGAGAACTTGAATCTACAATAAATCACAATATTAGCCAGGTACGGTAGCACACATCTGTAGTCCCGGCTACTTGGAAGGTTGAGGCAGAAGGATCGCCGGAGCCCAGCAGGTCGACGCTGGGATGGCCGTGAGTGTGCCACTGCACTCCAGCCTGTGTGACAGAGTGAGACTCCAAATCAAAACAAACAAACAAGCAAACAAACAAAAAACTTGAGTCTTCCCTTTGTTCTCAGGAGCCCTCTCCATGGAACAACACGGAAGTGTGTCCCAGGCTGCAGTCCTTGACCCAATTACACTCTCTGTATTAATTTTGCCTTAGCATCTTCCTTTTGGGTTGACATTTTAATAATCATTCATACTATGTGTATGAATGAGTTTTGAGCTCCACAGACAGCATGAGGACCTAAATATAGGTGAACTACAATCGCTAATTTCAAGGGGTTAATCCAGGTGGAATGATAAGACCTTTGCACAAAATAACTAAGACATAAGGTAAATGAGATAAATGCCTTAAGAGCTGACAAATGATATGTGATGTGGGTTAGAGGGATGGGGTGGGGGGAGAGAGAGATTATCTCCAGTCAGGGAAAGACAAAGAAAGACTTCACTGAAGAAACTGAAACTTAAAGAGTGGAAAACCTTTGGGCACCAAGTGAAATGGGCAGGAGGCTGGGTACAGTGACTCACATGTCTGCAATCCCAACACTTTGGGAGGCTAAGGTGGGAGGATTGCTTGAGCCTAGGAGTCTGAGACCAGCCTAGGCAACATAGTGAGGCATAGTTGCTACAAAAAAAATATTAGCTGCGTGTGGTGGCACACACCTGTAGTCCCAGCTACTTGGGAGGGTAAGGTGGTAAGATCACCTGAGACAGAGTGACCCTGACTAGGAAAGAGAGAGAGAGAGAGAGAGAGAGAGAGAGAGAGAGAGAGATAGAGAGAGAGAAAGAGAAAGAAAGAAAATAAATGGGCAGGGAGGATAACCGAGCAGGGAAGTTGGCTGGGCTGCCATGCATGTGTATGCTCTGTACACGGGCACTGGGCTGAGGTAAGTGGGAGTTACCCCTACCCGAGGAAGGGTCACCCATATACAAGTGCCACATGGCCTAGCCAGGGTCCATGAAAGGAGCATTTCAGACAAAGGGCACAGCACAGACAAAGGCACTATGATGGTTAATTCTATGTGTTAACTTGATTAGGTCATGGTGTCTAGATATTTAATCAAACATTATTCTGGATGTTTCTATAAAGGTATGTCACGGATGAGATGAACATTTAAATCAGTGGACTTCAAGTAAAACAGGTTACCCTGAAGACCTTAGTAGAACACAGACTGACCTGCCTGAGCAGGAAGGAATCTGCCAGCAGGCTGCCTTTGGACTCGGGACTGCCACTCTTCCCTGGGTCTCCAGCCCACAAGCCTGCCTGGCAGATAGTGCATTTGCATCTCCACAGTCCCATGAGCTAATTCCTTAAAATAAATCAATATCTCTCTGTCTGCATGTCTCTCTCTGCCACACACATACATTCTGTTCATGTGTTTTAGGCAAATTTTCTAATTTGATCCTCACGATTATTCTGTGAGGAAGGGCTGGTAGTCCCCATTATAATTGAGGAAGTAAACACAGAGAGGCAAAGCAAGGTGTCCAAGGTTACAAGGCTAGCACAAGGCAGAGCAAGGAACTCAGGTCCATCTGGCTCCAAAGTCTTTTTTTTAATTTTTAGAGACAGGGACTCACTCTATCACCCAGGATAGAGTACGGTGGTGCAATCATGGCTTGCTGCAGCCTTGAGCTCCTGGGTTCAAGCAGTCCTTTTGCCTCACCTCTTGTGTAGCTGGGACTATAGGCACACACCACCGTGCTAATTTTTCAATTTTTTTTTTATAGAGATGGGGGTCTAGCTATGTTGCCTAGGCTGGCCTCTAACTACTGAACTTAAGCGATTCTCTCACCTCGGCCTCCTACAGCACTGGCATTATAGGCATGAATAACCACATCTGGCCTAAAGACTGGTTCTTTAAAAAGACTAAATAACATAGACAAACTTCTGCCAAGACTGATAAGAGATACTGAATGAAAATAAATACTGAATGAAAAGGAGAAATAACTACAGACATAATAGAGATTTAATAGTAATAGAAAAAATGGTAAAAAGAATATTAAGACCAGTTATACATTCATGAATTTGAAAACAAAGTACATGAATGACACACTAAAAAAGAAAACTACAAATAATACAACATCGTCAAGTAAAGTCCATCCTAGGAATGTAAAGAGGATTTAGTATCAGAAAATGTTTCTTTTTAATTTTAAATATTTATGGAGTCAAAGAGAAGGAAATAGCATATTATCTTAATAATTTTTTAAAAAGTATTTAATAAAGTTAGATCCCTTCTTGTGATTACAATTCTCAGAAAACTAATTCTCGGGGATCTTCCTTAATCTGATAAAGTTTACCTACTAAAAACCCACATGAAACATTTTACTTACAGAGAAACTTGAGATGTATTTCCTCTAAGTCTTGGGCAAGTCAAGGATACTCACTATCACCAATACTGTTCAACATAGTATTGAAGGTCCTAACCAATGCAATGAGACAATAAAAAGAAACAAGAGACATAAGGATTAGAGGAGACAAAACTACCAGTATTTAGAGATAACATAATTTTCATAGACATCAAGAGAAAAGCAATTAGAATAAGACAATTCAGCAAGATTGCCAGATATGAGAAAAACTTACAAAAATCAATAGCCTTCTTCCACTCTAGAAAATTAAGAAAGAAAGGAAGAAAGAAAGAGAGAAAGAAAGAGAAAGAGGGAAAGAAAGAAAAAGAAGGAAAGAAAAAAATAAGATCCATCCACAATTGAAATCTAAGTATACGTATGGTATTTAGAAATTAATACCTTTAGGGACAAATTCTCAAAACCCAATCAAATAAAACTTTAAAATATGTAAATAAATGAAGAGGTAAATCATGAAAAGATAATAGAATTTAATATTTTAAAATTTTAATATTCCATATATTAATAAAATGCAGTGCAATTCCAATAAAAATTCAGTAAATGTTTTTGAGAAACTCAAATACCCCTAAGATGTAAGGAAGAATAAAGATTCACAAATAGTTGCATCAATTCTGTGGGGAAAAGAAAAGCTAGGCTGGGCATGGTGGCACATACCTGTAATCCCAACACTTTGGGAGGTGGAGATGAGAGGATTGCCCGAGTCTAGGAGTTTGAGACCAGGCTGGGCAACTTAGTGAGACCTTGTCTCCAACATAAATAAAAATTTAGCCAGGCATGGTGGTGTGCGCCTGTAGTTCTAGCTACTTGGGAGGCTGAGGCAGAAGGATCCCCTGAGCCCAGCAGGTTAAGGCTGTAGTGGCCATGAGCGTGCCACTGCATTCCAGCCTGGGTGACAGAGTGAGACTCTGACTCACCAAAAAAAAAAAAAAAAAAAAAGCTAAAAGGGAACACTTGCCCTATTCAGAGTAAGACATACTTCAGAGCCATAGTAAGAATTGTAGTACTTAAATAGGAAGGGACTGATAAATAGACCAATGGAACAGAATGTTGAGACCAGAAACATGTGCTTGTGTGCACACACACACACACACACACATATATATATATATACACCCACATAGACATACATAAAACTTTGTGTATGATAGGGGTAGAATCACCGCTCAGTGTAGAAAAAAATGTTGTTTAGCAGATGCTATTTGGAAAAATTGGCTTACTACAAGAGAAAAATAAAAGTGGATCCATTTCCTCACACCATATATAAAAATGAATTTCAGGTAGGCTAAATATCTAAGTGTGAATGATAAAACTAATAAGAGAATTGATGCAATACAGGAACGTATCTTCATGACCTAGGGTAGGTAACAATTTCTTACAAACAAAAGTACAAACAAAAAGGCAAATAAAAATTAAACTAAAAAGATGTATTTGACAAATTAGGGATTTCCTATTTAAATAAAGATGCTGGCCAGGCTCAGTGGCTCAGCCTGTAATCCCAGCACTTTGGGAGGCCGAGGCAAGTGGATTGTCTAAGCCCATGGGTTCGAGACCAGCCAGGGAAACTTGGCGAGACTTCGTCTCTACAATAAAATAAAAAATAGCCAGGCACAGTAGCGAGTGCCTGTAGTTCTGGCTACTCAGAAGGCTGAGGCGGAAGGATTGCCGGAGCCCAGCAGGTTGACGCTGGGGTGACCATGCGTTCCACTGCACTCCAGCCTGGGTGAAGGAGTGAGACTCTAACTCAAATAAAGAAAGAAAGATGCCATAGACAAAGGTAACTGATGAGTGGTGCAATGTCTACAATCAAAAGGAATAATATACAAGGAACCCCCCTAAAAGAGCAAGAAAAAGGAAACAGATTAGAAAAATGGGCAAAGGATATGAAAAGCCAATTTCCAGGAAAAGAAAACTGAACTGCTAATAAGTATATAAAAAGAAGCACAGCCGGGTGTGGTGGCTCACGACTGTAATCACAGTGCTTTGGGAGGCTGAGGTAGGAGGATTGCTTGAGGTCAGGACTTTGAGATCAGCCTGAGCAACACAGGGACACCTCATCTCTACAAGAAAATTTAAAAATTAGCTGGGCATGGTGGCATGTGCCTGTAGTCCCAGCAACTCAGGAAGTTGAGGCAGGAGGATTACTGGAATCCAGAAGTTGAAGGCTGCAGTGAGCTATGAGTACGTCACTATACTCCAGCCTGGGCAAGAGAGTGAGACACTATCTCTATAAAGAAGAAAAAAAGGTATTTAAAACAAAGAGATGAGAGAGACTACTTTACAACTAAGTGATTAACTAAAAATTAGAAAGCTGATAATCCTACATGTTGGTAGGTGAGGCAAGGGGGACCCTCACTGCTGCTGGGAGGGAACCCTGGTGCAGCTAGCTATTCCACAGAGCAACAGGCCGAACTTAGAAGATTTAATTATGTGCATAACTATAAACCAACAAAACCACTCTTGGCTCTGCACCCCGGGATCTCTGCACAGGTCTATAAAGGGGCAGGAACAAAGATGTTCTTGCAGCCCTCTTTGGCATAGCAAGGAGTTGGCAATAACTTAGACATCTATCTCTGGAAGACTGGGTAAGGAAAATGTGAGGAATGGAATAGAATACTTTATAGCAGACAGAGGCAATGAACTAGTTCCACTAGTTCCACAAGCAGTAACTTGGATATTTCTTTTTAAAATAGATAGCTCAATGGAAAATGTTATAGAATGAAGGCCAGGCGCAGTGGCTCACGCCTGTAATCCCAGCAGTTTGGGAGGCAAGGAGAGAGGATTGCCTGAGCCCAGGAGTTCGAGACCAGACTGGGCAACTTGGCGAGACCTACATTTCAAAAAGAAAAAAATTAGCCAGGCATGGTGGTGCACACCTGTAGTTCCAGCTACTTGAAAGGCTGAGACGGAAGGATCCCTGAGCCATGAGCGTGCCACTGAACTCTAACCTGGGCGACAGAGTGAGAGTCTGACTCCAAAAAAAAAAAAGAAAAGAAAATGTTAAAGAATGAGATCTATAGCCTAATACCATTTATGTAAATAAAAGCACTACATAATATAATACTGCATGCTTTTCAAGAACACAAACATGTCTAAAGACATATACTGAGCACAGGAAGGTAGCTGCCCTTGGAAGGAGAAAGAAGTGGGAGCAAAGGAGAAAGGTAAAACAAGAGGGGCTTTCCATGGATGGATGATGGCAGTGTGCTGTGTACTGAGGTACACATCAGCTCTTTGCACTCAAGGTCCAAAACAGCCAACCAACCTACCAAACAAAACCATGTTCAAGTTCTCCCATTGGGCCAATACAGCGCAGGACCAGTACAGGGTAGGTCACAAGGAGGTTTGGCTGGACCACAGAGTGTTTCAACATGGTGCTGTCAAGTTCAAGCTTCATTATACCAGAAACGTGGCTCCATCACACGGTGATCACCATCACATAGTGCTCCTGACAGCTTATTTCCAAGTGCTGTCTAGGCCAGAGTTCATTGTCCTCTCATTTCTGAACTCTCCATGGTGTCCAGCTCAGAGTGGACTCATGTTCCTGAGGATGGCTTAACTGGTTCACAGAAGCACTTCACAGATTCACACTCTTACTTTCATTTTGTAATTGAAGAAATAAGCAAGAAAGTTGGCCTGCCCTTGCTCCACCTGTCTAAGTATGTTGGGAGAGGCAGCAGTCCCTAGGGCCCAGCTTTCAGGAGACTGTAAGTCTGCCACAACCTAGTGAAAGCCAGCCATCTGTGTCACTACCAATTAAACAATGAAATATCTGTAGTAGAAAAAAAATCAATTGCTCGCTGACTCCTGCAATCTAGTTGTGGAGGAGAAGTGATAATTACCCTCCTCTTTGGTCTCTGAGGGCCCTGCTTGACATTCAGCGCCTCAGCATCAGGCCCAGGAAAACCAGCTCCCCACTCGCTCAGTTCCGGCCTTTAACTGTCCATGTGATTTTCTGCACTGAGCAGAACTTCAAGGCTCCCAGTGTAGCTGGAAAATCAGGTTTAAAAAGGGACGTCACAGGCTCAGAATCTAGGGAAACAGATTTTGTCATCCCCGCCTCTTGGCTGGCTCCCTACCCCCAACATCCTTTACCTGGTTACCTACTGATATGCAACACCCAGGGAGAGAGGTTAATTCGAGGTGGCAGTAGTTTTTAAAAGCTGTCGCAGGCATGCTGGCAGAGAGGCTCTGATGTTGTAAGACTCCTCGTTGGGTGTTTGATATCCCGCCTGGGCGGTGGGGAGGGAAGCGAGGGGAGTGAGGGAGCCTCCGAAAGCCCCTCTTCTAGCATTCAGCTTTAATTAAACTGCTAGCTTTTCCCATTCTCTTTCTGGACTCCTTAATTTCCATTAGATAACAAAAATGACAAGAAGGGCTCCACCTTGCCCCTGCACCCCTGGTGTGTTTGGATGACCCAGACTATGGAAGGCACTGCTTTGTCAGACGTCCACACCATGTCCACACCTACAGAGCTGACTGCTGCCTGGACATGTCCCCCAGCCTGCCCGGCAGGCACCCCCAAAATCAGCATCCTCTTGGTCACCCTGGCAGAAAGACTAAGACGTCCTCCTCCTCTCCACTGACCAAATTCCATCGGTTACCCAGTGTAGTAGCTCCCCCACCCTGGACCCCGGGCTCCTCCTCTGGATCCCCTTCTTTCTGCTCCTGCTGGTACTGCTGCCCTAGCTCAAACCCTCCTCATTTCTCATTGAACTTCTGGAACAGCTTCCTAACTGCTCTCTCCTCCTCCATCTCTGCCCTCAGATTCATTCTCCACAGCAGTAATCCCCTTAAAACTACAAACTGATGAGCCAGTGGATCTTGTAGCCATAAAGAGACCCAACTTCTTGATTTGGCATTTGAAGGGCCTTATGATTGGCCCCTTTCCTCCTGTCAAGCTTCATCTTGGGCCATATCTCACCACTGCCCCTTGCTCTCAGCTGTGCAGGATGACCTACAGGTCCCTTAACACAAGGCTTCTCACCGTGGCACTAGCGACCTTTTGGGGCTAGATAATTCTTTGTTGTGGGGCTGTCCTGTGCATTGTAGGATACTGAGCAGCATCCCTGGGTTCTACCCACTAGACACCAGAAGCATCACTGCCATTCATGACAAATGTCCCTTGGGAGACAAAATTGTGCCACCCACCACCTTGAAAACCATGTACATATCAGACAGTGTCGAGTCCTTTTGCTGCTACTGTTCTGTACCTCTGTGAAATACCCATAAATCTTTCAAGATTCAGCCAAGAATTTCCCCAGCTTCTCCCCACTGAATACTATTAGCCACCTCCTGCTTACTGGTCAAATCACAGAGCTCCTTGATTGTAACATTGACTTAAGTTCCTGTCCCTTCCTAGGCTTGGGTTCTTGTATGGCAAGGACCATCTGATTTATTTCAGTCTTGCCACTCTCAGCACAGAGCTCAACAGAGTCACTTTTCCATGTCTGTAGCATGAATGTCTAAATGGAGAAAATTTCGTGTCTATTATCTGATTTGTTGGCTGCAGGTGTAGCTTTGCAGTTTTCTCCTTTATTTCATAGGACAAAGCGCTTAGGTGAAGGGGAAGAAAAGAACGCTGAGCAAGATTACTGGTTAGATTGTTTTGCTGGAAGGCACTGGTGAAGTTCTTCCTCAGGGACCCAGGGAACGGAAAAGAAGTTAGCACTTTTGGGAGCTGTTGCCTGAGTGAAAGCTCAAAGATCTGGCCTCTGCCTTTACTTCACCCACCCAAGATCTCAAAGGAGCAGCCAGCCCTGATTGAGGACAGTATTTATCCAAAGAGTAGAAGTGCCACACCAAGGAAACCAGGCCAGAAGGTAGGACGCCCACCAGAACATACAGCAAGTACCTTTGTGCAAATTATGAAAAGGAAAGGAGCCTTCCTCTCTGTGATGGGGGCAAAGCCAGGAAATGGAGTTGCCTGTCAGCCCCCACAAAGCCCCATAGCCATGTCCACATATAGGGAACAAGCTGTACCACTGTGGCCCCTACAAGTGGTTCCTAGACTCACAGATATTCCAGACTCGCAGAATCTCAGAGCTAGGAGGAAACTTGGAAAGCATCTAGCCCAGTCTGGAGGTGAAAGTTACGCAGCTGGGTCTTTGGAGAGCTGGGACTACAGCCCAGGTTTCTGACCCCAGTCCTGAGCTTTTCTACGGACACCAAGCTGTCACCCCCAGACAGGTATGGTAGGCTCTGAGGACAGATAAACTCTGGCTAGGACCCCAGGCCTCCTCTGGTCACATGAAACCAGGATGCAAGCTGAGATGTGTGGAGAGAGACAGATAATACCATCCTTCTTTTCTTTTCTTTTTTTGAGTTGGAGTCTCACTCTGTCACCCAGACTGGAGTTTAGTGGCTGCTCCCGGCCACTGCAGCCTCGACCTGCTGGGTTCTGGCGATCCTTCCGCCTCAGCCTTCCAAGTAGCTGGAACTACAGGCGTGCACTACCACGCCTGGCTAATTTTTTGATTTATTGTAGAGATGAGGTCTCACCAAGTTGCCCAGGCGGGTCTCGAACCCGCAGGCTCAGGCAATCCACTCACCTCAGCGTCCCAAGGCACGGAATTACAGGCTGAGCCACTGAGCCCAGCTATCATCCTTCTTTTCACTAGGGGCTCCAGCTCTGCTGATGTGAAGCTCCAGACTCTGGGGTGAGCATAGCTGCTGCTGCCTACAAAGATCCCAAACTCTGCCCCTTCTTCACCCAGCTCTGTAGTGTGAATAAGCAAGAGACCACAGGCCAAGCTTGCTGACCTCAGGGGCGTGCTGGTGACAAGTCATTCTCCTGGGGGAGGAGGGGAAGGAGCCAGGGACATTTCCCGCTTATTACCCATATGAGCCTGGGGTCTGAGTTACCTCCAGTGCCAGCCCTGCCTGCCTCCCAGGGCTGTTGAAAGGTTCGGATAAAACCATGTCCATGAAGTCCCAAGAAAATGCTGTACGGTTTGGGAGATCATTAAATTCGTTTTCTATAAGGCGAATGCACCTAACTCCCCACTTCTTAAGCCCTGAGGTCCCTCAGGGCAAGCTGCTGCCTTCTAGAATGGCCATCTGTCTGGCAGCCTAGGGGAGTTAATTTGTCTGCGACCAGAGGGCCATCTCTGTCTTTCCTATGGAGGGTAGTGCTGCGTCTGCCCGAGCAGCCTCTGGCTCAGACATCTCCACCTGTGGTTTCTCCTTCTCTGATCTCCCCAAAGAGAGTGATCAAGGTCTACAGGGCAGTGTATGTCAAATTTCAGCATGTCAAGATCACCTGGGAGCCGGGATGGAGGGTGTGCCTGTAGAAGATGCAGATTCCAGGGCCTCATCCTCAAAGATTCTGATTCATCGGGCCCAAGAAAATGAATGCATTTTAACAACACCTCCTATCCTCCATTGATGCAGGAGGTGGGCAGATCACACTCTTAGTGAAGGCTAGAGGGTGGTAGATATGATTCTGCAGGTGAAGCAACAGCCCCAGTACCTGGCCTGCTGTGAGTAATGGCTAAATGCCGGTGCCCTCTTCTTTCCTCAGTGATGGAGCCTAGAACAAAAGGGCCATCACCTCAGAGAAGGGGGCCAGAGGAAGGAAACAGCCAGTGAGGGACCCGCCAAGCTCACAGGGAGCCAGGCAGCCAGAGCCTCTGGCAGCATAGACATCAAGGTGGAGATGTGGTTCCTCTGCTCAATGCCGTGCCCAGCAGGCCCAGCCCTCGGTGGTGATTACAATCTAGGGAACATTGCACTTCCAGAAAGGTCAACACTTGAACTAATGGAGGGGAAGGGCAGCCCAATTAAGGAAAAGTCTGCATGATGCACTGTTCGTCAGGCGATGCAGGGCGTCTACACCCACACACAAGCAGTCACAAGTCCTGCTAAGAGAACTGCTGCCAGAGTAAAATTCCTCAAGGTGATGCCTGCCCCAAGTGGCCGGGCTCTGCCCTTCCTCTTAGATGGTGTACGGCACACAGTGGTGCTCCGTGGCAGCCTGAAGCAACACTAGCTTACACTGTCCTGAACACTAGCTTACACTATCCCTACTTGGCATATGGATCCCATAACATGACCCTAAGTACATCATTTCCTTGCTCAGATACTCTGTGGCTGCAGGCTGCCTACAGAATCTAGTTGAAGGCTTCAGCCTGGTTGAAGACCTCCTTGTGCTTCCAACCCAAAGATGCATTCTTCCACTTCCTCCCCTGATAATCAGGACACACCCTTCAAGATAACTCTGTGTTCTCCCAACATACCCATCAGGCTCTGGTTCATGCCTTAACTCATACTGTCACCACCCTAAGCCTGTGGTGATGGCATGCTCTAGCTCTGTTGAGGCCTTTGTTTTGGGTTTTGTTTTAGATTAGAAAATACAGCTTATTATTCAAAAATAAATTAGAGAGAAAGAGGAGATTCACCTCCCCAAGGTAGAGGAGGGGACCAAAGGCAGAAAACATGGCCTGGCCATAGCTCAAAGAGCACCAGAGTCTAGCAAGGCAATGGCAGTTTTACCCTTCCTTAGGCTGTCCCAGGATCATCCTCTGTCTTCAGTCCCCAGAGAGTGTGTGCCCTCCCTGGGATGCGTGTCTGCTCAGACCTGTGTCTGTTTAAGCACATGGGGGTATCTCCTTCATCTACCCATGAAGGGTAGGGGGCAGAGCTCTGCTATTCCTTCTGCATAGAGCCTGGCACACAGTGAATGTTCTAAACAGAATACCTCTGTGTAGGGGGTTTCCCTCGGAGAGCTGAGAATGCAGTTTGGGCCTGAGCCCTGGCTTGCTAAGAAGGCAGAACCAAATCCAAAAGGGTCTTGCTGCCTGCCACCCGGAGGCCAGGCTGCCCCTACCCCAGCAGCAAGGCATCTGTGCTGTGTCAGCTGAGGCTTCCCAGCTGTCTGTAGCCATGTTACATTGTTTCAGGCTCACTAATTAGACATCATTAAACACCAGGCTCCCTCCCCACACTGGCAGCAGTGGGATTCCACCCAGCCAGGCCATTTCCTCTTCCAGACGCCTGGACGGTGGCATGAGGTTCTGTTCCCAACCCTGTGGGTCATGTCTCCCTGCTGCACCCGCTGGGGCTCACTCTCTATTGAACTGACCCTATGAGGCCATCACTCCTGACAGCCTCACCCTGGATAAGGTTAAATGAAGGGGGACATCCAAAGGAGACACAGGGTGGCTCTCCAGAGAAAGAGGGACAGACTGTACCCTCGTGAGCAAGGTCAACTAATTCAGCTGTGAAAAACCATCCGTTGTGACCCACCAGGGAGTAAGCATGGCAATTCTTCTTAAGATCCTAGGCCAGCTTTCTCCTGCCCCACGGCACGCTCCTGGGATGACTTCCCCGGCACTAAGTTGGTGTTAATTAGTGAAAATTATCTAATGCAAGCTCATTTTAACATTAGCTTAAAGCCAAACATAATTAGGAAGATAAATCAGCTGCTAAAAAAAATCCATTGAAGACACACAAACGATTTTTAGGATCATCTGCTGGCTTGGGTTACGAGCCTTGAGCTCTCAGCACCCTGCAGCACATGGGCAGAGCAAGGCAGGAGGACTCAAGAAGTACCTGCCAGGATCTTTCTTGATTGATCCATCAGGGGAAGACAACCGGAGATGGCAGTTTGCCTGGTAGGTTCTGAGAAGTAGCAAAGATGAACTATGTGGCTACTGCTGGGTGATATGACCTGGGAGGGCTACCCCCAAGAGGCAAGGTGAGAGTGTGGTGAGGGCTGGGGTTGGGGAAGGTGGTCAGGAGGGCATTCGGGTGATGGGAACAGCATGAGTCCATGTGCCCCCAGGCCTGCAGGCTTGCACACAGCCCGCCCTCTGCTCATCCTGCCCTTCCACAATGAGATGATTCAGCATCAGTTCTCAGGAAGCCTCTATTCACCTTAGTTCAAGTACAAGAGCCTGGGACTCAGACTCATCTCCGTTCCCATCTAGCTTCATTATTTACCAGTGGTATGACCTTATCCTCTCTGAACCTCAGTCTCCTCATCTGTCAAATGGAAAGTTGCTGAACTGGTATAAAAATTAAATGAAATAATGTATTCTAAGGGCTGGTTTATGTCTGGCACTTAAATGCTCAATAAATAATAGCTACCAGTCCCTGTAAGTCATTTTCTTTTTATCTCCCCCATTAGACTTAAGGCAGGGTCCACATTTTATTCATCTGTAAATTTCTGGTACCTGGCACATAGCAGGTTCTCAGTAAAACATATTGAATGACTGAGAAAATGTGGGAAAACTCCGCCTGTTCCTGGGAGCCCTCATGGGCAAGGGCATTACGGACACTTACAGTCTGTCCTTGAAGACCCAAAAGGGAAAGAGTCCTGGTCCCCACTTCTGCCATACCACTCCTGACTCACTGCTAAAAAATGAAACAAAAAGAACCCTTATCAGGAGCCTCCCACATGCCAGCAGTACTGTGAGGAGCCCAACAGAATGATGACCAGCATACAAGCTGTGCTGGGAATGAGTTTCCAGATCATTGGAAACCTGGGCCAGAGAGACTAACGATTAGAAGAGCCATAGGCTCTCTTCCAGGACTAAGATTAGGGGATCATTAGCAAGTCCACAGACTCCATGGATTTCAGAGAAGGAGAGAAAACTGGGGAAGGCAGAAGCTTCAGTTGGGGCTGACTGGCCATGGCAGCTGGGTGGTGAGTTGGGATAGGGCTGGGGGAGGGGCAAGGACAACTAGAGTGACTCAGCCTGGAGGGGTGGCTCAGGACAGCGTCAGAAGCTGAGCCAGGAGCAGGAACAGGCTGTCAGCCAGAACTGAGCCCGGGGCTCATTTGTTCTCTGCCCTGCTCCCTGCCTCTCCACCTCCAGCTCAGGTTGGAAGCTTGCCCCTAAACAGGCTCTGCTTTGCACAGCCTAAGAAAAGGGAGGCGGATCTGGCCACCAGCCAAAGTGTGGCAGCATCCCAGCAGGTGAGAAGATGGAGCTGCTAGGCTAGGAATCCCCTCAAGGTCTCGGCCTGTCAGGGAGGGGCACAAGTCCCAGGGGGCCAGAAAGTAGCCACAAAGAGGACAATATAGGTCTCTAGAAGCTACCTACACCCAGCTTCCCTGTGTCACCTGCCCCCATGTCACCGAGCAGAAAGAACTCTCTTCCCTGCACCTGGCACAGATTGGAGCAGCTAACAGTTACATACTTGCCTGTCTCCAAAACTGGCCCGAGAGCCTCCCACAGCCCGGCTGGTGACGGATACACTTTGAAGGTTTCTGGAAGTTTTAGAGGGAAGAGATGGCCTCGAGAACAATTTCCAAGGGTAAACTGTATTTTTCAGAAGGACACAGCCTTGAACTCAGACCTGAGTGGCATCCCAGCTATCCTCTTATGCATTCTATAAACTTATGCTTTCCCTGAGCCTCTGGAAAAATACTACTTCCCTTGCAAGGTGCTGAGGACTGGAGTAATGAAAGGAAACAGAATGCAAGGCACCTATCTAATCTCTCAGCAATGGCAACCCTTCTTAAGAGAAGTCCTGAGTTGGGTTCGGTGGCTCAGCCTATAATCCCATGCCTTGGGAGGCTGAGGTGAGTGGATTGCCTGAGCCTGCGGGTTCGAGACCCACCTGGGCAACTTGGTGAGACCTCATCTCTACAATAAATCAAAAAATCAGCCGGGCGTGGAGTGTGCGCCTGTAGTTCCAGCTACTTGGAAGGCTGAGGCGGAAGGATCACCAGAGCCCCAGCAGGTCGAGGCTGCGGTGGCCAGGAGCGGCCACTGCACTCCAGTCTGGGCAACAGAGTGAGACTCCAACTCAAAAAAAAAAAAAAAAAGAGAAGTCCCTTTTATCTGTACATATTACTCATATATTTCTCAAAGAGACCTCTCAGTCTTGCATTAGATTTTCAAAACCATCTTGTAGAAGTAAGCAAGAAGGCAAGCATTATCCCTATTTTACAGATACAGAAATGAATCCCCAGCAAAGTCAAATGAATTGCCCAAGTTACCCAGTGAGCTAGAAAAGAGACAGCCAGAGCAAGAATGATGATTCCCAGGCTCCTGGGTCCCAGCTGCAGACTCCCTTCCTTGGCAGTGGTCTGCATCTTCTGAGACCTCCGCCCAATTGACCTGGCTTTGTTACCAAGCAACCAAGAGAAGATCAAAAAGAAATTTACTAAGGACCCCACCTTTTACTTTTGAATTCTCAGAGTTTCAGAGACCCAAAGGGTCAGATTTCAGAGGAGCAAATCCTCCCCTCCCTCTTCTTCAAAGAGGGAAACAAAACCAAAGGTCATGATTACATCATAGTAAACCCTCAGCACCCCCCACTCACATACTCCAGTCTACTGGGCCTCTTTTCCCAGTAAAAGCTTTGGTTCTCCAGAACTAAAAGAACTGAGGACCCTTTTCAGACTGCCCTGGGGCTCCTTGGGCTACGCCTGTGCAGCCAGTCCAGCCCTTCAGGATGACTGTGTTCAGGCAACATTCTCAGGAGATGCACCTTCCTGCCCAAATCCTCTCTGCTCATGGCAGATCCTGAAGCAGATCCTGGACTGAAGATTCAGATGCCACAGGCTCCCACAGGTAGCTTGGAGGCAGGCAGGCAGCTGTCCTCACCAACCACCACCTCTGCCATCAAATCAAGGTCAACCAATAAGTTCAAGGAGATGGGGAGGTGGGCAGTGGGCTCCTGTATCCCACGAAGGTGGGAATAGGAAACACATCTGCACAAAGCCTCTGATCTCCTGGGTGGGGCACCCCGGCTTTCCTCCCCTGCTCTGCAAAAAGACAGAGAAGGCAGCAGTTTCTTTCTAAGACAATGAACATTTGTACAATGTTCTAATATCCTCAGCTTTCACACAGTTTCTCCTTGTTTTTTCAAAACCATCCAGAAACCTCAGTATTATCTTCTTTATTGTATCAGTCAGGAGCCTCAGAGGGGATGGTGATTCACTCAAAGGAACATACCAGTGGCCAGATAAGACAAAAACCAAGACCTTTCAACTTCAGGGCCTGTCTTCTGTCCTTGACAAGAAGCTGGGTCTATTGCTCAGGAATCCTAGCTCCTGAGATCAGTGATTGAACATAAAAGAGAAAACTCAGAACCCAGTAGCCAAAGCACCTAGGGCTTGCCAAGGATGCTTGGACAGACTAGGCGAGATCCTGGAAGGACTGTGAAGTACTTCTTCCCTGGAATGTCAGCCTTAATGGGACAAAGTCTCTGGGATTACCTGGTGCCTTTGAAACAAAGCTCGTGTGAAATGGTCACTTGCAGAAAGGTTAGGAGAGGGGACAATGTGTGTGGCCTGTGGGTCCCTGGGCTGCCCAAGAGGCCTCCTCTTGCTCTGTGCAGGCTTCTAAAAGGCAACTCAGAAGCTTCTAGATAGAATCAACTGTCCCTCTGAGATGGAAGGGGAAGAGAATGGGAAAAGGAGGAAGGTCAAGAGGTATTAGGAACAAATCAAGAACTGGGACCAGCTCTCAAACAAGGTGGTAAGATGGTTACTGAATGCATTATCCAATGCTCAGAATTCAAAACCAGTAACATTAAAACAATTTCTATATGTAAGTTGGATTTTTTTTTGTTGTTGTTCCATCTCAATGCCCAGCATAGGACCTGGTATAGAGAAGGTGTTTCATACTATTTGCTGGATGTAGCTGAATGAGGGAATTGTCCTTAGAAGTTAACGGGGAAAGACAGTTGGCTCTACTCAGGGGCAAAGATTGCCATCTGCAGAGCTAAGTCTCGTGGTGAGGTGAGCTGATGACTCCGAGTCTTTGCCACATCCCTGGGCATCTGTATCCCAGCTGTTTACTGCACCTTTCCATCAGCTCCCAGACCTCTAACCAAGACTGCTAAACTTGGCCAATCATGACTCCTGCTCAGGAACCTTTCCCCAAATCCCTGTGACCCATCCCCCTGCCTGCTCCAGCTCTCCCCAATTTAGAGTATTCTTCTCTCTGCTGACAGACAGCTTGTTAGGTGGGGATTAAAGGAGTCCCCTGGGTAATGTGCAATTCAACAGGGATGTCTCCAGACACTTGCTTCCCCAGAGGGATGGGTGGCCAATAGAAGACAGTTTTCAATTCTATAAACAGATCATTGACCACCTGTGACAGTCAGGGCACTATTGGGCCCCACAGAGGAGATTGGGAGGAATAAGACACAGTCTCTGCTCTTCCAAATCTTCCAACCCAGAAGGATCAAATGAGCTCTCCCAAACCAAGTCGTGTGGAACTCGTGCATTGAAAGTCTCATAAAATGCCAGGGAAGAGGTGGCCTCTCAGCCAGGCCTTGAAGGAAAGAGGACAAACTCACTGACAGGCAGAGATGCATCAGGGGACCAGATGGCTACCCACTCCCCTCTTTCCTCAATCAGTCAGGCAGGCCTATTCCTCTAACTACAACAGAATGAAAAAGGGTAGCCCCTAGTTAATAAGAGTTATGTATTCCAGCAAGCTCCCGCTCCTGGGTTGTGTTTATAGTCTTCATGGGGGCATTAGTAACCCTGACTAAGGACCTGGGGATGCTGTGTAATCCCCTCGTCCTTGGACCTCAGAGATCTCCTCCTGAAATAAAGACAATGGCTTGCCTTACATGGCTATTGAGGCTCCAAGGAAATTGGGCAGCTTTTAGTAAACGAAGAAGAGCTGGTTAGCTGGTACATTTGGGTGTGAGCCAAGGAATGTGGGGGTCAAGGGTCAATCTTTGGGGGTGGCTGGTAAGTTTTTCTCTGTTCCTGAAGTGCAAAGCAATGTTCACTAAACCTATCCGGCAGCCTCAAACACGGAAGCTGCCGTTCACAAGGGAGTTGGGGTACAAGAACGTGTGGATGGCTTGGTGCCATTTCATCCTCCTTGCTGTTCAGACATGCCTATAGACAGGTCTCAGCATCAAAGGGCCTTCCCTAACCTGGTTTAGGGGCTGGGCAAGTGCCCCTCCTCCACACTCCTCCACACCCTCTGTCAAGCACTCTTCACACTGTATTATAATACTGGATTAGCAGATGATTAGGCTATTTCAGAGCAGAGGTGCATTTTATATGTGTTTTTTACTAAGGAATGCTTAGCACACAGTAGACCTCCAAATATTTGTCCAATGACTAAATGGACACAAAATCCTTCCAAGTTGCCAGCCTGTTCAAACTGCAGTTGTTTGGTTCTTCCTCTGCCTTTGCAAATAAGAACCAGCATTTCTCAGTCTGTACATGGTCCTGTTGTAAGTTCACTCCCTGGCAGTTAAATTGATCTGAGCAGCCCAAGTATCAGCAACTTACCTGGTCTTCTTTGCTGGCATGGCACAGGCCAGGAGCTCATTTCTGGGTCCCTAAAGTCACCCTTTCTGCCTGTAGTTTAAGTAGGTGAAGTATATGGTTCAGAGGCAGTAAAATAAGCAGGTCACTCAAGGGGAAAAAAAACTGCAGGAAAAAATCCCACCCCACAAGCAAACAGTTGAATGTTTGAATGCAGATTACTGCATTCTTGGGAAGGTCTTTCTGCCATCTGCAGAGGCCCAGGGAGCAGATAGTTTACACTGACCTTCTCAAAGACCTTCCTCCCATTCCATACGGCCCTACCTCCACACTTGCTGGGTCATTTCCTCACTGGCCATACTCAGCCCCTCCTTCTCAATCCCCAATCATATTTGCAAAGTGGCCCCTAGTTAGGCTCCTCTCTTTATATCCCTGAGGACCAGGTACAGAATCCCTGGCCTGTGACTGTGGAAAAGTCATGGCACCTCTTTCTGAACCTTAGTTTCCTATTAGTCATTCGGAAACAACAACAATAACAAAGATAGTACTTCACAAGGTTATTCCGAGGATTAAATGAAATGCCAAATTCTCTGGCACATGATTGGACGTGTGCAGGTCCTTCTGCCTCCCATGCAGTTACCCCTGTTTCTGCACATAAACCATCTCAGTCTGCCCTACCAGGGCTAACGGCAACCAGACTCACAGAAAACAAAGGAAACTCCCTCCTCCGGGGTGAAAGGAAGGAGGAAGGATCTACTTTAATGGCCTCGGAAGGTTGCCTGCCAGTTGCACAAGCTGGTGAGAGGGTGAGAAACAGGCAGCAGTCAGAAGGTAGTCTTTAGAGCGGAAGCCAGTGACCTGGGTACTTCTATGCCAGCCATGTGATCTTGCAGCAAGTCCTCTTCCTTGTCTTGACCTCAGTTTCCTTACCTATGGAACAGGGTCAGCCTCTCTGTCCTACCTACTCCACAGGGTCTTTGAGGAGGCTGTACAGACACATGGGACAGTGGTTAAGGGTAGGGGCCCAAAGAGCCTGGGAGTTGAGTGGGCATGGACAGGGTCAGATGCTGCTGCTGCCATGCCCTAGGCCCTGTTTTAAGACCCCCCACACCAGTCCCCACACAATACTTGGCTCCCACCTTGACAACTTTCTTTTGCTGCCAACCAAATCTTGCTTTTTGGAAGCAAGAATGTCTCGCTCCTGTTCTAGAGGCTCTTACAGAGAAACTGCCTGTTCTAGTTTATGTTTCTCTTCCTTTCCAGCTCTGCAATTCACCTCCTTCAGGAAACCTTCCTAGATTAGGCATATCCAGCCTCAAAGAGTTTCCTTCCAGCAGAGGCCCAGCATTTGAGTAAACTCCTGGAGGGCAAAGGCCACAGCTTGTTCTTCTTTATGGCTAGTGCCTAGCATGCAGTAGGCACTCAGGAAATAACTACTAGTGAAATCTGTACATTTCGGATTGGTTCACAATGGTTAAAGTTGCTGTGGCTAAGAATGCCCCACTAGGCAGCAGAGCCCTGGCATCCCATGTGGGACTAGAAGCCTCAGTGGCCAGGGGCCCTGTCTTTCTCTGTTACAGTTTGTAACAGAGATATACAAACTGTAACCCAAGTGGTGACCAGCTAGCTCCATTCAAGCACCTTGCTTAATGCTATTGCACCATGATTTCAGACAGTGGGGCAGGGTAGCATGGTGGTTAAGAGCAAGGGCCTTGGTGTTTGGATCCTGGCTCAGCCACTTACTAGCTATGGGACCTTGGGCAAGAAACTGCTCTGGATCCTGATTTATTTTTCACCGAAAATAAGAAAAAATACCTCTCTCACCTAGTTAAGAAAAGGAAATGAGAAAATGCAGTTAAGTCATTAGCACTGTGGTTGGCACATATATTAAGTGCTAAATAAATTGAGGTTTAGTCGGGCTCGGTGGCTCAGCCTGTAATCCTGTGCTTTGGGAGACTGAGATGAGTGGACTGCCTGAGCCCGCGGGTTCCAGTCCCGCCTGGGCAACTTGGCGAGACCTCATCTCTACAATAAATCAAAAAATGAGCCAGTTCCAGATACTTGGAAGGCTGAGGTGGAAGGATTGCCGGAGCCTGGCAGGTCGAGGCTGCGGTGGCCGGGAGCGTGCCACTGCACTCTAGTCTGGGCGACAGAGTGAGACTCCAACTCAAAAATAAATAAATAAATAATAAATTGAGGTTTAGTTAGTATTATGTCATGAGACTTGACCCCTGGCCCCAGCAGCAGCCTGCTGCCCAGAACTGCCTTCCATTTCCCTTTCCTCTCCTCTGTGTTCAATATTGGCTTTTTCTTCTGCAGAACACAATACACAAAGAAAGCTCAGTCAGGCAAGGAAGAATTACCTGGGGGTGGGGGATAGAAATATGGACAGTGAAAAGTTAACCCTTCTTCTCATAGTCAATCTAGTCAACTACCTAGATCACCCCTTCCAGGAAGAGGTACCCTACCACTGGGTTTTCCAGTTTTGTTTTTCCTCCTTAGGCCTGTTCAACCTCCAGGAGGAACAGGACTCCAACCACACTCATTGAGTTGAATTCAAATGGTGAACCCAAGCCACTTCCTTGTTGTATATTCCGAATCGGGCACCAAAAGCTGCTGGTATTTAACAAATCTTGTGCACAGGAGCACAATTTAACAACACCACCACAAAAGATACAGAATGCCCCATTATGTTCGAATTTTAGATAAACAATTAAAAACTTTTCAGTATCAGTATGTCCCATGTAATATCTGCAATAAATTGGGATAAACTAAAAAATTATGAATTGTTAATTTGAAGTTCAAATTTAACAGGGCAACTATATTTTACCTGGAAGCTACCCAGGCACTCCTACCCAAAGGCATAAAGATTAAATAAAGTCTTCCTGCTTCACTGCTTACGGTCTTCACCAGCTTTCTAACCAGCCACCCTGGAAACATCCCTCCTTGCAACTCCCAAGCAGAGCAGATGTGCCAAGTAGGAGCTCTTTCCTGAGCTGCTGAGTCCAGTGATCTGCCTTGTCAGAGCACCTAGCACAGTGCCAGGCACATTGTCGGTGTTCAAAAGACATCTCCCCAATTCATTCCAGGCTGCTGGATCTCTAGTACTGGACCTGGGAGAGTGTGAATGTGTGGGGCCAGGCCAGCCTTGACTGGGGTGGGGGGAGTTCCAAGAGCAGCATGGCTGGGATGGGGGTGGGGAGGTCACCACCACCCACTTCCTGGAGTTGTTTTGACGATCACTGAGAAAATAGCCAGGGAAATGTTCTGAAAATCCCTGGGTGGCACATAGGCTATTATCAAGACCTTTGAGTGGCCTGTTTTACCACAGGGCTTCAGCCCTCACTCTTCCCTAGGGAAAAGCACAGACAGGGAAGTTTCAGAAGCACGAGCAAAGCCAGCGCCTCTGGTCACTGTAACAAGGATGACTAACGTCTATCCAGCACGGTGTGATTTGCCTCTCTAGAGGCCTCACCATCGGCCGTGGTGAGGGCGGGGTAGGGCCCGTTTTCCAGAGGGTGGTCAGGGCAGCCTGCCCCAGGCCCTGCCTCGGAGCCGGGGGTCTGGTCCAAGAGGCTGAGGGCCCACTGGTGTGGGGTCGGGGACAGGGCCTACCTTCTGGGCCAGTTGGATCATCTGCCTGACCACCTGCTTGAGGTGCGGCGCCGTCTCCTCCTTGGGCGGGTGGGTGAAGAGGGTGACGCGGCTCACGCCACGGTAGAAACTGGTGTCCGTCCAGCCCAGGTCCAGCGGGGGTACCTCGGTATCCGAACGGTCGGGCCAGTAGGCCAGGGACTCGCCAGGCTCGGCCGGGGCCTGCGCAGGGGCCTTGGCCTTGGCCTTGCTCTTGCCCCGGGCGTTGGCGGCGGGGGCTGCGTCCTCGTAGGGGCTCCAGGCGTCGCGGAGGGCCTGGCGCTCCTGGCTGGACAGGAAGTCCCGCAGCTGCTCCTTCTTGACCCGCTCGCGGTAAGCCTGCTCGCCGCCGCCCAGCAGCGCCTCCAGGGCGGCCCGCCGGCGCTCGCAGTAGTAGAAGGCGGCCTGCGCCTCGGTCACCCTCTCGTTCACGTGCGCCTCGTCCAGGCAGCTCAGC
>NW_007260398.1:1776835-1780201 GCF_000164805.1 Carlito syrichta | reverse complement strand
GGCCGCGGTTGGGCTCTGGCCCGCAGGGCTCAGCCTGGGTCAGGAAGCCGGAGTGGATCCGGCTGGGAGCGAGGCCGTAGGTGGGCCCACGGGCGGCCTCTGGCCTACGTCTGCCTCCTGGCTCCTGCTCTTCCGTGGGGGACAGGTTGGCGACCTAACCCTTCCCGCCGCCGGCCCCGGCCGGAGGCGTTCCTTTTCCGCGCAGGCAGGACCCTGAGCACCTGTTGAGGGGCCGGGGCTGGATGCTGGACACGATTGTAAGGCTTAAGAGGGGGCAGTTGGTGTGCTACGAAGAATACTAATGACATCCCTAGCTCCCCGCTCATGCGTCCCAGTTCTGAGATCAGAGGCCTCCAGGGTCTGTCAATCCAACACCTTCACTATAAAAATGTCTTTAAAAAAAGAAAAAAGCCATCCAAACACAAAAAGGATGTGCGCAGCAGTGGAATTTTCCCCCCATTTTAATTTGAAGTGGGGTGTGTGTGTGTGTGTGTGTGTGTGTGCGCGTTTGTATGTGTGTGTTTGGGCAAGATAGGCTGCCAGAGGCCTGATTACTATATTAGTGATTCAAAATACATGTTTAAGCCCAAGGAAGAAAGCCGCACGTGCGCACACACACATCACCAGCCACGCAGCAGCAGCTCTGCTGTTCCCATTGGATTAAACAATCTTCTTAGTCATTAACATATTATTTTGTTCATGCATTGCTGTACAATTTGATTCTCCACATTCAAAATATTTTCAGATCATAGCAACCAAAGGTTCACATTTCTCTCATTTTATAGCTCAGCATCTGAGAGCTGGAAAGAGCTTTTTAAACTCGTCCAACCCCCTTATTTAACAGATGAGGAAATTGAGGCCTAGAAACATGAGCCTTGCCTGGGTCTTCAGTAACAGAGAAGCAGAGCATGAGGACTGCTAGGTTCTCTGTGTCTTGGATGTCCTTCCCTTATATCATGGCCACTTTTGCCCCTTTCTCTTTTTCTTGTCAAATGACTGAAAGGATAAAAAATAAAAAAAAAAAAAGCCTAATTGGGGTTACCTTGGTCATTGCAGATGGGTGGCTTGGTGTTGGCTCATATTTTTGGCTCTAGTCCTCCTACAATTTTCCCAAGTATATTTTTCTCTCAGCTAAATGCCTTTTTGTTCCCTAAATCCAAGGATGTTCAAAGTTTAATGTTTGTGTCTTGAAACGTGGACTACTCTACCTGTTTACAGGGAGATCCTGTACATCCTACATGATCAACTATCTGAAACTCTGCCCGCTGCTGTACTGGGCAGCCAATTGTCATGGCAATGACAACCCCCTCCCACTGTTACATTTCACAGAAATGCCTGTGGTAAACCAATCAATCCCCATTTCCACCCTCCTGGAAAAAACACATAAAAACACCCAGCTTCAAACATTTGATGCCAAACTTGTCATCAGTGTCTGGCCCCCTTTCCAATCTTGGAGAGGTGGATCCATCTTTTTTCTCTAATCTACCTTTTAAATACACTTTTTTCTAAACTATTCTTTGTGCAGTTCTTTGCAATTTTCTAGCGACACCAGCACACTGACCTAATAATAATGGAAGGGTAGCCGGGCTCAGTGGCTCAGCCTGTAATCCCGCGTTTTGGGAGGCTGAAGTGAGTGGATTGCCTGAGCCCGCGGGTTCGAGACCCACCTGGGCAACTTGGCGAGACCTCATCTCTACAATAAAAATCAAAAAATTAGCCAGGCGTGGTAGCGTGCGCCTATAGTTACAGCTACTTGGAAGGCTGAGACGGAAGGATTGCCAGAGCCTGGCAGGTCGTGGCTGCAGTGACTGGGAGCGGCCACTGCACTCCAGTCTGGGTGACAAAGTGAGACTCCAACTTAAAAATAATAAAAATAGCCGGGGCCAGTGACTCAGCCTGTAATCCCGTGCCTTTGGGAGGCCGAGGAGAGTGGATTGCCTGAACCCATGGGTTCGAAACCCACCTGGTCAAGCGAGACCTCATCTCTACAATAAATCAAAAAATTAGCCGGGCATGATAGCGCGCCTGTAGTTCCAGCTACTTGGGAGGCTGAGGCGGAAGGATCGCCGGAGCCCAGCAGGTCGAGGCTGCGGTGGCCGGGAGTGGCCACTGCACTCCAGTCTGGGCGACAGACTGAGACTCCAACTCAAAAAATAAAAATAAAAATAAAATAATAATAATAATAATGATGGAAGGTTACTGGGGACCTGGTTTTAACTCCAGGGAATTTGAAGAGGTTGCTTACCATTTCTAGGTCTTACATTGATGGTCTGGGACAACGAAGGTTAGACTTCCATATATCTGCAAATTTAGTGACAATAATTAGTTCTGGGATCCTGTGTCAGCCCAAAGATTGGGGATGGTGCGGTTTCTGTCACCTTACTTGTCCTTTGCCCCTCTTGAGAACTGGAAGACTTCACTCCTGGTAATGCTCCACTCTTAGGTGTGTGTAGACAAGTTCTTTTTTTAGATGGGAAAGCATCTGGTTTATTACCTTATAACTTGCCCTACGAGATGCCAGACCCTGTGCCCTGGGGACACAGAGGAGCTCAGAGCAGTGAGAAGGACAGGTAATAAACACAGAGGAAGGCAGAAGCAGTGTGACCAAAGTGCTTTAATAAACACAGTTAGAAATGCTTTGGGAACATTTTGGTTCAATAAACATTTACTCAGCATCTACTATGTACCTGGTACACAGGTTGTACTCAGTATATATTTCTTAAAGAAAAAAAATGGGCAAGAGAGAAAGCATGTGCAGGGAGTTTATGGAGACCATGAAAGAAGAAGCAATCTTAAACTGCCCAGTGGGATATGGATAAACAAAGATTTGTCCAGCAGGAAGGGATTTTGAGTGGAGCCTAGAAGGATCAGAAGAATTCAAGGTGGAGAGAGGGAATGAAGACATTCTAGTTGGAGGGAGTTGAGACTGGGTATGGTCAGAGCATCTCACTGGCTTCAGGCACATATGGGTTCAGTTCAAGGTACTTAAACTTTCAGAGCCTTAGTGTCCCCATGTAAAATGGAACAATAACATCGGCCTCTTCTGACTTCCCAGATTGTTGTAGGGCTTAAATGAGGTCACAATTTGATTTAATTAGCATTTGTGTCTAACTGGTAGAGAGTGGTTTAGAAAAGTCCTTTCAAAATTTTACTGTGCATAGTAAACACCCGGGGGAGGGGGTACTTGTTAAAATGCAGATTCTGATTCAGTAGTTCTGGGGTGAAGCCTGGGATTCTACATTTCTTTTTTTTTTTTTTTTTTTGAGTTGGAGTCTCACTCTGTCACCCAGGCTGGAGTGCAGTGGCCGCTCCCGGAACCGCAGCCTCAACCTGCTGGGCTCCGGAAATCCTTCCGCCTCAACCTTC
>NW_007260398.1:1772767-1776815 GCF_000164805.1 Carlito syrichta | reverse complement strand
CTCAGGCAATCCACTCACCTCAGCCTCCCAAAGGCGCGGGATTACAGGCTGAGCCACCAAGCCCAGCTGGATTCTACATTTCTAACAAGCTCCCAGGTAATGCTAGTAGTGCTAGTCTGATGGAACTTCACATGGCAAGGATTTCAGAGACCAGTAAACAAGAGTGTGAACTTCCACGTCGGAGAGTCTTGGGATGGAATCCAGCTTTCCTGGTCTTGGTCCTATCATCAGTGGGGAAAGTTGTTTTTTCTTCCTTGGTCTTGGTCTTATCATCAGTGAAATATGGACAGTACTAAGTCCTACCTCATTGGGTTGTTTGAGACGAGAAACAAGCTGATGAATACACACTACTCAGCAGACTACCTGACACAGGTAGCAGCCAGTAAAGGGTAGCTAGCGTTAGAAAGTGTGGGAAGACGGGACTAGAAAGAGAGGGACAGTGGGCCAAATTATGGAGACCTTGACTTTAGATCTTATTTTTGTAGCTAAAAGGGAGCCACTGAAGGTCGTTAAGATACTGATATGGTCATTAAAAACAAAATCAGCGATTACCATGTGCCAGGCACTGTGCTAAATATTTTATGTATACTTTTTTTTTTTTTTTTGAGTTGGAGTCTCAATCTGTCGCCCAGACTGGAGTGCAGTGGTCACTCCTGGCCACCGCAGCCTCGACCTGCTGGGCTCCAGCGATTCTTTCACCTCAGCCTTCCGGGTAGCCGGAATTACAGGCATGTGCTACCACGCCTGGTTGATTTTTTTATTTATTGTAGAGATGAGGTCTCGCTGCCCAGGCGGGTCTCAAACCCGCGGGCTCAGGCAATCCACTCACCTCAGCCTCCCAAAGGCGCGGGATTATAGGCTGAGCCACCGAGCCCGGCTTATGTATACTTTCAATGGATTTTATAATCCTGTTAGAAAAATTATCTCCATTTCACAGGTGAGAAGACTAAAGCACACAGAGGTTCAGTAACTTACTCCAGGTTGCCAAGTTAGTAAGTAGAAAAGCCAGAATTCAAACCCAGACTGTTTGACTTCTGCCTAACTATCCACTTTGTCTCAGTTGGAAATATTGGAAAGGAACATTAGAAAGAGTGTGTTTCCAAGGTCAGGGAAAGATGGTGCCTCCAGTGCAGGTCTCTCCGCTCATGAAGCTTGGCTGCTATTCCGCCCTGTTCCTCAGTGTGGCCTATGGAGCCTTGTGCTACAGTTCTCTGAAACCTTGGGCAGAAGAGGAGAGGAGGATAGTGGCAGTGGAAGAGAAAAAAAAAAGCAGGATCAACTGAAACGGATTTCTCGAGAGTTGGCAGAAGCCCAAAATGACAACATCTTGAAGTGAGAGTCCTTGTGAGTCTGCTTTTCCTGCAGCAGTAGTGGATGAAGAAAACTTCCTGTGTAGTATGGTAAAAAAAAAAAAAAGAAAGAAAGAAAGAAAAAGAGAGTGTTTCCCTTGCTTAATAATTAATTCAACAAATATTTGCTTGAATGCCTAGCTCTGTGCTAAGGGCTAAAAACCATTCATTTATTAATCCAAGTCCGTATGGAACCTTACTAAGCACAAAGCCCTGTTCTAAGTGCTAGGCATGCAGCCCTGAGCAAAACCCACCTGGAGCTCACATTGAAACAGAATGATTAAGACATGGTTTTTACTTTCAAGGAGCACAGACGTTATGTGACATGAGTTGAGATTGGACAGAAGGTTAGAAGCAGAACATAATATTTTAGCAACAGTTCGCATTAGAAATGGTCTTTCCTCGATCTAACAGACATGAAACACACTGTGGCATTTTTGTAAGATTCATCTTTACATACCAATGACTTATTTATTCAACCAACATTTCTGAACAGTCAACATGTATTTGATAGCATGCTTGCTGCTGAGAATTAAAAAAAAAAAGGAATAAGACATGGTAGTTAGCTGCCCTGGTGACTCCCTCAGGAGGGGAGTCTCATTCTCACAGCAATCTTTACAAGGCATTGACAAACAATACCATGGCATTCACAGAGAGGCTGCAGGCTACGGAGTCATTTTAATGTTGAATTATCTAATTTAACCTATCTCCTCCACCCTCCAAATCTGTGGAAGTAGACTGTGAAAAGGATTATTGTGAGGTGTTACAGATGCATAAACTGAGGCTTTGGAAAGGGAGATGTCTAGTTCAAGGTTATCAGCTGGCAATTGGAAATGTGGAGATGTGTATCCACACAGCCCGATCCCAGGCCTTCCAGCCAACCATATTGCTAAACACTCTGTGCATTATTACTGCGATTTAAAAAAAGACTTACCCAGGGGAAACTGATTTCTTTTAGGCACAGGCACTATAGATTAAGCAAAGTAACTTCTTGCCAGGGACACTCCATGAAGTAGTGACACATTAGGAAAGCTCCTGGTCCTCTACTGGTCTCTCTGGTCCTGGGACTGGAGTCTCCCTGGGCTAGGTGGGGCTCAATCATAGCTGCATTTCCAAATGTGGAGGCTATCTTGCCCAAGGTGACTGTCACCTTCCTGAGAAATTGCACCTCCTCCCTCATCCTTCCTCTGTCACATGCCACCCGCCCTCCTGGGCCCTTGGCTCTAATTCTCTCCTGCCGCACACTGCGGGCTGTATGTTCACAATATAAAGATATGACACCTTATAGTTAACATTAATTGTAGCTGCGTTCAGCCCTGCACACGTCTACTTTCCCAGGGCCTCCTGTATAATTTGGGTCCCAAAATAGTCCGCTTCATGATATATTCTTAAATAAGTTTTCTGGGGTGACTTTTGTCCTCTGTAGCAACTTGGGTCATGAGCGTGTCCTATAAAGTCTCTCTCGTGCCTCTCTGTAAAGTTCTTGCTTGCGTCCTATACCCAGGGATGACAAGAGAATGAGGAGAAGAGGTTCCCACAGGCGCATGGGGAGGAAAGGCAGGGATCCTAGGACTGAACAAGGTGAGTGAGTTTCCCCTCTGACCCATTTTTCCAAGAGATGCATACGCTGAGGCCTCTTGCCTGTGTCTGCAATCTGCAGACATTTCATTCAGTTATTCTTTATGGAGCACTCATTATGTACCAGGTCAATTTCCTATCCCCATAGACCTTCCACACCCAACTCCATTATTCCTACAGCATACAGGCTCCCTCTCACCTAACCACTGTGCTGCTTTCTCTGACTCACCTCCCTGCCTCCCCTTTTCAGTCTCCTCCATCCATCCCTTTCTCAAGGCTCCTCCTGGGCCTTCCTATATTTTACATCTCACCTTCAATCTCGCCTCCCTGTGCTTGGATGATTTGCGATCTCAACTCCAGATCTCTTTCCTCAATGCCACTCCAGGCTGCCTGCTTAGCAGGTCCCATAGGAACCTTGAATGTAACAGGTCCCAAGGGAGACCCATCAGTCCCTTCTCCTCTGCCTCTGCCCCCACACATGCTGCTCCTCCCAGGTTTCCCAGCCATCTACCACCTGCCATCTTGCCTGAGTGGGAAACATGGACTCCTTTGAATTCCTCTCCTTCCCTCATGACCACTAGGCCAGAACAGTTTCCTCTGGGATGGGATGGGATTGCCCTCAGTCCCGTTTCCTCTGCCCCATTCCCCGTGCCTCAGTTCCCAGCATCTCTACCCTGCATTGTTGCAAGAGTCCCTGACTGGTCTCCCTCACTGGAGTTTTCTCCCCTTAAAGGGCTTCTAAAAGGCAAATATCATCGTGTCATTTCCCCAAGTTCCCCATTTCCTGTGGATACAGCTCAAGCACCTCGAGACCATTTATGATCCACTGGAGTGCAGTGGCATGATCATGGGTCACTGTAGCTTCAAACTTCCAAACTCAGGAGATCCTTCTGCCTCAGCTTCAGCCTCCTGAATAGCTGGGACAATAGGCATGCGCCACCACACCTGGCTAATTTTTAAAATTTTTGTAGAGATGGGGTCTTCTATATTGCCCAGGCTGGTCTTGAACTCCTGGGCTCAAGCAATCCTTTCACTTTGGGCTCCCAATGTGTTGGGATTACAGGCATGGGCCACTGCACCTGGCATGAGTTCCTTCTTTTTTTTTTTTTTTTTTTTTTTTG
>NW_007260398.1:1763689-1772504 GCF_000164805.1 Carlito syrichta | reverse complement strand
TGTGTGTGTGTGTGTGTGTGTGTGAGAGAGAGCGAGAGAGAGAGAGAGAGAGAGAGAGAGGGGGGAGCACCCCAAAAAACCTAGAATTATCTTTGGAAGATGCACCCCTTGTAGTACACTCAGAATATGCTCCTCTGGATCACACAGTTAACCAGTTTTTATCTGGAAGAAGAAGGTTGCATCATGATTTGAGGAAGAAATGTCCCAAGTTATGGCAAACAGGTGACTGGTTCTTTCACCATAACAAGGCACCAGCCCACACTGCGCTGATTGTTCAGAAGTTTTTGACCAAAAACAGCATGACCCCCATTCCCCACCCTCTCTATTCACCCAATGTCACCCTAAGCAACTCTTTTTTTTGTTGTTTTCCCGATTTAAAAAGTCCTCAAAGGAAAATGTTTTGCCAATGTAGAAAAGGTAAAACAAAAAACGGCAGAAGTACTAAAAGGCATCAAATTGATGTGTTCCAAAACTGTTTTGAGCAGTGGAAAAAGTGTCTTGATAGGTGTGTTGTATCAGACGGAGAGTATTTTGAGGGTGACTGAAGTTTATACATGTAAGAATAAATGCACACTTTTTTATAAATAAATTCTGTTTTTTGGGGGGTCCCCCTTGTATAACAGTGGAAGGCTTGCCATAGAAACCTGAGTTGGCCAGAAGAATTGGCAAACATAGCGAATGAACTTTCTTCTTCACTTATATGTGTGATAGGTACATTACCCGATGGATATTTTTGGTTATCTTTAAAAATGAAGAAGAGTTTCAGCATCCATGCCCCTCCTAGCCAAAGGAGGCCCTTTCTCCAGCTGATGGGAGTTGGGGAACTAGGATCAGGAAGGGACAGAGTTTAACTGAAGTCCTGCCTAGGAAAAGGCCTGAGTATTTGGCGCGTCTCCTGCGTGGTCTCCTCTCCCCCTTCCTTCCCTCCTCATATCTCCTTCTACCAGGTCATTTGTCAGAGTCATCCCATTGTGTGTTCCTGGAGTGCCCTGACTCAAGCAAGAGATGGTCCCTGGAGAGATGACTAGGGCAGCTTGGATTGAGTTCTGTCTTCTGGTCTACAGCCTTTTGTATGGCCTATTTCTGCTGGTTTAGCATCAGGAGAGGATTCTGGAAGAAGATGGGCCAAAACAGAGTTTATTCCCTTTCATTTCCCCATGCCCATCAGATGCACTTTGCCTGACCAGGATGGCCCCATCCGAAGGTTCAACCCCAGAGTCAGAGGGTGGCACAATCATTAGCATACATGTTGCCTCCACCATTAGATTAAGTTTCCAAGGTTAGGAACAAAGTGTGTTTGCCTTTGTCTTTCCCCATCTTCCATCCTTAGCATGTAGCCAGGATGTACTCACTCAATCACTATTAGCTTGAATTTTTAGTATTTTCTCAGTGAAAACAATCATTCTGTCAGTAGTCTTACATGAAGTACTATGTTGCAGGAGATTTAAGAAAAAACACAAACCCACTCCTTGCTCAAATGGAGCTCTGAAAACCAAGGGGGTTCCAAAGGCCTCCTGTGTCCCCCTCTGTCTATTCTTCTCTGAAGTTGCAGTGGAGGCAGGAAATCCACATTGTTCTATCCCAGCTGATTATATTCCAAAGCTTTTAAAAATATTGACTTGAGGTTAACAGCATGTTAGGGATTATCATCCACAAACAATTATTTAATTTCTAGAGACAAGAATTCAACAGATTTTCTGAGCACTCTCTTGGCACCAGGCACTTACTGACAGCTTTTGATACATTTGTTTATTTCCTCCTCACACTATGTATTACAGCAGGCTCATGATATACTTGGTAAGGCCAAGGCTCAGGGAGGTTTAGCAACCTAACCAGGTCACACAGCTAAGGATTCAAACCCAGCATTTTTTTGCCACCAAATCCATGGGATCCAAGGGCCAGAAGAGTTATGAAATAGAACGGCATCTGTCTAAAACAGTTGCTACTAACCATGGGTAGATATTTAAATTAAAATTAAAAGTAAATAAAAGCAAAAAAAATTCAGTCCCTAGTTATACTATTCACATTTGTAGTGCTTAATAGTCACATTGGCTAGTGAGTACCATATTGGATAGTATTAAAACACTTCCAGCTGGGCTCAGTGGCTCAGCCTGTAATCCCTTGCTTTGGGAGGCTGAGGTGAGTGGATTGCCTGAGCCTGTGGGTTCGAGACCCGCCAGGGAAAGTTGGCGAGACCTCATCTCTACAATAAATTTTTAAAAATTAGCTGGGCATGGTAGCACGCGCCTGTAGTTCCAGCTACTTGGAAGGCTGAGGTGGAAGGATCGCTGGAGCCCAGCAGGTCAAGGCTGCGGTGGCTGGGAACGGCCACTGCACTCCAGTCTGGGTGACAGAGTGAGACTCCAACTCAAAAAAACAAAACAAAAAAAACCAAAAAAACACTTCCATCATCTCAACAAGTTATTTTAGACAGCACTGGTACAGCACCTCAAAGCCAGGAAGAGAGCTGAGAAATTAGGAAGGCGGACCACAGGCCAGGCCTTAAAAGGCTTAGAGACTTGGAAGGGAGGCAGGAGAGCATTCTAGGTCATAGCTGATGGTGGGGAAGAGGAAAATTGTGTCCCAAGCTCCAAAACAGATCTGGAACTGAGAGAATGTTGAATGGATGGATGAATGAATTGAGTAAGCAAATGTGATACTCAGAACAAATACTGACTAAATCAGCAAATTAATTTGGGTCATGGGTGTGTGTAGATACATATGTACATATGTGGGTGTGTATATGTGTGCACGTGTGTGTGTTTCAGGGATAGGGGAAGATGGAGAGAGGGAACAGGCCAGAAACATAGGTTACCTCATGGCAGCTGTTGAATTCTTGAATTCCATGCTGAGTTTGCACTCTGTTGCCAGTTGGAAGCCATGGAGGGTATGTGAACTGACAATGGCAAGATAAAAATGGTGCTTGGAATGGATGCACTTGACCAAGAGTACAGGTGGACCAAGGGCAGAGAGAGCCCATGATGGTCTCCAACAACACATAGTGTTACAGAAAGAAGGTTGCTTAGGTTCTGGGACCCAGGAAGTTGTAGAAGCAAAGCCCGGGGAGGGATGGGGTCTTTATTCACTTCCTCCAGGCAGCAACTTAGAAACAAGGAGTTCCGAGCAGTGGTCCTTGGGTTAGTGACCTTCACCCTCATTAGCAAGAGTGCTGCTGATGGCAGCATTGCTAGCAGCACCCGGAACATTTTTGGACACATTTAAAAACAGCTCTGACCCCAACCAGGAGACCAGGGCTAGAATTATGTATTTCCTAAGTGTCTGCTCATCCCCGCCCTTGGTGCTTGGAACCCGAATGGTGCAGGTGCAGGCCCTGAGTGCACATACCCCTCTAGGGCAAGGTCAGCAGAGCTGCTGTCAGAAGAAGGTTCAGCAAAAGCTGGTTGCTTCAGGCTGAGGGTGAAATCAAAGATGACTTTGTGAAGGAGGTGGCATTTTCTCTGGCCTTGAAGGAAGCTCTTGTAGGAGGAGGAAAATAGAAAGGAAGGGGCCCTCCGGGAACACAGTCATGCAGGAATTGCAGGGCAAGGTTCAGGGGTTGAGAGCAGCCCAGGTGCTCTGCCTCTGTGTAGCCCCGCCTCCAGGAGGCAACCTCAACCCCCAGCCAGGGATGGCAGGGGAAGGGCTTTCTAGTGAACAAAGTGACTGCTTGGATGGAGTTCTTTGTAAAGAGGGAGAGAGCCACCAGAGGAAGCAACCAGAGAGGGCTGGTATCCATCGGTGGCCCCAGGATGCTGTTGATGTGCCTGCCTAGCCTGGCATTCTCCCTTCAAGGATTATTCCTTTACTTGGCCAACACCATCAGCACTTTGTCCCTTGCAGGTGACTGTCACAGGGCAGGCATCACCTGGAAGAGAGTGGGGGAGGTGAAGGAGGAAAGCTGTCTCAAAGGTGATATTACATCAACAGGTTATCAGTCTGACGGGTGCAGAGAGATTACCCTGAGAAGGACAGAACAAAGGAAGGGCAAGTTTCAAAGGAGAGGAGACCTTTGCAGCAACATGTCCTCAGGGGCGCTGGCGGTGAGAATGACAGAGGCTGTTTTTGCCAAAAGTGTAAGGTAGTTATGGGCGGGGTGAGGACATGGCTGGCCAGGGAGGGCACGACTCACACGAGGGTAGGTAGGTCAAAAACCAGTGGGCACCTCACAGATGGACTGGGTTTCTTCTCTTCCACAGAAATAAAAAGAATGAAGAAAGCAAACGATCATCATATACCTACCATTTGCTGGGCCCTCACCAAACGTTTCCTATAATTTTGTTTACTTCTCATGACAACTCAGTGCTATTATCCCCAGGTCTCTGGAATGGCTCAGAGAGGTCAAGTAACTTGTCCAGGCTCATTCAGTAAGTGGCAGGGTCTGGACTGGGGCTCAGGTGTATCTGACTTAAAACTTGTGCCTTTTTCACTGTCCCACACTGCCTGAGGGAGAAAGTAGAGTATAATTAGAAAGGGAGAGAGTAGGGTGCGCAACCCAAGAATGGGGCTTCTTCTCGGGGGCTGGAAGGTTCTAGAATGCCAGCAAAGCTGGCAGTTGAGAAATCATTCACCCCAACACTCCAGAGGTTCTTACTTCCTATGCACAAGATATGAATTTCTTCTTCTGCTCCTAGGCAGGGGGAAACTCGGCCATTGAGTGGAAGTGGAGAATGTTCCCTGGTGTGATGACTCCAGCACCATGGGCCATCCTCAGACATTACCGTGTTTTCCATGGTTTGTATGGTGGTAGGAAGGGATCAAGAGTGGCTAAGACTTAGAAGTGAACCTCGGAGGCAGGGCTTGAGGAGGAAGGGGAGACAGGTCAGCTGCTGGGGGTGGGGTGGGTCTGGCCCGTCTTCTGGGAATACGGGGGTCACCTGTGACTGTGGCATAGATGGTGGTGGTGGTGCTGTGCAGCTGGAAGGAAAGGGGTTCCAGCACAGGGTCATCAGAGTGTGGGGGGGAAGCACACAGTGGGAAAAGAGGCAGCCTCCTCCAGTATATGGAGATTCAGGTGAACAGACAGGAAGATGGCAGACAGTGTTAGGAAACTTTATCTGGATTCTGAGAAGGGGGTTGGCATGAACAAGGCAGGGGAAGGGAGGAGGTGGGTACTGCAGTGGTCCTAGCATCTGGGCTTGGATAGGGATCTAGTTGCAGGGACAAGGGGAAAAGATGGGGCTGGGTCTTAGGACGAAGGCAGGGACAAACAGCAGACCCGAGAGGCTTGTGCAGAGGCACACAGTGGAGAATCTGGGTGGGTCGTAGCCACCTGGGAAGGCTGGGCCTGTGCCATGGCTCCACCTGGGGCATAAGAGGCAACAGAACCCAGAAACTGGCAGACTTTAAGACATCACACTTTATAGCAAGCTTAGTGTTTTAGTGGTCCACACTGCGATTTATTCCTTAGGAAGTCTGGGGTTCAGAAAAGGAAGTAGGGAGCCCCAGAAAGTTGTGAATGTAGATTCCAGAAGCTAAATTTCTGCCAACAGAAGGGAGAATCTCTATACCTTTTATTTGTCCTAGTGGACACACAAGCTTGCTAATTTCTCTATTTTTTCAAGATAATTTTTTTAAATTTAGAGACAAGGTCTCACTCTGTCACACAGGCTGGAGTGTAGTGGTATAATCATAGCTCACTGCAGTCTCAAACTCCTGAACTCAGACCATCCTCCTGTTGTAGCCTCCCAAGTAGCTGGGACTACAGGCATGAGACCCCCATACCCAGTTAATTAAAAAACATTTTTTTTTGTAGTGATGAGGTCTCACTATGTTGCCCAGGCTGACAAGTAAATGTAATGTATTCCTTTTCTGCACCGATGTCACTTCTTGCCTAAGAGGGGCCTGAGGACCTATGTTTATTTAGTTTATGCCAGCCATATGCATCAGTGGTTTACAGCAAAAAAAGACTCAGCCCCTTCTTTATTTTACTGATGAGGAAACTGAGGCCTAGAGGGATTAAGAGACTTCCCTAAGGCCCAGTGCCTCGAGAGAGAATGAGAACAGAGTCCAATCGGCTGACCCCCCAGGCAGTGCTCCCTTTCCTCTGTGCCCCCCACCCATCTGGTCTTGCCATGGTAACTAAGCCTCTTGCAGCGTGGGAAGCAGTTACCTAGCAACTTCCCGTAACCAGGTCAGAGCTGAGGGAGTGAGACACCACGCGATGCCCGCCCTGGGGAATTTAGGTGTGTGGAAGTGGAATCACCCACATCACAACGTGGCCATAAGTGACCCTGCATAGAGCCATGCCTGGAAATCCCTGTGGGGGAGAGTCTCATACCAGGATCAGTAAGTCTCTGGGACAATGGCACAACCCTGGGCTAGCTGAGGGCTCCATCCCCACAGCCAACACAGGGTCTCACTAGGTACAGTGCTGGTTTCTTTAAACAGCATAAGACCTATTCCCATTTACTTGCTGGCTTAGTGTGGATATGGGGATCTGGGAGGAAGACTGATGGCGGGGAGAGAGCGCGCGAGAGAGCGTCTACATAGGCATTTTTTGTGCTCCTTCATGTTGCCTCTTGTTACTTATTTCAAGAAATGTTTATGCCCTGACCTAATCATAAAATAAGAGACTCTTCCTCTAATATTCTCTGTACATTGGGTCTTGGCCACTCCCCCACCTTCTTCTTCCTGTGGGCAAGAGCCCTGCCTGTGTTCCCAGGTTCTGTCTCCCGAAGGGTTCCCACCAACTGGTCTAAGCCAGCTATAGTGGTTGGTTTAAGAATGGTATTAAGAATGGTTTAAGAATGGCATGGGGATCTGTGGGACCGGCTGCTGAAGAACTTCTGGAAAGGGTTTTCTCACTAATTAAAATTGGTAAGGGCCTGTAATCCCAGCACTTTGGGAGGCTGAGTCGGGAGGAGCACTTGAGCCCAGGAGTTCGAGACTAGCCTGGGTAACATAGTGAGACCCTGTATCTACCAAACATTTAAAAATTAGCTGGACACTGTGGCCCATGCCTGTAGCCCCAGCTATCTGGGAAGCTGAGGGTGGATGGAGGTTCACAAGAGTTTGAGGCTGCAGTGAGCCAAGATCGTGTCATTGTACTCCAATCTGGATGACAGAGCAAGATCCCATCTCAATAAAATAAAATAAAACAAAACAGGGAGGGAATGTACCCTTCTCCATTAGACACTGTCATGTCTCATGTGACATCTGGAAGTGCAATAGCGGGGACACCACTGACACTCAGACTGGCATCGTGGAGACATTGAGTTAAGCAAACCAAGAAGTGCCTTGTCTGGACTTCTTGTGACAGGAGATCACAACCCCTTGTTTGAAATACTTCTGGCCAGACCTCCATTTTCTTGCCAGGAGCTCACTCACTTTCCACTAGTCTGAGTGGGCCTCTCAGCAGATGCCTGGACAAGTCTTGCTATTAAAGGTAAAAGACCCAAAGGAAACAAATGTCCCTCTTGAGCATAAATCAAGAATATGACTCCCTGATCTTTTATCTCCTTGGTTGGAACTGAAATCGGACCAGCCGCTGCATGCCTAGCTGCTCACAGTTCTAAGTAGACTTCTCCCTGAAGTGCCTGAAGGCTTCTCACGCATTCCCAGCATCTAGCACATTTCATTCATTCACGCAGTGGTGCTGGGGCTGGCTTCTATCTGCCCACGAGAGACAATCGTGCGTGTCTCCTCCCAACTTCTGAGTTAGTGATGTCATGTTGGTAGCTTGAAACCAGCCATGGTGGGAGTTGTTCTTTTTTAGGTAGAGTTTATTTTTTACAGCAGTTTCAGGATCACAGCAAAATGGAGCAGAAGGTACAGGGAGTTCCCATACACTCCCTGTCCCCACACACGCACAGCACCCCCCATCCACTGTCAACAATGATATATTTGTTACAATTGTTGAGCCTACATTGACACATCATCATCACCCAAAATGCATAGATTACACCAGGGTTCATGCTTGGTGTTGCACCTTCTACAGGTTTTGAAAAATGCAAGCCGGTGGCTCAGCCTGTAATCCCGCCCCTTTGGGAGGCTGAGGTGAGTGAATTACCTGAGCCCACGGGTTCGAGACCCGCCTGGGCAGGCGAGACCTCATCTCTACAATAAATCAAAAAAATCAGCTGGGTGTGGTAGCGCATGCCTATAATTCTGGCTACTTGGAAGGCTGAGGTAGAAGGATCGCCGGAGCCCAGCAGGTCGAGGCTGCGGTGGCCAGGAGCGGCCACTGCACTCCAGTCTGGGCGACAGAGTGAGACTCCAACTCAAAAAAATAAAAATAAAAATAAATAAATCAAGTTGTTCATTCTCTTATTTTTGAGTTTTAAGAGTTCTTTGTGCATTTTGGACAATAATCCTTTTCAGATATATCTTTTGCACATGCTTTATCTAAGTCTATGGCTTGTCTTCTCATTCTCTTGACACGTGGTGGGAGTATTTATACCACAGAATTGGTAAATGCTACAAATCAGGGCTTTCTCTCAGAGCCAGTTGTCAAGCCTTTACTAGCACACCACTGCATCCATGTGTTAACCATTTGTTGAGTGAACTGCTTGCTTTTGCCCTCAGAAATATTCAGTCCAGTGAGGAAGGCAGGTCAATGAATCACTGACTATGGTACAGTGTTCTCAGCATAGGATAGAGGCAGGACAAGGATACTACAGGAACATAATGGTGGGGGGGTTTATGTCAACCACAGTTTTGGGATGGTTTCCAAGCGAAGACCTTGAGCTCTGGGCTAAGTATTTCAAAGTAAGTAATGGTTGTCTGGCCCCATGTTGCCCAATAAGGTAGCTACTTGCCCACTGGACTATTTCTTTTTCTTTTCTTTTTTTTTTTTTGAGTTGGAGTCTTATTCTGT
>NW_007260398.1:1752782-1763353 GCF_000164805.1 Carlito syrichta | reverse complement strand
CTCAGGCAATCCTCTCACCTTGGCCTCCCAAAGTGCTGGGATTATAGACGTGAGCCACTGCGCCTGGCCAGGGTTATTTCATTGGCTTACACTGGCCACATTTCAAGTACTCAATAGTCACTTGTGGCTACCACATTGAATAGAACAAACATAGAACTTTTCCATCATCACAGAAAGTCTGATTGGACAGCGTTGGTCTAGCCCAAAAAAGTGGGAGAAAGTCTTCTAGGTGAAAGAAACAGAATGTGGAAAACTCTGGCCTGAGGCAACTTGACTCATTCTGGGGACCACAAGATAGTTCTGTGGGACAGAAGTAAAGGTGCTTGGGAGTGGAGAGATGGAAGATGAGGCTGAACAATCAGGCAACAGCCAGATTACAAAAGGACTTTAGTGCAAAGCTAGGGAGGTTAAACTGCAGCCTGAAAGCTATGGGGATCCCCTGAAGGATTTGAGCAGGAGCCTGACGTCATCAGCTTTGCATATTAATAAGGTCTCTCTCTCAGTTGGTAGAGGTTAAATGATAGGGGGCCAACCAGGAGGCAGGAAGACCAATGCTGAGACTGTTGCAGTCGCCTAGGAGAGAAATGAGAGAGTCTGGAATAAGGCAGTGGCTGTGGCATGGGTGCAGAAAGAGGATAGAGTTGAGAGGTGTGAAGGACCCAATGACTGTGACTGACCCCTAGGAAGGGCTTTGCAAATATTTGTTGATTTAATGAATGACTTGTAGCTGAGCCCAAACTATACTACTGGATGTACATCTACCAGGCCCCTATGTGGTATCTACTGCACATATGAAGAGCTCTCGGTGTATTTCTTTTTGGTTGAAGGAGAAAGGGTCAACAGGCAGAGAGAGGAGACAGAGAGAGGGATGAGAGAGGTGGAGGGAAGGGTTGGGATCCTCTGTTCTGACTGACAGAGAGAGGGTGCAGGTGACCAGGGAACAAGCTGTGTTCATAGAAAACTGTGAGGGAACCTGGGCCCAGTAGTGCCTCTCAGACTTGGGCACAGGCCATTCTTTACCCCACCCATGCCTTGCCACGTGGACTGCAGGACAGATTGGGTGTCCTGAAGCACTGGGCCATTTCACCACAAGCACGATGCGAAGTGGATCACGGCATCAGGGAAGGCATTGTCAGCAGAGGATGTGGAGCCGCAGAGTAAACCAGAGTAGGGGCGTGAGTGTGCTGGTGCTGAAACACATGAGAGATACCAGCCTCTTGCTTTGGGGCTCTTGGGAGTAACTGGAGAATCTGAGGGAAGTGGTTCAAGCTGCTGCAACTTGGACATCATTTTTCCCCCATTTATTTATTTATTTATTTATTTATTTATTTATTTATTTATTATTTTAAAGATTTGAGGTACAATTCAGGATTAAGTGTACAGGTGGTCATCATGAAGGTAAAGTTTGGGCCTCCCTTTGGTCCCCACTTTGCCTGGTTTGAGATCAGGTACCCTTATTGATGTTGTGCCCCCCTCCCCCTTTTTTTTCTTTTCAGAGATAGGATCTTACTCTGTTGGCCAAGTTGGAGTGCAGTGATGTGATCAAAACTCATTTTAACTTCAAACTCCTGGGCTCAGCCTCCCAAGTTGCTAGGAGTTCAGTTGTGTACCACCATGCCTGGCTAATTTTTTAAATTTTTTGAAGATATGGGGTCTAGCTATGAAATCCTGGCCTCAAGTAATCCTCCTACTTAGGCATCTCAGAGTGTTGGGACTACAGGCATGAGTCACCATGTCTGGCCTTGGGCATCATTGTTATTATGACCTTGTTTGCTCCTATAGGTCTGAAAATTCTGGGATATTTGGGTTACAAAATGAATGTCTAGATGAGATAAAGCAGGTCCACTAGTTCATCCATTAGACAAATGTTTATTGAGCCTCTGCGTGCCATGCACAGTGCTTGGTGCTTGGTATGCAATGGTATGCAAAGTAGAGGTGACCCTTGTCTCCAAGGAGCTTGCAGTCTAATAGTTGTATAACTAAGTCTAGCGCCATCATCTGTCTCAGGAAAAGCACAGGATTCATGAAATAGTCTAATGGGGATTATTTTGGATGAGGAGTCAGAGGAGGACTGTTTCAGGAAGTGACATTTAAACTCAGACCTGGAGATGAACAAAAGTTAGCAGGTGCTGGGTGTGGTGGTTCAAGCCTGTAATCCCAGCACTTTGGGAGGCAGAGGCAAGAGGATTGCCTGAGTCCAGGGGTTTGAGACCAGCCTGGGCAACTTGGCGAGACCTTGTCTCTACAATAAATAAAAAAATTAGCTGGATGTGGAAGCACTCGCCTATAGTTTCAGCTACTTGGAAGGCTGAGGCGGAAGGATCGCCTTAGCCCAACAGGTCAAGACTGTGGTGGCCGTGAGCATGCCACTGCACTCCAGCCTGGGTGACAGAGTGAGACTCCAACTCCAAAAAAAAGAAAGAGTTAGCAGATGAAGAACAGGTGATATACATTCCAGGCAGTGAGAGCAGCAGTAGTGAAAGGTTTGGGGACAAACCCTTGGGCATCTGGAGGCTGAAGTAAGGCTGGTGGGGCACAAGCATGAAAGCAAGGGACAGAAGAGGCAGAGGCTGCAGAGGGAAGTAGGGCTGGACTTTGCAGGGCCACATTAGGACTTTGGATTTGAGCCTAAGTACAAAGGGAAGGGGTGTGACATGACCAAATTTATTTTTACAAAGGTTGCTCTGGAGTCTGTGGGGAGAGTGAACTGGAGACGAGGGAAAGCAGAGAGAAGAGTGTGGAGGCTGAGACTGTTGCTAAAGGGGGAGGTGACTATGGCATGGCCATGGCAGTGGAACAAAATGGAGGAACTTAGGAAGTATTTTTATGGTTTTTTTTTTTTTTTTTTTTTTGAGTCGGGATCTCACTGTTGCCTAGGCTGGAGTGCAGTGGCATGACCACAATGATCATGGTTTATGGCAGCCTTCATTTCCTGGGCTCAGGTGGCCTTTCCACCTCAGCCTCTTGAGTAGCTGGGACTATAGGAGTGCACCACCATGCCTGGCTAATTTTTTGATTTTTTTTTTTTTAGAGACAAGGTCTTGCTCTGTTGACTAGGCTGGTATCGAGTTCCTGGGCTCAAGCAATCTGCTCACTTTGGCCTTCCAAAGTGCTGGGATTACATGCAGGAGCCACCATGCCCAGAAAAGAAGTGTTTTCAAAGAAGACTTGAGACAACAAAGGCTTTCCCCACACCCTTGTTTGGTATAGACAGGCTGAAACATTGACTTTAGGCAAGGCAAACGGCACATGTTCTGACCATGCCTATTTGTCTCCAACGTGGGCCATGGTGCTTGAGGTTAGCCGAGAGCTAAGATGTCGTGTAGAGGCATTCCCCCGCTGTGATCGGGGCCACATCTGACAGAAATCTTTGGACAATTTTAAGTCCAAAGATTTCCTGAGAAAGCTTTCACAACAACTTCTGCCAACCTCTGCTCATGTTTAAAATAATTACTATTAGGAAATTCCTGTTTGCATTTCATCTGAATGCCTCTTGCTTGGAAGTGTTTTGATCCCTCCTGGAGATGAAGATGCTAAAATAGTAAGTCACCTGGGCTGCCAAGTATGAATGATGTCATAATGACAGTTCTGAATTGTGTCTGCCTCAATGCCAACGTGACTTATTTGTTAGCGGCAAAGAAAAGTGGCCAAATATCCCCAGAAAAGGAGCCCGTTCGATTTTGGTAGCTGCTTAGCTCACTGCTCAATTCTTTGCCCTTGCTGCCTGCCTGTGGACCCAGCAACGGGCACCTGGTAGCTTGTTAGAAATTCAGGACTGAATTGAAAACTACATTTGAACATGATCCCCAGGCAATCCCAGGCAATTCGGAGTCACTTTAAATTTTGAGGACACTACCTTAGATCACCCTAAGGCCATCTCCAAGTGGGTGGGTAGTGGTGGGGGCCAGATATTTGAAATGCAGTGAGCCTCAGCAAGTGGTTAGGAAAATCCAACTGGTCCAACTGGAGCTGGTTTTTCTCTAGAAGTTCCCTGCTCCAAAGTCACGTAGAGCGTTGCAGCCAGACTCAGAGACAGCGTGTTAGTTGCTGGTTGTGAGGCTGGTGAGAGACGTCGGGTAGACACTCCCCTGGTGCTGAAAAATGCTGTCAGGTAGAAACTGGGGCACAGTGCGGGGGACACACGGGGAGTTGCTCTCCTAGGCAGCACCAAAGATGGAGGAGAGTAGAGGTTTCTTTTCCTTCCCCAGTGTGGGCAGTTTGGTCCTTGTCCTCTTGGCTTGGTCCCTAAGAGCCCTGGCTCTTTGAGGGGTGGCTTGGATGACTTTCTTCTGAATTGAGCTTCGCTGATGAGCAGGGCAAGGCAGTTTTAGCATCTCAAGAAAAAAAACTCCCCCACACTCCCACACTAGCCTTTGTTAGAACAGAAGGCCCCATGCCAGGGGGTCTGAAAGCTCTGCTCACAGGGCCCATGGGGTCAGCTTCTCCAGGCCAGTAACCCCTGCTGCCCCTTAAGGGTGTGTGTGTGTGTGTGTGTATGTGTGTGAGACCCAGATGACACCAGACACAGCCCAGCAAAACAAGGCCCCTTTGTTTTATTCCCGCTTTCTTGAGAAGTATTTCAAGCCACACCATCTAGATCAGAACCACATCATGTTCCTCTGTCTAACCAGGGCTGGTCCTCCCACCTCATCAGACAAACGAATGACGCTTGTGGGCTGTCAAAAGCATGTGGTTTGTAAATACTATAAACTCAGACATTGCTTCTGGCTTTTATTTACTGTAACGTTTCACATCACCTAGCACCAGAATAGCTCTGAGGTCCCCTTTGCCTTTGTTCTCCTTCCGTTCTCTTTATTCTTGTGCTGCTTTGCTCCCTGCCTTCCACAGCGGCGTGTTTCTCTGCTCTGATTCCCCCTCTTCCCGCAGCAACCCCCCAACCCTACCCCCCACAGCCTGTCTCTCCACTGACTAGCTGCCTCCTCTTTGCACTTGGCCCACTTCGCCCTTGGTGCCCTTTCCCCCACTCTGCGCTTTTCAGGCCGTTCTTCCATTTGCCGAATCCTCTGAGATGTCTCCACTGCCTGTTTCTCTCAGTGCTTTCACTTCCAAAGGCTGCAGACACGCCTCACTCACGCACGCCTCTCCCCCCACCTCTTTCAGGCTATTTTCTTTCCCCTCCCAATACCCATCATAGAGTCCTCCTCCCTCCTTTTCTCTAAAGGAAACATGGGGATCAGAGAACTGTAGAATCACAGCCACAGGGGACACTGCTTACGTTACACTGGCAGCAACTTCTGAGTCAAAAACTCTTTTTTGTCCTACCCCCTTCAGTAATAGCTGCTCCCTGGTCCTCCTTAGAGCAAGGAGGGCTGGGGAAGGGAAACTCCCTGGGTTCCTTCATCAGCACTTTTACCCCAACCCTTTCTTTTCTGTCTCAGCATGTGTGCATGCATGTGCACACATGCAGGGGTGTATGCAGTGTGCACATGCCCACACACTCCAAAAGCCCTCCATGCAGACACGTTTGCTCCCCGGTCTCCACTAAGGCCCTGAGCTTCCTCTCTCCCCACCCCAGCCAGGCTGATCTGGGTTTCACACCCACAGGGTGGACACTAGGACACACGAATCTGGTTTGAGGTGATGCGGAAGGACAGTGTCAGAGGAGTTCCTCTCCTCAGGAACAACTCTCGTGGGTGGGAGGCCAGCAGTGGTCAGACTGAACAGGAAGCTCATCTCAAAGCCAGCTTCCTCCTGGGTGATGTTCAATCCATCAATAGTCAAGTGCTTGTAGAGTGGGCTTCTCTCTAAGCCACTGGGCAATCTTCAAAATACAGAAAATCAAGAGGGAAGATGAACAGAGATCTGAAGACCTCATAATCATAAAACAATGACTCTAAAATTCCACATTTTCAGCCAGGGCTTCTCCAGGCAGTCTACAGAATCTAGGATGCTACTTTTTTCATGGTGGGGAGTGGAGGTGACACTATAGGATGGTGGAAAAATCCCTCCATTTCCCAGCGCTTGGCTCATCATGGTGTCTCTGCTTCTCTACATTGGAGACACTTCCCTATCAGTCATAGGGAAGAAGATTGATTACCCAAGGAACATTTATGTGAGGGACAGGCAAGTCTTAGCTGGGCTTCAACGAGGAGGCCAGTCAGGCACAGGCAGGGGCTCTCAGACAGTCTGTTCCTGTCCTGCCTCCATACCTCTGTCTGCTCTCAGTTCAGACTTGCTTGGCTGCCTGTGGCGCTGGATCAGCTACACCTCATTCTCAGGGCAGCAGTGCCTACCCCTTGGAGGACAGGAGAAAAGCTGCCCTGCAAGCCCTTCAGGCGAGCAGGGCCTACAGGTGAGCTGGGACATGCCCCACCAAGTCCAACTCCACCCTGCTGTTCTGCGTCCAACGCCAGGGTGTGGTCTTGCCTTAGCTGCTCTCTGTGAAAATTCCCAAGACAAGCAGGAAGTAGTGAGAGTTTAGGACGGGACAAAGTTCCATTTCATTTCCCTGTTCCCCTTCCCAGTTCCCCCTCTGCCTTCCACACATCTCTGAGAGGAGTAGAAAAATAACTATGAATATCATCCTCTACCTGTGTTCCTTTCATATCAACTGATTAACCAACCCCATTGCCAATAAATTACTATTATAAAATATCATGTGTATACACAGGCATACATAGACAAATGTATGTATACGCAGTTCAGCCTTTTTTCTTGCCCTTCTCTTTTGGACAGCTTCAGACAAAAAGCCCTCTTGCCTCCAAGAGGTTCATCGGGTCATGGGTGCCACGTAGTTGGCAGGGAAGAGGCCCAGTTTGTTGTGCAGGCGGCCGGTCCACCAGGATGGGTTGGAGCTATCCAGGACCTCCACCACCTCTCCACTGCAGAATCCCAGCTCATCGTCCTCCAGGGCCTCAAAGTCGTACAATGCCCGGGCCCACCGCACTCGCTGTTGGGGGAAACACAGAGAGGCTCTGCTGAGCCACGGGCCTGCCCAGCCCTCCCCTTCCACAGGAGAAGGTCTGGGGCTCCTCACACACCTCCATGTCCTCTGAGAACATCCTTCTCTGAAGGTCAACCCCGCTGCAACTTAAAGCAGATGTGGGTGCATAGCCCCGAGCGTGGAGTTCCCAGAATTGACCACATCATACTTGAGACTCGGGACACTTACTGACAGAGACGCTGCTGTCCAAGGCCCCGCCAGAATCCTTTAGAACTACTCTCTCCACATCAATAGGTGACATTCTTATTTTCTTCAAGTGACACACAGAATGGCTACGTGCTCCAAATAACAGCGCTTGGTGTTAGTGCAATGAGTCCCAAGACGAGATGCATTGCAATGATCAAGGCAGCTATAAGGAACTATGATAAAGATGATAAAGAGCCAGAGAGAGAACTATGAGAACAGGGAGGGCCTGAAAGCCAGCCCGAGAATGGCCTGGGTGGTGCTGGCAGGGTCCCAGACCTTCCCCAGCACTGGCGCTTGCTGAGTTCCCACAGCCTCGGGTATGAACTCTGTGTAGTTGGACTCTCTCCTGCCTTGTCTCCTCCACTGAGCTCTGTCCCATGGCCTTCTCCCGGGGAGTCCAGAGAGGGAAGTTCACATACCCCTGCCACTTGGAGCTGCACTGGGTCTGTGTGTCTCCGATGCATGAGGGCCGCGTTCATCTCGTTGCCCAGGCCTGTACCACAGTGCCCATCGTTTATGTCAAGGCTGCCTCCTCGGCGTTCCTAGAAACGTGCAACGGAGAGCCCTTCACCCTACTGCCAAGGGCGTCTCCCACAGGCTCCCTGAGTCAGTGTCTTGCTCAGATGCCATTCACACAGCTGGGAGTTCAGGAATACCTGCTGCTGATGACATAAACCCCCGGGGCATGAAGAGAGGGGGAAGGGGGCTGAAGGCAAAGACAGGTTTCACTTATTCAGTCAATCATCTGAAATATTTATCAGGCACCTACCATATTCCAGTATTGTGCCAGACACTAGGGCTATATAGTGAGAAGAGAGGGACCTGACTTCACGGAACTTGTGTTTAGTGGGGGAACCACACACATGCAAGTGGTAAGTGAACAGAGAAGAGCATCTAAGTCTACCTGGGTGAATCAGGAAAGGCTTCATAGAGGAGCTTGAACTCCTTTTAAACTTAATCTCCAGTTTAAAAGAGGAGTAGGATTGGTCAGGAAAGGGCACTTCAGGCAGAGGGAACAGCATATAAAAGGCTACACAGGTATGAGAGGAAACACAAGGGACCATTCTGGTAACTAAAGGAAGTGCAGCGTTGCTGGAATCTGTACTTGTGTGGGGAGCCCGGGGAGGGAGCAGGAGAGGAGGCTGAGGAAACAGATGTAGGCAGCTCATAAAAGACTTTGTGTGCCCTGCTAAGGAATTTAGGGACGATGTTATCTGGCTGTATTGTCCATCTCGGTAAGCCGCCTGGAATTCCATCTGGAACAAGGCGGGGGATAAATAAATAAATAAATAAATAAGCAAGTCTCTGTTGAGCGCATTAATCCTTTTCTTCTGGTGGATTTCGACAGCCAGATGGGTTAGGGGGCATGAATAGATTTGGAATTGTGCTGATAGGAAAATGAAGCAATTGTTCAATGAACCCTCAGGGGAAGAGTGCGTGTGTGTATATGCGTGCGCGTGTGTGCGCCTGTGTGTTCAGACAGGGAGCCGTTTAATTCACAGAGATGTCTTTGCCAGGAGCAGTTTCCATATTTCTGCCATTCAGGGGGCCCAGCATCTTCTTCACAAACTCTGTGATTGCTGATGAGGCTGGGCCAGGCCTGGGGGGAAGGCAGGTCCTCCTTCTCACTTACTGTACCCACTTCATTCTTTCGAGATACCTGGTGAAAATGGGGATGCGGCAGATAGCGCTGCTGCGCTGGGGCGTACTGCGGAGGCGGCTGCTGGTGCTGGTGGTACTGTGAGGCGGGGGCGGGCGGGTGATCTGACAGCTTCCGGTTCATGGGAGGCCGAATTTCTTCTCCCACAGCCCCACCGAGTTGTGGGCCTCCTTGGGACCTCCGGTCCAGGCTGTTGCCCTGGCGACCCTGGGAGAGAGAACAGAGATGATGGCAGACCCGGATCTCTGGCTCCATCCCACCTGCAGGCAGTTGTTCCGGGACTCTGCTCACCAAAGCGCCAAGAAATAGCTGGAGGGGTGGGGGCAGCTTAAAGGGAACGGACAGTTTAGTTCTTCACGTTTTCAGAAGTGGCCTCTGCATTCTTAGATGCCAGTTTTAGGAGTTCAGGTCTCTGATTCACAGACTAGCACTTTGCACACGGTACCTATTTAGTCCATTCCTAGCAGGCTTGTTTTTCTCTGTGTAATCAAGCTTGAATATTCCATTTTACTGACACAATGCCACCCCTCCTTATCACATGTTGCCACACTGCTGGACATCTTACCCTCCAGATAAGCTTCACTGTTGACTTTGCATGATTTTGAGCTGTCATTTACAGCCGGGTGATAGGAACCCAAACAGCAACATTCTTGCAGCACCATGGAAACCAGGCCTGGTGCTGGGGGTTCTGGGAAGGAGCAAGGCCCTTCTATTCGTGAATCAGAAATACTGTATTGTTATTTTTATTTAACAAACAATTACATAGAGCCCTGGGCTCAGTATATACCAGGCACTGTTCTCAGCACTTTAAAAATATTAATTCAGCGCCGGGCTTAGGGGCTCAGCCTGTAATCCCAGCACTTTGGGAGGCCAAGGCAAGTGGATTGCCTGAGCCTGCAGTTTGAGACCAGCCCCGGGAACTTGGCAAGACCTTCTCTCTACAATAAGTAAAAAATTAGCTGGGTGTGGTAGCGCACACCTATAGTTCCAGCTATTTGGAAGACTGAGGCAGAAGGATCACCTGGGTCCAGCAGGTTGACACTAAGGTGGCCGTGAGTGTGCCACTGCACTCCAGCCTGGGTAACTCATTTAATCCAGTTTAATGTAATTGTATTTTGCCTTTCTAATCTCTGAATACACATCCTAGTAAGTTAATACCTCTGTCCGCTTCCTGGTTAAAATAATTCACAAAGTCTTGGTTAACCTTTGTTTTATTTCTGAACTTTTGTGTGCACTTGGTGGGAACACCATTTTCTCCTTTGACAGCAGTGTCTCAGGCTTAAAAACACCTGTGGACTGAAAGGGAGGGTTTTCTTTATTGCCTCAAAGCACAGGTTGCCTTCACAGTCTCAATGCCTTTTTAAATAACCTATTCCCGGGATTTCAATGGTTCTTGTGAATGCTTGTTTCTATAATATGCGTCTCTTATAACCTGCTATTTCCTTTGAAAAATAGTTTATAAATTGATGCGTTTGTATGAATTTACTTATGGAAGGCAAGTTAACATTTCTTTAGTGCCCACTGCGGACTAGACTCTGTGGCAGTGCTTAGCTATATTACCTCATTTAATCCTCACAATGGCCCAGTGAAGGAGGAATTATGGTTCTCTCCATTCTACAGATGAGAAAACTGATACTCAAAAGGTTTCTTATCCTGGCTAGGCAATACAGGTAGTTATGTGATTAAATCAGGGTTCGAGGCCAGGTTGGTCTGATACATTTTCTTTTTTTTTTTTTTTTTTTTTTTTTTTTTTTTTTTTTA
>NW_007260398.1:1728351-1752762 GCF_000164805.1 Carlito syrichta | reverse complement strand
CTCAGCCTGTAATCCCAGCACTTTGGGAGGCCAAGGCAAGTGGATTGCCTGAGCCTGCAGTTTGAGACCAGCCCCGGGAACTTGGCAAGACCTTCTCTCTACAATAAGTAAAAAATTAGCTGGGTGTGGTAGCGCACACCTATAGTTCCAGCTATTTGGAAGACTGAGGCAGAAGGATCACCTGGGTCCAGCAGGTTGACACTAAGGTGGCCGTGAGTGTGCCACTGCACTCCAGCCTGGGTAACTCATTTAATCCAGTTTAATGTAATTGTATTTTGCCTTTCTAATCTCTGAATACACATCCTAGTAAGTTAATACCTCTGTCCGCTTCCTGGTTAAAATAATTCACAAAGTCTTGGTTAACCTTTGTTTTATTTCTGAACTTTTGTGTGCACTTGGTGGGAACACCATTTTCTCCTTTGACAGCAGTGTCTCAGGCTTAAAAACACCTGTGGACTGAAAGGGAGGGTTTTCTTTATTGCCTCAAAGCACAGGTTGCCTTCACAGTCTCAATGCCTTTTTAAATAACCTATTCCCGGGATTTCAATGGTTCTTGTGAATGCTTGTTTCTATAATATGCGTCTCTTATAACCTGCTATTTCCTTTGAAAAATAGTTTATAAATTGATGCGTTTGTATGAATTTACTTATGGAAGGCAAGTTAACATTTCTTTAGTGCCCACTGCGGACTAGACTCTGTGGCAGTGCTTAGCTATATTACCTCATTTAATCCTCACAATGGCCCAGTGAAGGAGGAATTATGGTTCTCTCCATTCTACAGATGAGAAAACTGATACTCAAAAGGTTTCTTATCCTGGCTAGGCAATACAGGTAGTTATGTGATTAAATCAGGGTTCGAGGCCAGGTTGGTCTGATACATTTTCTATTAAAATAATACTCTACATTTCAAACAATTCCCAGAGCAAGAACTCCAGGGACAATTTTCTCCTCCCACGTCTCCCCACCCCCACCCTAATCCGTCATAAAACTGTCACCTGCTGCTTTTGTCCTGAGCTCTAGGTTGCTCCCTAATATCCCTGTCTGCAGTCCCCTGGCTCCTTCATTTTTGGGCAACTTCTGAGCTCGGCTGAAAACTGTGCAGCAATATCTATGAATAAGAAAACAAGAGAATCCTCGAGAAGAGCTAATGTGTGTTGACAGTTTGCAGTGTGATTAGGAATGGTGTAAGGGATGGTGAAACATTATCTTTTCTAACCTGCACAACCACCCTGTGAAGTAGAGATAAACATTATCCCCATTTTATGGGTGAGGAAACTGAGGATCGGAAAACTATCCAAAGTTACAAAACTAGAAAGTGCTAAGCTAGGATTTTAAACTGAGATCTGAATTAAGTGTTATTCTGCTTTTCACAATGCTCAGAGGATCTCTCCATCAAATGCATTTTCTTGCTGGTTCATGTGGGAACTTGGACTGCCTAAAATCTCTAGATTGGGGTCGGTCAGGACCTGGATCATACCTGATCTTCTCGGGTTCTGTCCCTAAGGAAGATCTGCTTCTGTTTGGAGATGGAAGTCGTCCTGTAGTAGTCCACCAGCTTATTTAGGGATGGAAACTTCTCAGTCCACAGGAAGTAATGACCCTTGTTGTCTCGCATGACCTTGAAGTGCTGAACGTCATCCTCATGCCTGGAGATCAAGGCAATCCAAATTGTATGTTACATAGTAACAATGTCCCTGCCTCCAGGCTGCTTGCATTTGAGGATGATGGAGTTCTGCTTGGGCAGGAGATGTAGATATGGATGACCCACTCATCACTAGGAGGTGGACTGGCCCAGTCAGGCTTCAGCAAGAGGTCTGTGGGACGGACCACTTAGGACAGGCTATACTAGAGAGGATTTTTACCTCAGCAGAAGGTAATTAGATGAGCTGGAATCTGCCTTGGACACTAGAACAACCTATTACAAGAAAAAAATATTCCAAGTGCTTTAACAACTAAGAGATCAAAGACCTTTTCACGATGTTTATTTGAAACATGGCAACACCCAAGTCTTGTACTGTGCTAAGGACTTGGCAATGGAGAGTTTTTTCAAATCCCTGTTATCTACCTGTTATCAGAAATACTTTGAACCATCTCCTCTAAGCCCATAAAATAGCACTGGCAGGTAGGAAGCTATTCTCTTCCCTAAGGAATATGTCACATTTGTTTGCTGCATAATAAGGATCTCTTGATCTTGGTTGATATTTTGCAAAAATAAGGTTAAAAAGATTTTGTTTGAACTTTTAGGGGGAAAAAAGCATCATATAGAGTTGTACATTTTAATTGGAAAGGATCTCAGAAATTCTTTAGCTTTACTTCTCCATTTCACTGAAGAGGACACTGAGGCTCAGAGAGGCACAGGAGCTTGGTCAAGGTCACTGTGAGTGAGTGGCAGGGCTGAGGCAGAAACCTTGAGTCTCTGATTCCAGTCTGGTAAGCCTGGCCTATGACGCTGCATAAACACACTAACTCGCCGGCTCAGCTCCATGGCTCAGCCTGTAATCCCGTGCCTTCGGGAGGCTGAGGTGAGTGGATTGCCTGAGCTCGCGGGTTCGAGACCCGCCTGGGCAACTTGGTGAGACCTCATCTCTACAATAAATCAAAAATTAGTGGGATGTGGTAGCGCACGCCTGTAGTTCCAGCTACTTGGAAGGCTGAGGTGGAAGAATTGCCGGAGCCCAGCAAGTCGAGGCTGTGGTGGCCGGGAGCAAACAAACAAAACAAACAAACAAAAAACACACTAACTTCTTTTGGATCAGCACCTTTTGATACCAATCTGGACTCACAAGTGATGGGGCATGGCATATTCATACCAGGGCTGGAGGAAATAGATTTTATCCATCTGGGAAGGGTGCCAGGTCTTTACTATTAGATCCAGTCTTATTCCATTGCAAAGTCATTCTCTTTTGGACATAAACATTTATTTTTCAAATGGATATACATTTATATATATAAATAAACTGGCACAAATTATACCCATTGACTGATTCAGAAGAAATATTGAGAATTTAAAGGCTTTTGGAAGTCAGGTACAGTGGCTCATGCCTGTAATCCCAGCACTTTGGGAGGCCAAGGTGGGAGGATCACTTGAGTCCAGGGGTTTGAGACCATCCTGGGCAACATAGCAAGACTTTGTCTCAACAAAAAGAATAAAAAAATTAGCCAGGTGTGGTGGTGCATACCTGTAGTCCCAGCTACTTGGGAGGCTGAGGCAGAAGGATTGCCTGAGTGCAGGAAGTCGAGGCTACAGTGAGCTGTGGTCATGCCAATGCGCCACTGCACTCTAGCCTGGACAGCAGAGTGAGACTCCAACTCAAAAAATAAAAAATAATAAATAAATAAAAATGAAAAAAAGAAGGGTTCTTGGAGAGTAAAGGTAAGTAGAGGCTTCTTAGCAATGGACTAAGGGATCTGTGTTTAGAAGGGTACACAGATTCTAACCCTCAATCTCTTCTTAAGTGCTGAGCTTTGTGCCTGGCCAAGTGAAGCCAAAGGTTGTACAGTAACTTCTTGCTTGGCTGATTTGGAGGTAGTGACCCAAACACTGAATCACTGCATGTCTTTCCCCTTAGTTTTGGCCACGAACAGACACTTTCTTCACTCTAAGACTGCATAGCTCAACTTGTAGTCATTACTCCTCACATCTGGGTGAGGAGAAGGAAATATTCTTGCAATATTGTCATTATTCATCCATGACCGCGTCGTCAAAGAACTCAGTGTGAAATATTACGCCTTTTACTCTATAAGTTGCAAGGATGGATGTGAGGGTTGCAGCTGGTCATCTGGGTCTATGGAGAGAGAATGGCCTGACCATTGACTCAAGTCCTCAGAGCGACAAAGAAAGAAATTGTAACTCTAGGCTCTAAACTCCAAAATCTAGTGTTTCAGCCCATTAACAAAGGCAAAGTGATAAATCTACAATAAGCTCTTAATTATCTGTGCCCCAATGTCAAAACAAATAAAAATGATTCTGTTTTGGAATATATTATACTACATTTCTGCAGAAAATGTGATAGTGATTATGGTTATTGTCACCCTAACAAGAAGCTGCATTGCCTCAACATCAGGGGAAGGAAGACTTTGGCAGAAGTCAAGGCTGACTGTTTTATATAATTCATGTTAATAAAGGAAATATAAAGCATAATTTCTAGCTGAAAAAGCTAGAGTTATTTTCATACAAACCAAAGGCACTAAGAGATGCCCTTCAATCTAACAAATTACTTGGTGCAGTTTATGATAGGGCTGGGGGAAGGGCTTAACAAATAGATTTAACCTGTAAGCTATATTAATGGAGCAAAATTTCATTAATTAAGACAAGTTCAGAATTTGTGATATATCCATATTGGTCTGAGCTAAAGTTTACCATTGCTTAAACTGTGAAAAAAGAAAGTTTGGGTTAAGGAAAATTAAGAGTTTAAGTAAGATTGCAAGGGTAATACTAAAAAGACCAAGCTATTTCAAGCACCTTAGAGGCACATGTGCATACAAATGGTTGACTCATTATTTCTAAGTCCTTTCCATCTATTCTTTAAAGCAGTGGTACCCGACCATTTTGGTATCAGGGACCAGTTTTGTGGAAGACAATTTTTCCACAAACTGGGGGTTGGAGGAGGGGTTGGCTGTGCAGTTAAACCTCATTGCTAATACTAATTTGTATTTGCAGCTGCTCCTTGGTGCTAGCATCACCGTCTCAGCTCCACCTCAGATCATCAGGCATTAGATTCTCATAGGGAGCTCACAATCTAGACGCCTTGCATGCGTAGTGCACAATAGGGTTTGTGTTCCTATGAGAATCTAACACCACTGTTGATCTGACAGAAAGCAGACCTCTGTTTGCCCACTGCTCATCTCCTGCTGCGAGGACCGGTACCAGGTCTGTGGCCCCGGGGGTTGGGGACTCCTACTTTAAAGTATCTACTCTTTCTAAACAGCAAAGTAGACACAATTTGTTACCCAATATTGGACTTCTGTACTTAAAACTAATAGAACTTGATGCCTTTCAAAATACATGAAATAATCCAGTATTTCCTGTCAAGTAACTTGACAACATGGTTTTCCTATACAGGTTGTCATGCCTTCTCCTAATCTATCAGCATTATGTCTTGAACTTTCACATGTGGTCACCAAGTTTGATACTTGACTTGTAATCCCCAACACGCTGACCACATGCAGTGTGTTCAGACTTGGGACTTCTGAGTTTGGGGCTAGTAAATATCTATGCCTGGACTGAGTCGCTTCCTCCTGGGTGCTGCACACGAGTGACATTTCGCTGTTATGGTCCCCCCACCCTTGGCACTCCTTGGGTCTGTTCTGTTGTTCTTGGGTTTGCTGTATTGTACTGTGTTGAGGTAGCCTTTCTTTTTGTTCAGCTGCCTACAACTATATATGTATCTGTCAGGGCTCGGAAAATGATACCCTTTGGCATGCTGAGTGCTTTGAACCAAAGGAGACTGGAAGCTTCAGAAGCAGTCTCAGAAGCAAAGTCTCCCTCTGACCTTCTGCCCTCCCATCTCTCTCTCTTCTTTCTCTCCCAAAGTGAGTCTTAGAAACCCGAATTCCTCTTCCCTCAGGTAGGTCATAGAAACTAGAAACCCTCTCCCCCAAAGCAAACCATAAAACCTAGAAATATTACTGTAACTTTCTCTTGCCTTTCTATGTAGGGGCTGGCTATAAAGAAATTCTCGGATCTAACTTGTCCGATAGTAGGTTATAAGACCCTTGTTCCAGAAAGGCCCTGCTCCATACCTGAGAGAAGGAGTGCCACACAGAGAGCAGAATCTGTCCTAGAAGAATCTGGACAAGTCTTGCTGGGTTTTCCACCTGTCTATTACCATTAGATTATATCCTTTTTGTCCAACCACATTTCTACATGGCTGTCCACTCTTCATTGAACCTCAGCGTAAAAATTTGAGTTTTTCTTGCAAGTCTGGGTATTCTTTTCTGAGGGCTCTTGTGTCACAGAAAACTAAATAAATGTAATATGCTTTTATCTTGTTAACCTGTCTTTCATTGTAGGAGTGTTGGCTGTTCCTGATGGGTGAGGAAAGGTATTCCACCTTTTCTGCCCCAATATATCCTACAGCAGTGACTTGGGATTTTTATATTTCTCCAACCTTTCTTCAGACACACATTAGTAGTAAAAGAAAAGTTTCAACCCCCAGATGGATGTGGACAAGTAGGAATTCTCTTTTCCTCCTCCCTCCCCCCTCCTTCCTTCCACAAATACTCATTGAGTGTCTATTTTGTGCCAGGCACTATTAAAGGCATAAAGATGAAGTAGAGAACAATCTTACCCTTCCAGAAGCACCTGGGCTGGGGGAAGGCAGCTGAATGTATAAATAATTTTGAACACAAACCAATGTGCTAAGTGGTTATGTGTGCGTGTTAGAAAGAAGTGGATAGCAGCACAGTTGTTAAGATACCCTTCATGCTTGGTCTCCTTGGCTATCATACTTTTGATCACTAGATCAAGTTTAAGAGGTCACTTCATGGCTTCAACAGGCTGGGATTTACAGGCTGAGAAGGGTCAGGGCGGTATTGAGAGTGGCCAGTACCTGACAGAGATGGAGAAGTCCCCTGGGGAGCTCTGGCTGGCCCGGATGATGAAGAAACCAACCTCTTTGCCCATGAGTAAGTTCTCTGCCTGGTGTCTCGAGAGGCCTTCATGGAACCATCTATTGAGTGGGATAAAATGAGAGGATCCAGGTAAGACACATGAATGATAGGAGGAAGACATGGAGAAGAGGTGACCCAGAGGGGGACAGGCTGGGGACTCTGCGCAGTAGAGAGCAGAGAGACACCCAAGAGGGCCGACGCTATTTGAAACCAGACCAATGCTCTCAGCAGTTTTCAGGAAAGGCGAGTGAGTGTTTGTTCCCCTTGATTCACCCTCTTTGTTCCTTCCCTCCAGGAGAAGTCTCTCTCTAGCTTGGGAAACTTGAATCATGGAAATGTGCCACTGCACCAAAATGGGGCCGTGTGGGAGTGACTCACTGCGGGAAGCAGCTGCCTTGGGAGGGATAGAAAAGAGCTGCAGGGACAGACATGTCCTGGAGAAGGGAGGGACTGCTTCAGGCCTTGGGCAGGGCCAGGGGTGCTCACTCCTGGGCTGAGACTAAGAGGCCTGGAGACTCCTCTCTGAGGCATTCAAGGAGAGTTACAACCCAGGAGGTCTTGCTACGTGGGCTGGCGTAGAGCATGAGGGGACTTTGCTCTGTGTGCCCAGCAGAGCCTGCAAGGCACCTGGGGAGCTGTGCATACACACTTGGAGATAAGTGAGCCTGGCAGCGGCCAGAGAGCAGCGTCTACACCACTAGCCCCTGGGCCCTCTCCCAAAAAATCCCGGTGTGAAAATGATCTTGACTATAGAAAAGAAGAAACAGAGGAGAAACTGCTCCTCCAGGAGGACAGTCAGGGTGGCAGCCCTTGGAAATATTGCTGCACATGGTGTGGCATGCATGAAATAGGTCAAATGCATACACAGGGCAAGGCAAACAATGGCTACAGCCTCAGGGCAGAAAGCCAGAAACCTCTCTCAACCATAGACAAGCAAAATGAGTGTTTGCAATCATTCAGCAGCCAAAGGTGGGACTGTGTCACATTGCTTCAAAGTGGCTGCTCTAATTGCTACCACCGGAAGGCTAGTACACATGTCCCTTTAAGATAAGTGCTGACAGGACTTGGCTTTGGATTCCTTTGTGAGTGATTCTCTGTGTTTTCTAGAATTTGGGAAACTGCACTCTGAGACAGGGGTAGCAGGAAGGATGTACTTATTCCCAACCTGGGAGCTCAGGGGAGGGTTGACTGTGCTCTGAGGAGGCTGAAAGTAGGTTTCTGATGACCTGGAGACCCTGCCAGAATATTTGCCACACACCCCTACAGGGTGAAGCAAGTGACTACCGCACCACTGCTATGTGCAGAAAATGTAAGGGGACAGGGGAAGGAATGGGATGCGCCCCACAGCAGTGCTGCAGTGGAAATCTTTTAGAAGAGGCAACAGGCAGTTGGGGGATTCAGGAAATGCACATTTGTCTTCTGACTAGAATTGCATAAGTGGCTTCTCTGAAGATTTGAAAAAATTTCCACACACTATTAGACACAAGTGGCCAGAGTTTCAATATTACATATCGCCGGGCTTGGTGGCTCGGCCTGTAATCCCGCACCTTGGGAGGTTGAGGTGAGTGGATTGCCTGAGGTCAAGACCTGCCTGGGCAACTTGGCGAGACCTCATCTCTACAATAAATCAAAATATCAGCCGGGCATGGTAGTGTGCGCCTGTAGTTTCGGCTACTCGGAAGGCTGAGGCGGTAGGATCGCCGGAGCCCAGCAGGTCAAGGCTGCGGTGGCTGGGAGCGGCCACTGAACTCCGGTCTGGGTGACAGAGTGAGACTCCAACTCAAAAAAAAAAAAAATTATATATCATTCCAAAGCTATTCATTAATTTAACAGCTTCATCGAATGTCTGCTGTTGTGCTGTGCCCTCTTCTGCACACTGGGAATGCAGAAGTAAACAGAACAGACAAACACTCCTGCTTTCAGAGAACTTACATTCTAGTGTGTGTGTGTCGGGGGGGCACAATAAACACAAAATAAGGCTGGACTCGGTGACTCAGCCTCTAATCCCAGCATTTTGGGAAGCCGAGGCAAGTGGATTACCTGAGCCCATGGTTCTAGACTAACCTGGGCAACTTGGCGAGACCTTGTCTCTACAATAAATCACAAAAACCAGCCAGGCGTGGTGGTGTGTGCCTGTAATTCCAGCTCCTTGGAAGGCTGAGGAGGAAGGATCACCTAAGCCCAGCAGGTTGAGGCTACGGTGGCCGTGAGTGTGCGACTGCACTCCAGCCTGGGAGATGGAGTGAGATTCCAACTCAAAACACCCCCCCCCACACACACACACAAAATAATTAAAATATGTAGTGGGTCAGACGGTGTCAAGTGCTATGGAGGAAATAAGAACAGAGAAGAGGGACAGGGATTGGGGAGACGAGAAAGACCTTGCTGAGAAGGGGATATTCTACTCTGAAGGAGAATGGGGCGATGAGGAGGAAGCAAAGGACACTGAGGAGAAGCCGCCAGGGAGGCAGGAGGAGCCAACTGGAAAAAGCATCTCAGTGTGAGGGAGGAAGTCTCCCAGGTCACATCAGCTGAGATGAAGGTTGAGAATTGACCCCTGGGACCTGGAGTCCACTAGGACCTTGAAAGGAAAGGTTGGGAGATGAGGAGTTGGAAATAGCCAATACAAACATTTCTTTCGGAGAAACAGAGAGGTAGCTAAAAGGGGACTTGGGATCAAGAGTTTGTTTTGTTTGTTTGTTTTTTTGGTAAGCTGGGAGAAATCACTGCATGTGTTTGCTAATGGGAATAATGCAGCAGAGAGGGAAAGAAGGTTGATGTGGGAGAGAGAGGGAGAATTTCTGCTAGAAGTAGTGACAGTTCCTCCCAAACAGCTGCAGGAAAGGCAGAATGTCTGAGCCCAGTTGCAGGAGGCAGATGGATGTGGTGGGGGTGGGAGTAGGGGTGGGAATACAGGGAGCTTCTCTTCTGGAGACTTTCATTGTTCCAGTGGGATCTGGAAGCAAGGCCATGGGCTGAGAGGAAGGTGGGGGAGAGATTGCAGGTTTGAGGAGCAGGGAAGGTATGCAGTGGTGACTTAGCTGATTACCAGGCAACATCAAGAGCCCGGTGAAAGTCAGTTGTCATTTTCCTGGTCCGTGGTCACTACTGGTTCAACATAAGCTGTTGCACCTCATTAGAGTCACTTTAGTTTTCTTTCTTTCTTTCTTTCTTTTTTTTGAATTGGAGTTTTACTTTGTCATGCAGGCTGGAGTGCAGTGGCATGCTTACAGCCACTGCAGCCTCGACCTGCTGGGCTCAGGCAATCCTTTTGCCTCAGTCTTCCAAGGAGCTGGAACTACAGGCATACGCTACCACACCTGGCAAATTTTTAAAAAAAATTTTGTTATGCCGGGCTCGGTGGCTCAGCCTGTAATCCTGCGCCTTTGGGAGGCTGAGGTGAATGGATTGCCTGAGCCTGCTGGTTCAAGACCCACCTGGGCAGCGAGACCTCATCTCTACAATAAATCAAAAAATCAGCCAGGTGTGGTAGCGTATGCCTGTAATTCCGGCTACTCAGAAGGCTGAGGCGGAAGGATTGCCGGAGCCCAGCAGGTTGAGGCTGTGGTAACCGGGAGCGGCCACTGCACTCCAGTCTGGGTGACAGAGTGAGACTCCAACTCAAAAAAAAAAAAAAATTATTTGTTGTAGAGACAAGGTCTTGCCAAGCTGCCCAGGCTGGTCTCGAACCCTTGGGCTCAGGCAATCCTCTCCTCTCTGCCTCCCAAAGTACTGGGATTACAAGTATGAACCACTGTGCCCAGCCACTTTAGTTTTCTAACCAACTTTTGCTCTTCAGGTTAGACTGTGGTCCTGAGACAAGATTAGATTTCTATCTAGCTCTTGTGGTCAATTCTTGAGACACACAAAACCCAATCTCAAATTTCATTTCCTCTTTATAAAGGAAATTTTCCCTTTCCTCCACTGACTTCTCTCACTAGGGTAAGCATGCTTTAAGGAAGGCAGGGAGTGTCCACACACCCACTGATTAAGGGCCCAGAGCTTGGTTGGGAAGGAAGGTAGGGCTGGGAAGTCATGCTGAAGTTCCTTGAAGTGGGTTGGCCAACAGTGCCCCCGTTTGAAATTCTTGGAAACCTTGTGATTGCAATCATTATAGATGACTTGCATTTATAAACTTATTTTATCCCAGTGCTTTGGAAGGCTGAGGCAGGAGAATCGCTTGAGGCCAAGAGTTTGAGATCAGCCTGGGCAACATAGAGAGACACCCTTCTCTAGAAGAAAAAAAAAATTAGCCGGGCATGGTGGTACACACCTGCAGTTCTAGTTACTCAGGAGACTGAGGCAGGAGAATCGCCTGAGCCAGGACTTTCAGGCTGCAGTGAGCTATAATCATGCCACTGCACTCTAGTCTGGGCGACAGAGTGAGACCTGCCTCTAAAAAAATTTTTAAAACATCTTATGTTAAGCCGGGCTCAGTGGCTCAGCCTGTAATCCCGCGCCTTTGGGAGGCTGAGGTGAGTGGATTGCCTGAGCCCACAGGTTCAAGACCCGCCTGGGCAGCGAGACCTCATCTCTACAATAAACCAAAACAAAAAAAAAATCAGCTGGGCGTGGTAGTGCATGCCTGTAATTCCGGCTACTTGGAAGGCTGAGGTGGAAGGATCGCTGGAGCCCAGCAGGTCGAGACTGCGGTGGCTGGGAGTGGCCACTGCACTCCAGTCTGGGCGACAGAGTGAGACTCCAACTCAAAAAAACCCAACAAAAACATCTTATGTTATAAAAACTTAAAATAGGCAATATATACACATGGTGTAAAATTCAAAAGGGAATGAAATATAATGCACAATCTCCCTCCTGCCCTGGCCTTCAACTTCGTGGTTCTGAGGGTTCAGGGAGAGATCTCCAGAGGCAGCCATTTTTGACAGTGTCTTGAGCATGCATGGATAATTTTGGTGACCATTGGAAAAATAAGAGGAATATGTATGTGCAAGCCCATCTCAGCAGGCTGCCAATACTTACTCAGGAAACTGGACGTCTATGAAATTCTTGGGTACATATCCTTCTTGGCTCCCAAGCTCTGCCTTCAACCACTCCTCTTGGTTACTTAAAATCTACAAGGAAGAGAAGGAAGGACAAAGACACTGCAAGTTGGATACCAAAAAACAGGGGAAAGGGGCTTCAGGGCAAAGAAAGCCCTTGTGGACTCAGAGGAAAATAAGCTCAGGGAATGAAACTGCTGCTGCAGGGTTTACCCTGAGTCCAGTAGGGGAGCAGTGGATTTATCTTTGGAGTTTGGCTTCTCTCGATCCCAAGTTATTTCTGTCCATTTGTGCCACTCATGTCACCCCACCATGGCTTGGCCCCTCTGACTTGGCACTCAGGGACTTCCCTGAATCTTTTTCTCCTTCTATTTTAGAAATTCATTTGTCCCAGATCTTAGCACCTTAAGTTTCTCACAGAGCAGATGGTGGGAAGGCATGAATGGCTACTCCATAGTTTTGGGGTTTTTTTTCTCTGTCAGGTAGCCAGGAAACTTCTTAAAATTTAATTTGATTTTATTTTTTAAAAAAGTAGATTAAAATTTAAACATCCAAGTGTGGCCAGTGTTGAAAACAGTAACTCTTTGTATTCACACTCTGTGTGTTTCACAAATAGTTTAGATAGAGCTAAAGATACTCAGGATCTCTTTTCTAAACTTGCTTTTAGAGTCAGATCACAAGTCAAAGTCCTGTCTCCTTACTATATGGTCTTACCTTGACTGTGACCCGAAATGTTATCACCTCCGTTGATTACTCATATTTCTCACCAGACTTGACTCTGTGTGGCTTCTGGTTATTTCAGAAAATGAGATTCACCATTAATGTTTGCCACCCCTACTGAGAGTGTTTCTAAAGTTTGTGACATAGACTTGAACAATAATTCTAAATGAAGACAGCAGAGCAAAAGATGGAAAGAACCTTGATGATGTCACTGAGCTGCTGACTTAACCACCCAGGAGCCTTCCTGCTTCTGGACTTTGAGAAATTGTAAATCTTTGTTATTGCTGAAACCATTTTTAGTTTCTGGGTTTTTTGGTTTTTTTTTTTTTTTGAGTTGGAGTCTCACTCTGTCGCCCAGGCTGGAGTGCAAATGGCATGCTCACGGCCACCCCAGAGATGACCTGCTGGGCTCTGGTGATCCTTCTGCCTCAGCCTTCCAAATAGTCTGAACTACAGGCACGCGCTACCATGCCCAGCTAATTTTTGATTTATTGTAGAGATGAGGTCTCGCCAAGTTGCCTCGGCTGGTCTCAAACCCATGATCTCAGCAATCCGCTTACCTTGGCCTCTCAAAGTGCTGGGATTATAGGCTGAGCCACTGAAGTCTTTTATAGCTGAAAATATCTTAACTGATAGAAGTGTGAGGATAAAGGAGAAAACAGAAATTGATAGGAATGAAAGGAGTCACTCAGGCAAAGTCAAAGGAGGAGCTCCTTTCTCCTGCAGCTGTGAGAAAGTGTGGCATATTCTGGGAACTCAACACCTCAGTGTGGCTGGAGTGTAGACTGTGACACCAGGAGAAGAGAGAGGGGAAGCCAGACACACAAGGCCGGCTGGCCCATGCAGAAGAGTTTAGATTTTTACCTTGAAGTGTATGGGGAGCCATGAAAGGATGTTGAGAAGGGAAGTAACAGTAAGAATTCAAACTAAGAAAGAGCTCTGCATCAGTGTGAATGTGGCAAGGAGTAAAGTAGGGGAGAACCTAGGAAGATGAGTGCAGCCCTTCAGCAAGAGGTGATGGGGCCTAGGCTAAGAAGAGGCAAGGGCATATTTTAGAGCAATTCAGGAAGCAACACAAGCAGGATTTCTTGATCATTCTTGGGAGCTAAGAGAGGAGGGAATTCTGGGATGTCTCTGGATTTCTGGCTTGGGAGACTGAGTAGGTGGTGATGCCTCTACGAAAATAGAAAATACAGGAATGGGGGGCAGGGCTGAGGAGAAGCTCAGGGACTTTAGATTGCCTGCGGGTGAATTTGAGTTGAATTCTTCAGTTAAGAAGAAGAGCTCAGGGAGCAGTTGTGAAATCTGGACCCAAGAGGGAGGCTGAGTTTGGGATTTCAGAGTCAACTGGAAGTGGGTGGAGTTGAAGTCATGGGTCCCATTGGTTTCATGGAGAAAAATATGGGAAAAGAACTGAAAGAGAACTAAGTCCTTGAGAAGAGACAGTGACCCATTTCGAACATCACTACCAAGGGGGAAGGAAGAGGATAACACTGAGTGTCGAACCAGAAGACCTGGTTTCTAACTTGACTCGGTCACTAGCTGTGAGATCTTGGGCAGGTCAATTAGTCATTTGAAAAATGGAGGCAATAATAACCATGTAGCACCTCACAGAGCTGATGTGAGGATCAAATAAGCCCTGGCACCTGAAAGTCCTTCAGAAAGTGTAGACTCTTTTCAAAAAATATGATTCCATCAAATGTGATATTCTTATGAGGGAGGACTCCAGCTCCAAAGGACATGGAAGGGATTATACGTCCTTTTAAAGCATTATGTGTGTATGTTTTGAATTTAATCATTTGTTCTGAAGAAATAAAAGTGTGTCCCATATTTGAGTTGGAGATTGCTGAGAACAGAAAACTTTATAGTTTCTAACATCAAATGTGACTATGGGTATCACTAAGGACATGTGGGTATGTGTATGCTGAGGGGGGCAACGGAGGAAGCAGAAAATCTAGGTCAAAAGAACTAGGAAGCTCAGCAGCAGGGCCTCGTAGCGACACAAAGAACACAAGAACATTTCACCCCACCCGTTGCTCCCAAATTTATGACTTTGGAATTCCTTTCTCCTGTCACATGGGAATGCAGTGTTTGGCCAGGGCAGCAAATGTCAAATACAAAGGTAAAAGAGGCCATTTGGAAATTGGCTTATCATCATAAGAACCACACTTTGTACATCATTCTCTAACCTGAAACCTGCTGTCATTTTAGTAATCGTGGCTCGTACTCATCTACTTCCTCTAGAAACTGAAAGATTATCTATCCCACAAAGCCAGCCATTTCTCTCCACCACCTGGTGTTTGGTCTGCCCGAGACTGTGTTTCTAGAGAGGTGAATTTATAGGCTTTTTATGGTGAATAGAAAGTGAGGTTTAAAAAAAAAAAATCTCATTTTCTGCAAAGAAAGGTATTTGAGGGGCGAGGGGGAGATGCTTCCTCCTGCCGTTGTGGGCCCAGGGCCCCCTACTTCCTGTTCTTCTCATCTCTTCATCTGTTCGGTTCTCCCTATCTCTTGTACCCATCATGTCAACCTGAGCAAGGAGTTTGGCCTAAACACTTGAAGTTTTACACTTAAATTTACCGCATCTTAATTCTCATGTTCCCTAAGACAATAATTTTCTGGGTTATGTGGCCTGAGAATAAGTTAGATGTGGGAAGAGAAGGACCAAAAGTACAGCTGGAAAATTTTTTAAATTGGATGAAATTATAGCTCTTAGAGGCATAGCAGAAATCTAAAGTACTAAAGAAGTTAATTAGGTAGAATTAACTCTTAGTGTTTTTAGGTCACTGTTTTAGTAGTAAGAAGTGGGGTCGAGTCAGATGCATTGCAGGAGCAGATAGAAATGCACTGGGTCACAACGCCTTTTTCAAAGCTACTGGCAAATTCAATGGTAAATTCAAATGTAAGTCTAGGGCTGGTACCCCTTTTCTTTCTTTCTTTTACAGATGAGGTTTGATTCTGCTACCCAAGTGATCCTCCCACCTCAGCCTCTCAAGTAACTGAGACTACAGGCATACGCCACCATGCTCTGCTGTACTTTCTAATGAAAAATTCTTGTTTAGTCTTTAGCACTAAAGGCCAAACAAAAGTCAGAGCATCCCAGAAGAGAATTGCTGGGCAGGCAAGAACTAACTTTGAGAATAATTGGGAGGATCCTGAATGTGTTACCCCTTTTGGGAAAGGAGAGGCAGACATTGCTGTCACATGTGCGGAGCCCCAGGTATGGGCCCAACCACCATCACACAGACATTCCATGAGGCTCAGTCAACAAGCCCCTCCATTTTTCTCTTTACCACTACAGCTACAATGGACAGAATGTGAAAAGAGGGAGGGAGCTAGCTTTCTGATGGAATTCTACATGAGCATTCAGAAATGCAATTTAGCAATTCAAGAAATATGCACTGGGCACCTATTTTGGATTGTGACTTGTGTTACTTTTGTTGGATGCTGCAAAGATAAAAAGAAGAACCTGGCATGGCTCTGTTCTCAGGGAGCTCATCAGTGGAGGAATCACTAGTTTATTCATTCATATCAGGGAGTTCTAGGCATTGCTGCTCCAGACACTGAGGCAGACAGCGTCCCACCCATTTGGAGGGCTTTGGTCAGTGGTGTAGCCAACATATAACAGGCAGTTAGGATCCCATAGAGTAAGGGCAGCAATAAGAGCTGGAAACAGAGGGTGCATAAGAACATGGAGTCACAGCCTACTCATAAATAACTATCATGTGAGGTAAGGTCATAGGGCCTGGAAATGAGTGAAGTGTGTGAGAAACCCTGGAGAAGAGCTAAAGAGGGAGTAACTGGCTTTGCTGGGATCACAAGGAAGGGGAGATGAGGGTTCTATGCAAAGGTGGTCAAGTATGTGTGTGATCATAAGGAGAAGGGCACTCAGAGAATGCCTGAGAAAGGACATTGTATAAATTGCAGTGTGACCTGGGAGCACTGTGTCCGCAAAGATGTCTGTATGTGTGTGTGCACACATGCATGCAGAAAGCACATGATGACACTGAATGGTAGGATGGTTTCGATTTCAACCAATTGGTAATGGGGAACTACTAAACGCTTTTGAGCAAGGAAATAATCTGATCTGATTTGTCTCTAGAAAGATCCCTCTGGGACTAGTATGTAGAATGATTGAAGGAGGAAATGAGGTCAATCAAGGTGCTGTGGGAATAGTCTGAGCAGTCAGAGGCAGCGGGAATGGATAATACTGATAATATGGTGACTATTTAGTGAGCATCCGCTTTGGACCATGACCCTCATCTCTAAATCCTGAATCCTTTCCAAAACCCTGCAAGATAGATACTACCTCCACTTATTGAGGAATACACGAAAGCTTAGAGTGGGGCAGGTGACCTGGCCCACAGCTAGCAAGCTGGGATTCAAACTCAGATCTATCTGACTCCAAAGTCTATGCTTCTTTTTATTGCCTCACGTCTTTCCAGTGAAGAATAAATTTGCATGAAAGAAAAATACTCAGAGCAGAGTATAGCACTTGGGAGTCAGACAGAGCTCCATCCAGATCCTGATGTAGCACACTGTAGCTCTGTGAACTTGGACACATGATTTGATTTCTTAGGCTCAGCTTCACATTTGTAAAGTGGAGGAAAGTTTAGGAAACCTATGACTGCTTCATAGGTTTGCTGAGATGATGAAATCATTCCTGCACACCTCTTAGCCAGATCCTGGCCCTGCACACTGAGCACCAGGATTTGGCAAAGGAGCTACTGATGATCTCTGAGGCTTCTGGCTTGGTGACTGACCTAAGATAATACTTAGACCATGAATAGGGGAGTGGTTTGGATGGAAGTGGGGGTGAGGTGGGCCCAGGGGTTTGAGCAATTCTGAACATCCTGAGTTAGAAGCTGGAGTCCACAAAGGAACATCAACAGACAATTGGAAGTGTGGGTCTGAAGTTCAGGAGAGAGATCAGAGCGAGAGCAAGAGCCATAGACCTGAGGGTCTTTGACACAGAGGTGAGAGTTGAAGCCAGAGAAGTGATGAGACTACAGAGTGAAAAGGAAATCAGACAGCTGAAGGCAAAACTTCCTTTTCAGGATAGAGAGAGAGAGAAAAGGATCACTCACAAAAGTGACCTGTAAGAGTGCTCAGGAGGAAAGGAGGAGAGCCAAGAAAGGGTGGTGCCACTGAAGGAAGCAGGAAGAGCTTCCAGGAGAGGGACTGTTAGCAGCTTTGACTTCCACAGGCATTTCAGTGGGGCCGTTGCATTTCACATGAAGGAGATCACTGGTGGACTTCAAAAGAGTGTCAGGAGATAAAAGGCAGATTCCAGAAGGTTGTGAAATGAATGGGAAGTGAGAAGTGGAGCTCACCCTGTGTAGAGAATTCCTCCCAGTACTGGCAACAAAAGAGATGGAAGAAATTAGGAGTTGGACTGGGAAGCAAAGTTGAGGAAAGTTCTTTTTTTCCCCCTTTTCCTTTTCTGGGAGATAGAGAAAACTCAAGCAAGATATTAGGTTCTGTTTGCAATGGAAGATGAGGGTGGGAGTTGGCCCAAGGATGCTTTAGATGGGTGATAATCACATGGTCATGATGCCCACAGAGAAGGAAGGACTTATCACATGGCAAAAGCCTCCAAGACAGTGAAAGTCACCTTTTTCTAGGTCAGCAGCCCAACCAATATTTGGAGTTGGCAAAGGCCTCTGCTTTGCCACCATGTTACTAGCTCTCAGTGATTGAGAACAGTTAGAAAGCTACATACTGGGCACATTCAAATTCCAAAAGAAATAATTCTACATGGTTCACGCTCCACAGATGCCCTCCCAGAGTCACCCTCTCACACGCTGACAGGGTTCTTTGTATTGCAAGCAAAATCTCGGTGGTAAGACAATGATGGCCTTAGTGTCGCTGGGCATCTGAAAGGGCCCATTGCGGCTGCAGAGGACAGGGGATCAGGATACATGAGGATGCTTTGAAGTCAGGCATGGGGATTTTGGGTTCCCATACTCCCGAATGACTGCTTGAAGGGCTTGTGTTCTTTTGCAATAAGAAACAAGGGTTAAGAGTCTTAAGTACTTGAAATGTGGGAGAAGTCCAAGGCCACTTCAGCTCAGCAAGTGGCCACTACAACTGAAGTGCAGGCTGAAGACACGTTTTGAGAAGCTCCGGACTGGCCAGGTGTGCATGGCCTTTGCTGAGCCACATTTGCTCTGGCCACCCTTGCCAGGCTGTCTGCACTCACGCCCTCTCCTCCTAAGTTCTAGCACTGCTGAATCTGGTGATGCTCCCTGAATTCAGCAAGGGCTCACACATCTCTGAGGTTTACTAAGAGGCCAACACACTTTTGTTGCATTCCTGACATTCATGCTGCACACATTCCTACACACTTCATCTTCCAAGGTGGAATCATTTATTACCTTACCCGTGCTCCCTGAGCACTTAGCCAAAAGCATCTGTAACAGGCATATGTATGAATGTGTTTCTCCCTCCAGACCACGAGTATCTCAGACTAAGGATGGTGGCTTATGCCGACTCTGTGTCTGTCACCTGCCTAGTGTCTGGCACATGGGTACCCAAAAGGGGCCCTTTGGATCAAAGTGAACTTCTCTTTTTAAAAGGAACTGCATGCAGTTCTTAAGAGACAATGGCGTGGTTGTTAGATTACCTCTGGCCAATGGCATAACCTAAACCCCCTATGGCTCCCCTGGGGCCCCATGCCACCTACCTTCAGAATGTCTCCAGTGTGAAAGCTCAGTTCATCCTCACCTGAGGCAGTGAAATCAAACTTGGCAACAGCTTCCATGTTGTGATGAGAAGCTGAAAGAGAAATAACGTGGTCATTGTTCCTCTCGACCAGGAGGAGGGCAGCAGAGCTGATGTTGCACCTGGCAGTCAGCAGTTCATGGAGTGGTTGGTTGAACGTCTCCAGGCCAGAGAGCAAGACTTCGGTGCACAGCAAGGGCTTATGTTTGCGGGAAGAGTTGCTGCAGTCTCTAGGATCTGGGTTCCAGGATCATTCTCCGAATCTCCAGATGCCAGGAGAAGGAAATGAAGGCTAGTCACAGCCTTTCCCCCTCCTCTCATCTCCCTTTGCCTGTCCTGGCCTGACACCACTTCTAGGGGCATCTCTGTTTCTAGTAGCTAAGGATGGAAGGCTCTATCGGCTGTAACTTGAGGCCTGAGGGGCTGGAAAGACTATTCTGTAAACACTGTCCCAAGACTGTTCCTTGGCAGCTATATTTAACCAGGCAGTGTTAATTAGACAGATGCCATTTCCTCTTTTACATCGGAATCATTTAAGAGAATTAGACAGCATTGGCCAGTAGGGAACTCAGCTTTCGTCTGCATGGTTTGAGAGTAGAAGGCATTTTGGTGTAGAATTGGGAGACTCAATTGGAACGTGAGACCTGTGTAAATAAATAAATAAATTAGTACATAAAGAAATGGTCTACACTGAGTATGATGTGGAGTTGTTTTTAGGAGACAGTGGGATAGTGATGGCAAGAGAGCTGGCTCGAATCCTGGCTTTGTTGGTAAATAGCTATATGATCTTGGGCAAGTAATTAAACCTCTTGGGCAAGTAATTAAACCTCTTGGAGTCTGTTCCCTCATCCATAAAATGGAGATAATAATATTCAACTAATAATTGTGAGATTAAATTAAATAATAGATGTAAACTATATTAGGTGTAAACAAGATAAAGCTACATAGTATTTATTTTAAAGTAATTTTATGGAATGAATTTTTCCCCAGCAAAGGTAGCACAAGTTTTTTTTCTGATTCGCTCATCACCTGTGAACTTTTCTCACTGAAATTTGATATTGGGCGGGCTCGGTGGCTCAGCCTGTAATCCCAGCACTTTGGGAGGCCGAGGTGAGTGGATTGCCTGAGCCCGTGGGTTCGAGACCCGCCTGGGCAACTTGACCTCATCTCTACAATAAATAAAAAATCAGCCAGGCGTGGTTGCGTGTGCCTGTAGTTCCAGCTACTTAGAAGGCTGAGGTGGAAGGATCGCCGGAGCCCAGCGGGTCGAGGCTACGGTGGCCGGGAGCAGCCACTGCACTCCAGTCTGGGTGACAGAGTGAGACTCCAACTCAAAAAAAAGACAAAAAAAAACACACAAAAAAAGAAATTTGATATTTAGTCTCCATGACTGTCAAATCCTGTGATTCTCTGCTAAGACGGCTTACCGTCAGGACAATCTTGAGAGCTGTTGTTCTGTTGTTTTTCAAAATTTCCCTAAGTCGCAAACCCTTTAGTTTAGTTAATGAGTACTCTCAAACCTAATGGACTTTCAGTGACAAGTAAACTGGGACCACAGTTGTCCTCTCAGTGGGAATTCCTACCCAAGGAGAGGCGATTTGGGTAAATGAGAAATGCGGCTGCCAGTAGGAGGGGGGCAGCACCAGGAGATCAGAGGATTAGAGCCGACTGCAAGTGGATGATAGCAAGGGTCTCCTTTCTCTGATTCTCCACATTTGCTTGGTCTTCTACAGGTAATTTGCAGAGATGAATATTACTCACCTAAAGGTTGATATTAAGCAAAAAGTAGCTCAGGAGCCAAAGGAAAATGTCATAGTGAACCCTCTGAGCTTTATCAAGAGTCAAAACTTATTTCCAAATGACAACAACGAAAATACACTTTTTGTGCACTTACTTCAAGATCTGTCTATCCCTGGCAAATCAAAATGTTTGTGGCCTAGGATGACCCATTCAACAGGAAGAAGTATTCTGCCCTCCTTAGTTAATGCTAAATGCCTTTGCTGATTTGTTTCGCCCCATTACTTTAACATGCAAGCCTCCTCCTAATTAAGGCCTAGCCTCTGGTTTGTAGGGAGACACAGCTTCTGTGGGTCATCCTCATGGTGTCAACTGTGGATGCTGGTCATCTCAAGGGATCAAGTGTCAGGTGAATGGTCCTAAAAACCAAGATCCCATTTCTATGCAAATTTACCTTAATAAGCAGGATGGAGACAAGGGGAGGGCAAATGCTAAACATATTAGAAAGTTACATAAATTAGAGATGAAAAAATATCCAAGGCATGCTCTAGATATGACCTTGATTTTGGGAAGATCTCTCCAGCATTCCATGTAGCTCAGCTTAGGCTTGGGCGCTTGGTCCAGGTTGGCTGTAAATCCCTTTGGTGAGAAGGCAGAAGCAGAGGTAAATTTGCCTCTGAATAGTGGGGCTTTTCTCTGCCTTCCCTTCCCCCAGGAGGCAGGCAGTATGGCAAAGGACGACACTGGCATATCACAGAGCTCCCCAGCTTATCATATTCATCCTGGCTCAAAAAACCCAATTAAACAGGCCCACTCTTCATGAAATGACTTTGAAAACATTTGTTTGCTTCTATTTCCATTTGTGAAATGAAATCTGCCAGGCTGCTGTTTGTTCAAGGTAGGGTGGGGTGGAGTATGGTCTCTTTTCATTCAAATCACAGAGATCTGAAAACTCTTCCCTTGAAGCACCCCTAATAGCACAGAATGATAAATATGCTACCCCCAGGGATCAGTCTTCTGTTTGATTAGAAAAATGCATGGAAATTTATATCCCATTCCTCTGTCTCCATTACTGTTAATTTTGAAAAGTTTTAAAATTACCACCAGGGAAAAAAGAAAACGGACTGAATATAGTTTATGCAGTATTTATCCATTTATTTTATAATCTGTACCCGCCATTACTACATACTAATCTGCGAGGCAAAAGAATATCCATGATGGAGTTAAAAACTGGGTAGCAACAATTCAGAGAGAGAGAGAGAGAGAGAGAGAGAGAGAGAGAGGGAGAAAGAAGAGGTAAGGGAGGTGTGGGGGGGTGGGGAGACACAGAGAGAGAGGGAGAAAGTGTGCAACAGCCTGAATTCAAGAATGCAATGGAGTCTTCATGCAGTTGATTTCAATTTCAGTGCTTTAGCTCTCTGGGAGAGATGAAGAGAGAGACCCCCGTCTTTGGAGACTCTCATAGATGGATTAAATGTGCTCTCCCTTTCAGTGCTAGGCATCAGAAATGGTTGAAATGATACTTGCCATATAGTGTGAGAAGCTGTAGCCTCCAGGGACAGCCAAGCCACCTCCAGCAGCACCACCACCCACCCTTCCAACCCCATTGACGATGCCTTTGGTAGGATCTCAACGCTAGTTCTGCTTCTCCCCAGCCCTCTGCCTATCTCACTTCCCTCTCTATGAGTTGCATGCAATATCCATTAGTGGCCTGGTGACACAGATCTGCTTCACCACGGGGTGATGCCACACAGGACTGCCCTGGACATGATTTTCTCTGCCCTTGCATTTCCATGTAAGCTTCTTTCACCGCCAAAAAAAAAAAAAAAAAACCCTGTAAAATGTTCAGGCTAGCCGGGCTTGGTGGCTCAGCCTATAATCCCGCGCCTTTGGGAGGCTGAGGTGAGTGGATTGCCTGAGCCCGCAGGTTCGAGACCCGCCTGGGCAGCGAGACCTCATCTCTACAATAAATAAAAAAATTAGCCGGGCATGGTAGCACGCGCCTGTAGTTCCAGCTACTTGGAAGGTTGAGGCGGAAGGATTGCCGGAGCCCAGCAGGTCGAGGCTGCGGTGGCTGGGAGCGACCACTGCATTCCAGTCTGGGCAACAGAGTGAAACTCCAACTCAAAAAAAAAAAATGTTCAGGCTATATACCAGGAATGCTTGCCTACTTCTAGAATATAGCCACCATAGAGGATGAAAACAAAAGTTATGAGACACCTCTTTAAAATAACTTCCATTTGAAAGCCAGATTATAAGTGGATTTGCTCAGAGACATGTAGTTACCATCAAAATGGTACCGGGCAAGAAACTTCTTGAACAATTTCAGCTCCTCCTAAGTTGGCTATGAATAGCCAAGGTTTCCATTTTATGTCTCTTAAAAAGGGCAATTGCATAACACCACCAAGCTATGTGAAGATTCAGGCTCAGGACCCAGCAAAAGAGGGAGATGGATTCTAAATTGATACCACTTCCTATTTTGCGAGGAAAGCTCTTATTTGAATACTTGCCCGATTTATGTTGTAATTCAGAGAAGATAATGTCTTTAAATGTTTTTACAAAGAGAAAGAAACATTGCTTTTTATAAATATTGCTTGTTGCATATTTATCAGGATATTAGCAACAAATGTAATTTTTATTAGTTTATCTTGTATATGAAATAAAGCAAGAGAATAGTGAGTAGAGTATACATTTTAGGACTTTGGTTGCAGCTACCAAGAGGAACTTAGTGAAAAATGTAAGTGATACCAGGTACCTAACGTCACATAAAGCAGAGACTTGGAATCCACAGCCTTTCTGCTTTTTCTGTTCGACAGGTAAAGCCTTTCCTGGAGGAAATGGAGGAGGCTGCTTTCTCCCCCCTCAGAGAATTGACGAGGTCAGCTCAATTACTTTTCAGAAGTAGGAAACCTTACACTGTCAGGAAAACATGATCATAGTCAAGCCCTACCATACACAATAGGTATATTCTTGAAAAGTTATAATGAATAGGGCACTTGTAAACGGAATCACATTAGCATGTATTATGGAGGCTCACTCTATAAAGGAATTCTGTGGCGAATCGCTTTATAAAATGAAAGGAAAATTTGTTATGCAAATAACTACCTTTTAATTTATCTGTTTGAAAGTCTGGGTTTTCATGCACCGAGTCTTAAAACAGAGCACACCTGCATATTCCTTCCAGCTCTGCACACTGCGGGTCAAATAAATATTTGTTTCCTGTCTTCTCAAGTCCTCAAGCACTTTAAGAAAACCTCTCCTATTGATATGGAACGTTCCACTTTGGAGTTGTCAAACCCTTTCTGTACAGGGCTAGAGAGTAAATATTTTTGGCTATGTGGGCCATCCAGTCTCAGTCACAGTTACTCAACTGGGCGGTTGTAGTGGGGGAAGGCAGCCTTAGATGACAGTAAATAAATGGGCATAGCAGTGTTCCAATAAAACTTTATTTGGCCGGGCTTGGTGGCTCAGCCTGTAATCCTGCGCTTTGGGAGGCTGAGGTGAGTGGATTGCCTGAGCCCACAGGTTCGAGACCCGCCTGGGCAACTTGGCAAGATCTCATCTCTACAATAAAAAAAATTAGCCAGGTGTGGTAGCACGTGCCTGTAGTTCTAGCTACG
>NW_007260398.1:1699804-1728331 GCF_000164805.1 Carlito syrichta | reverse complement strand
AAAAAAAAAAAGTATTCGTTTTCTTTTTCTTTTGAGTTGGAGTCTCATCTGTCGCCCAGGCTGGAGTGCAATGGCATGCTCACAGCCACTACAGCCTTGACCTGCTGGGCTCAGGCGATCCTTCCACCTCAGTCTTTCACGTATTATTATTCTTTTGATTTTTTTTTTAACTATTAACAAATGTAAAAACAGGTTAAACACAGTGACTTACACCTGTAATACCAGCACTTTGGGAGGCAGAGGTGAGAGGATTACCAGAGTCCATGCGTTCGAGACCAGCCTGGGCTACATGGTGAGATCTCGTCTCTACAATAAATAAATAATTAGCTGGACTTGGTGGTGCACGCCTGTAGTTCCAGCTACTTGGAAGGATGAGGTAGAAGAATTGCCTGAGCCCAGTAGGTCGAGGCTGCAGTGACTGTGAGCATGCCACTGTACTTCAGCCTGGGTGACAACATGACTCTGACTCAAAAAAAAAAATTAAAAACCATCTTAGCTTAAGGCCAAAAACATATGATGGGTTGCATTTGACCCACTGGCTGAGTTTTTTGTTTTTTTTTTTTCTTTTTTTCTTTTTTTTTTGAGTTGGAGTCTCACTCTGTCGCCCAGACTGGAGTGCAGTGGCCACTCCCGGCCACCGCAGCCTCAACCTGCTGGGCTCCGGCGATCCTTCCGCCTCAGCCTTCCGAGTAGCCAGAATTGCAGGCACATGCTACCACGCCCGGCTAATTTTTTGATTTTATTGTAGAGATGAGGTCTTGCCTGCCCAGGAGGATCTCGAACCTGTGGGCTCAGGCAATCCACTCACCTCAGCCTCCCAAAGGCTCAGGATTACAGGCTGAGCCACTGAGCCCGGTCTATGGCTGAGTTTTTTTAACACTAGTCTACACATTTATATCTATATCCTATTTCCCTTAATAATGTGTAAACTTGAGGGAAAGGATTGTAGCTTAGTGGATAGAGTATTGGCTTAAGAGTAGATGGACCTGGATTTGAATCTAAATGTGCCACTTACATTCTGAGTGTACTGTTTTATCATTTGTAAAGTGAGAGTAATCACATTTACTTTATGGGGTTTTGTATATTAAATGTGTAGACTCTGACACATAGTAGGTGTCCATTGAATGGTAGTCATTATTGATATTTGTTCTTAGAATCCCCACGACACCTAGCTAGTGCATAGAAGGCACTTAGTGAATGAAAACATGTAAGTGACCTGCCTTCTGAGTTTTATTTTATTTATTTATTTATTAAGTTATGGTCTTATTCTGTTGCCCAGACTGGAGTACAGTAGTGTGATCTTAGCTCACTGCAGGCTTGAACTCTTGGGCTCAAGCAATCCTCCCACCTCAGCCTACTGAGTAACTCTGAATACAGGTGCCTGCCACAACATGTGGCTAATTTAAGATATTTCTGTAGAGACAAGCAGTCTCTTTATATCACCTAGGCTGGTCTCAAACTCCTGGGCTCAAACAATTCTCTTGTCTCAGCCTCCCAAAGTGCTGGGATTACAGGCGTGAGCCACCACACCTGGCTCCTCAGAGTTATTATAGTTGATTTTCTTAGAGAAGGGGAAGGAGACAGAAGGACCCATTTACAAGGATCAATTAATTTCCCACTCGAAGGTGCCCTGACTGCTCAGCAAACACAGGAAGAGATAGTGAAAAACATCTACACTAAGAAGCCTGATTTATTTAATCCAATAGAGGGCAATGGTGCACCCTAAACCATCAATTTCATCTCGTAACTTTTTTTTGCATCTTGAATCCCTATAACCTTTATCTAGACAGGTTTGGTGATTGTCTTCATCATCTCTTGTGAGTTTTAAGGCACATAAACTTTAACATTTCAAAAAGTCTAAAACCTATAAAATACAGAACTGCTTGGATGGAAAAGAATTAGAAGCTATCCTCATGCCGGGCGTGGTGGCTCACACCTGTAATCCCAGCACTTTGGGAAGCAGAGGAGAGGGGATTGCCTGAGCCCACGGGTTCAAGACTAGCCTGGGAAACATGGTGAGACCTCGTCTCTACAATAAATCAAAAAATTAGCTGCACGTGGTGGTGTAGTTCCAGTTACTTAGAAGACTGAGTTGGAAGGATTGCCTGAGCCCAGCAGATCAAGGCTGCGGTGACTGTGAGCATGTCATTGCACTCCAGCCTGCGTGACAGAGTGAGACTCTGACTCAAAAAAAAAATAGTCATCCTCTCCAACATATTTTCAGATGCTTAAATTCCTTTGCTCATCCTGGAAAGGTGGTCCCCATTCCTCTCAAGGCGACTGATCCTCACTCCGGCTTTGACTCTAGGTTAGTGATCCTATACTAAAACATCTACTGTGTGCTTTTCTTTTATCTGAATCTTACAGCAGTGTTGGAGTCTTTCTGCCTCAGTTTATCATCTCTTACTGGGTGTTGGACATAGGAGCAGGAAGATGAGAAAGGTTACAGATGGCCCTTCTTGAAAATTTGAAGCATAAGATGGACAACTATCTTACAGCTCATCTGTTAGCCCCTGCTGAAATATTATTCCAGAGACCCAAATCAATCTATTCTGGAAAAGAAAGTGGGGGGGAAATAAAAGGCTACGCCTAGTCAAAAGACTGGCTCTTCCCATTTTGGGCTCTCAGATGACAAGATTTTGCTTTATTCTAAACCAGCAGAATCTCTGCTTTACAGAATACCTCTTAATCAGCTGGCCATGTTGGAAATGTTAACCTTTTTACTGAATGTCTAACAAGGCTTACGTACTTCTTCACTGTACCTGCTTTTGAATTACTTCTAAATCATCTCTGGAGTCTTTGAAATAGAGACTCTCAAATCCTTTTCTAGTAGGATACTACTTCTAGTTTCTCTGGAGACATGGCTCTATGGCCAAGTACAGATGATAATGTAGGAGTTGGAATCATGGCGACTACAACCAATTCATTTGGATTCCCCCACTTGGCCTTCGCCCGCTGAAGCTTGTAGATAGCAATGTATTGGGTGTGGCCAGCAGGGTCCTCTGCTTTAGAGGATGTACTGCTAACAGTTCCTATGTTTATCTGGACCTCCCAATTCAGACACACAAGACCATTTCTTTCTGGGTTCAGGATCCCAGGAGAATAAACAGCCTTCTCAAGGGGACCTGGCCGTTTGCACAGGTGCTCTCCAGGGGATATACACATTTCTGATTTTATTGCAACCAAAGTAAGCAAAGGCAAGCAAAATATACCCCCACAAAACCATTTCTGGCTAGTTGTCTAAGATTTTAGTACCCTATAAAAGCCTTCATTTTAAGTGATTTTGCACATATAGGGCATTTTTGTTTTTCTCTTGTTCCCAGGTAACTCATTATTTTCCCCCCCTTAAGCCCCGGGAAAGTATAAATTCCCCAGCATGAGCCACAGGGGTGAACACATGGAACTAGAGGGGGACCTCTGTAGCTTGTCCGAGAATAATAATTCATCAGCAGCTGAGCTGCTGATTCTTGGAGACCACAAGGATGGCTTATGAATAGAAGCTGCCGGGGCAATCCTCATCTCCCATCCATTCCTGTCCTGTGCGCAGGTGTGTTCCCCGAATAACAATTCATCCTCTGGTTGCTTCACTTCTGCAGAAAGCCACCAACAGAGCTGTCTCTGATGACAAGTGACTAATGGGCAGCTGGTTCTTGAGTGAGATACTGAGCTGTGGGTAGGGGAGGCATGCTGTTCCTTGCTTCCCAGTTCAGGGAAAGCCTCAGGCTCAGCCCTTACCTTCTCATACCTTTCTCTACGAGAGCCCCTCCTGCAGACCCTCGCTGGCCTCTTAGGGCTTCAGTTCCGCCTAGAATGCCCAGCCCCACTGGAACCCTGTGGCCTGGCCTTGCGATTTCTTCCTAGTTTAACCATCTCCCCAGTTAGAAGCACTCAGTTTTCAGGTTTGGAAGCCAAATACATATGGCATTTTCCAGACTTATGGGCACAATTTACAGAACTGGAGAGTCTCTCTAAATCCTTTAGATCCTTATTTAATCAAATTGTGGTTCTGCAGGTCCCTGTCTGTCACTGTGGATTATGGAGATTTCACTGGTCTCAAGAATGTTTTTCTCTTTTTTAAATTAGCTCCTTTTTGCCTGCTTAGGGGTTTTTTTTTGGGTTTGGAGGGGAAGTGATGGTGAGGGGAGGGAAGTAGAAGAGGGAGAGCCAAGTCAGGAGACTGTCTCCACACAGGTCCCCTTCCCTCCCCTGCCTTGCAGTTTGGGTGATACCCAAGACCAAGAGCCAGTCACTGGCTCTTTCTTCTTCTTCTTTTTTTTTTTGAGTTGGAGTCTCACTCCGTCGCCCAGACTGGAGTGCAGTGGCACACTCCTGGCCACCGCAGCCTTGACCTGCTAGGCTCCGGCAATCCTTCTGCCTCAGCCTTCCAAGTAGCTGGAACTACAGGTGTGTGCTACCACGCCTGGCTAATTTTTGATTTATTGTAGAGATGAGGTCTCACCAAGTTGCCCAGGTGGATCTCGAACCTGCGGGCTCAGGCAATCCACTCACCTCGGCCTCCCAAAGCCAAGGATTACAGGCTGAGCCACGCCCGGTCAGCTCTTTCTTCTGATTATTGATCACCTTATTCTTCTTTAATCATAGCAGCCTGGCTTATGACATTTTTCTTTTTTCTTTTTTTTTTTTTAGTGCAAGGCATATCACTTAAAATCTCATTTGTCCTCAAACTCTTTGTAAGAAAATTATCTTTTTTTTAAAGTATAATGTGTATGTTCTAGTGAACTCAAGCACATTCCATTCTTTCTCCCTAACTTGCCACCCTCTGCGAGGCAAGGCTGCCTAACGCCAAGGGGAGGTTTATGGGACTTGAGTATCAGACACATCTAGTTTCAAATCTCAGGTCCTGTTGCTTACTTGGTAGCTGGAGAACCTTAGCTTAACATCTCTGTGCCTCAGTTTCTTCACCAGAAATTCAGATAATAATCCTCAATAATTCCCCAATATTGCAGGGTAGAGAACACAGAATGCTTGACTTAGCATTGGTGTTCAGCTGCTCAGTGTCTTTTTCTCAAAGTGTCTTTGCATTCCAGTTATCTATCATCCTTTCTTGTAGAGAAAAAAAAAAAATCAAACTATTTTAAAAAGTGTAAAGCAGGTGGGCACCATGGCTCACCCCTACAAGCCCAGCACTTTGGGAGGCCGAGGTGGGAGGATTGCTTGACCCAGAAATATTGAGACCAGCCTGGGCAACATAGTGAGACATTGTCTCTACAAAAAATACAACAATTAGCTGGGCATGGTGATTCATGCCTGTAGTCCCAGCTACTTGGGAGGCTGAGGTAGAAAGGACTGCTTGAGCCCTGGAGGTTGAGGCTGAGGTGAGCTATGATCATGCCACTGCACTCCAGCCTGAGTGACAGAGTAAGATCCTGACTCACATAAGTAAATAAATAAAGTGTAAAGCCACCAAGCATAGACTACTTTTCAGCCTTCCTAACATCTGTTTTTCCTCACTTTCCCTAGGCAAGTGCTAGCTTCTCCCTACTGGCTATGGGGTCCCAGCTGCAGTGTCATCAGAGGGTACAACACACTGTTAATCAAGATAACCCAGTGAGAAAAGAGTAAAGACAGCACTAACCAAGGGGAAGTGGGGTGGAAAAACAGAAAACTGATTTGGCTTCTACACCTTGTCATCCACCCAGAACTCGGTCATCATGTTGCCACTTTTACACAGGAAGCACCAGTGCAGCCACAGAGGGAACACACCACCCAAGCTTCCCCAGAGTCTAGATACATGAACCAGCTAAGAGCAAGTTATCGTTTGATATGTTCTATCATGTGCCAAGGACTTTACGAATGATCACCCTTTGCAAAATGGATTGTTATTATTACCATTCACATTTTCTAGATGGGAAACAGAGGTAAGAGATTAGAGTCTCTGTCCGTTGGCTCCTAAGACTATGTGCTCTGCTGCTCTACCACTACTGGTACTAGTAAAATAACCAAAGTCCTGCTACTCATTCAGGATGATTACTAACTAGTTTAGGCCCCCAAATCTTCCTGGGCAGCTGCCCTTCAGCCAAAAAATTGACAGGAGCAATTTTCACCTGACAGAGAAATTCAAGCCCATTACTTCTTGGCCAAAGAGGCAAAGATTGCAATCATCCTGGCTGACCTCAGACCAAGCAATCATGTGCTTTAAGGCAATTGCAGAAATGGAAACAATCTCAGTTAATAGACTTACAAGCTGTTGCTCTCTCCTTTCTTTCTGTCCCCTCTCTTCACATATTTCTTACCTTTCCCATCAGCAACTTTCCTCACAATATACTCTGCTCTTTTCAAGTTCTTTTTCTTTCTCCTTGAAACATTAGCAACTTACCATGAATATAGTTTTTAAAAGTCTGTCTAAAATATTTCTGCTTTTAATTCTTCTACACTTTTTAAAAATTAAAATGACACTATGAAAACATCAATCCAAAACGACAACAACAAAAATAAAACAAAAAGAGTCCACCAACCCTGCTGGAGAGTTCCTCCCAGCCCCACTCTGCTGAGAGACTGATGTATCACTTGCGGTTTCCTCATTTTATCCTTATTGTTTCCTAAAGCAATAACAATTGTCTACAGAAACACCATGAATCCTGCTGGCAAAACCCAAACATAAATGAAGCATTAAAAATACCCATCCAGAATCAGGAATCATGTGATGAGTCCTATCAGAAGGGCTGGGGGTGAGGAGGGGTTAGCTGATAGAGAGAAGGGCAAGAGAAACAGAGAGATAGACATTTTATGAATCTCCAGGCTTGGCTTTTTTTCTCCCACTTCCCATTTTCTATTCACATCATGATTTCCCCTCAAATATATCACCAGGATTTTATGGTGCCCTCATGTTCTCTTTTTCTCCTCTTCCCTTGTGTTTATTTCATGTTTGCTTTTATTGATTTGGGCTCTGGAAGCAAGGCTTATTTATCATATATTTGAAAGCCTCCATCTTCTTGCTCTGTTGTCACCAGTACTGTGACATTGTTCACAAATTCTGTAAATACGCTCTGTGTCCTCTCTCCTTTTCTTCACCGTCTGTGCCCTCAGCAATCTTCATTCTTATTTGGGCAAAGCACAAAAATGTAGAGCAGAGGACCACATGACCACAATACTTTAATATTTTTGTCACTTTTACTTATATTCCCAAGCCCTCATTTATTATTGGAATGCGAGTCATTTTTTAGCTTGCTGGTCACAGAGTTTGTCAAAGTAAACATTAACCCATATCACAGCTTATTTTTCTTCATTTGATAAGCCTATCTCTGAAAAGTTGGAGGTAATGACATTTTATATATCAAGTCAAGGTACTAAAATGTTGCCAACAAAAGGGATGATATTGCAGATTCTTTTATCAAGTGAATAATTATAATATTCTTATTTTTTTGGAAATGTAGTTCTTTCTCATTTGAGTTTGGTTCAGTGAAGGAACACCTGTATTTGTCTTGCTTATTTTTTTTTTGATTTGGAGTCTCACTCTGTCGCCTAGACTGGAGTGCAGTGGCCGCTCCCGACCATCGCAGCCTCGACCTGCTGGGCTCCGGTGATCCTTCCGCCTCAGCCTTCCAAGTAGCTGGAACTACAGGCGTGCGCTACCACGCCTGGCTGATTTTTGATTTATTGTGGAGATGAGGGCTCGCCAAGTTGCCCAGGCAGGTCTCGAACCCGCGGGCTCAGGCAATTCACTCACCTCAGCCTCCCAAAGCAAGGGATTACAGGCTGAGCCACCGAGCTTGGCTTGTCTTGTTTAAATAGTTATCTTTCTTTTTAATTGCCTGTTTTGATCAAGTAGGGCTCCAAATCCTAGACCCTGGAAGTTGGAAATGATCCAGAAAGCCAGTCAGTCTTTGCCTAATTCATTGAGATCATAGAGAATGGGGATGGGGAAAGGATGGGATTGGAACGAGTGAGCTAACAGCTTGGTGAATTGCTTATGTTGAACCCCAAAGTCTTTCCTTTCCGTCTGAATTCTGCCCTACTTGAATTCTGACTGAATCCTAACTCCTCGATCTCCTGGTCATTTTCTCAAGTCTCATTTTGGTTATTTGATGCATTATCTGGACTTGAACCCAAAATGTATTACCTGGACTTGAACCCAATATTCAAGATATTATCTGAGCTGGGCTGAGTAGAATAGGACAATTTAATTACTTTTATCTGTACATGAGATGTTTGTAATTGTGTTACACTGTTGGTTGTTCTGAAATTAAGCAACTACAGCTACAGTAAAAACCCAGGTATTTCTAGACATGAAGACAATGGTCAAGCCAGGCCTCTGTACCTCTGCAATGGATTGTTGGAAACTAGAATGCAGGACTTCACATTTAACTTTTCTGACTTTCATCTTGTTTTTTTTTTTTTTCCTTCCCCTTCAGCCAATTTCTTAGGCTATCACAGTTCATTCAAGCATGGATTTATACTCCTAACCCTCTGGTTATATCTTTCAACTTTATTTTATAAGTGAACTTCATGCCTTTTTGGTATTTATTTCATAATAAATGGAACATGATCTTTGGAGTGAGACATGGCTAGGTTAAAATTCCTGGCTCCCTCATTCACTAGCCATATGATCATAGGCAAATTGATTATCTCTGAACTCAGTTTCTTTTCTTAAAGACTCCCTCCAGGTTGACATTAGTCCATTAATCAACATTCTTTGAGTATCAACTACAAACCTACCAGGTCAAGTAGTTATCATTCAGACTGTCTCTTTATTTTGCTCTCTAGGATTTCATGAAAAGCCTTGCTGTGCCTGTGGCCCTTTCCTTGTATGCCAGTCTACTAGACCTGCAGGGAAAGAAAATAAACCCTAACAGGGTTGACTCTTCCTTCAGGGCCAGACTTGGGGAGATGCCAAGTAGAGGAAATTCATCTCACTCACTGTCCCTCTTTGGTGGTTTATTTTCCCCTCTCCTTGTCCTCTTTCCTAAGCCATAGACATTTCTTTTGCTGTCTTTAAATAGGCTGCTTACCTACTGTGTTCCTACAACTCCACCCCATCCTCACTGCTTGATGGAGCAAATACCTCTGTGTGTTAAAACTTTCTGACACACTTTCTGAAGGTCATTTTCCCATTCAGAATTTGTCAATGTCACATTGTCATGTGACCTTCCAGATGCACTCAAATCTCTTGTCATTTTGGGCCTTCAGCAATCACTCTCCATCCTGTCTCTCAAAATTAACTTTAGAATACCACATACCCCCTGCAAGCATGCTTTAGGAAATGGCTTCCCGTTGTTCTCTAAGCACCCCATCTGCATTCTTGCCTCTGCAGTGGTCCTCCTTCTGCCATCTAACTAACACTGCTATGTACGGTCCTGCAGGTTGTTCACTGCACAAGGGCCCCTGGCTGAGGTTGTAGTGGGGGCTGAAATTCATCCAGTGCTCTTCTAGTCAAGCTGTGTGTGTGAGTCCTGGCGTAGGGTCTGCCTAGATCTGGGGGCACATTTTTCTTACTTAAACAAAAGCAGCCGGGCTCGGTGGCTTAGCCTGTAATCCCGCGCCTTGGGAGGCTGAGGTGAGTGGATTGCCTGAGCCCACGTGTTCGAGACCCCCCTGGGCAACTTGGCGAGACCTCATCTCTCTACAATAAATTTTAAAAATCAGCCGGTTGTGGTAGTGCGCGCCTGTAGTTCCAGCTACTTGGAAGGCTGAGCCGGAAGGATCGCCGGAGCCCAGCGGGTCGAGGCTGCGGTGGTCGGGAGCGGCCACTGCACTCCAGTCTGGGTGACAGAGTAAGACTCCAACTCAAAACAAACAAACAAACAAACAAACAGCACTTGGGCTAATTTCAACTGCTCCTTTGTTTTACTCAGAGCCTGCCCCCATCATACACCGTGGTCTCACTCATTTATTCTTCTGGGGGATTGACATATCTACCCCTTGCCTAGTGCTGCTGCCATGTTGAGTGAGCTGGCCAAACCCCTGGGCTTTGGAGTCAGGCTGCCAGAATTCATACCTAGCTCCACCATTAGCTATCTGGGGAAACCCTGAGCAAGTCGCTTAACCTAGCTGAGCCTCAGTTTTCTCATTTTAAAAAACAGGGACAATAATAATGTCTACTCATAGTGTTCTTAGAAAGAATATGTGAAATATCCATCTAGACCACTTACTATGATACGTGGCACATAGTAGGTACTCAGTGGTTGACAGCTATTGTTACTTTTATGTATATTTCTTAATAGCTAGCAACTACTGAGACGTGTTGTAGTTCATAGGAGGTATGAGAGAAAATGTACACCTGACTACACAAGGTCACCAGCAAAAATACAGAATGCCTAGCTAAACTTGAATTTCAGATAAACACTTGATAATTTTTTTTTTAGTATTAGTGTATCCCAAACATTTTTCTTCGCAAAAATCTCAACTTGGTGAACTGGAGCATTATTTAAGAGTAATAACAAGAGGCCGGGCTCGGTGGCTCAGCCTGTAATACCAGTGCTTTGGGAGGCCGAGGTGAGTGGATTGCCTGAGCCCGCGGGTTTGAGACCCGCCTGGGCAACTTGACGAGACCTCATCTCTACAATAAATCAAAAATTAGCTGGGCGTGGTAGCGCGCCTGTAGTTCCAGCTACTTGGAAGGCTGAGGCGGAAGGATCGCCGGAGCCCAGCAGATCGAGGCTGCAGTCGCCGGGAGCGGCCACTGCACTCCAGTCTGGGTGACAGAGTGAGACTCCAACTCAAAAAAAAAAAAAGAGTAATAACAAGAAGTCGTTTGATCTTTTCTCCCTTTCATCTCGATTTTCTCTGCTGTCTTCTCACCTTACACAATACCTGTTCTGTCAGATCTCTTACGTGAGAACTGGGGAGTGGGCTCGATTTTGGGACCAGATTGGAGGTCTTGAAATGAAGTCTTCAGACCTTTTAGTGAAGATTGTGGTCTGCATGTAGAAGTATATATTCTCATCCATTTTGTGATCCACAAAAAGTCATACCTCCTATGTTTTCCCTACCTTTCCTATGTTATTTGCTACTTTTACTATCATATGGGTCAAAAGGCATGCTTTTACCATAATATATTCTGGAATACTATGTGTTTTGATAATTAGGTTTTATATATTGGGATTTTTGTTCTAAGTGAATATTCTTATAATCTATATTTGTGATAAAGCAGGAATACTTTAAACTCTCTAAGTATTCAGATATTTCTCTTGTGATTATTCTGGCATTTCACACCATTACTCTCAAATTCACGATCTACTTTCTCATTTCTATAACTTGTCAAAATTTTCCATGCTGGGCATTGGCACCAAGTAAAAAAATTTCCTGGGCACCAGCCCCAGTAAATGATTATTAGTCCTGTCATGTAATCACCAGATTGACATTTACTTGTATCTAGTCCTGATGACAAATAATCCTTGAATGGCTGACAATACCTCATCCTTTCTTTATATGATTTGTGCCTTCCTAGAACCTTGTCTCTTCCTGGAACCATGTTAGAGGAAGTTACTAAACCACTAACAGTACCAAATGTGTTTCTGTTGTTTTAATGATCTTCTCTTTATAATATTCTTTCATTTCAAATCCTCCATTATTGACTCCTTGCTCAATAATAAATCTTCTCCTTCCTGACTCTATTTGTACTTCCAGAAAGTGGCGATTTCCCCCCAGGTCAGTTTTCAGATTTTCTGTTGATTGACTTCACAAGGCTCTTACTCGCCTTGTCTCTCTCAGTAGTATTTGTATTTATATGTTCATTCACCCAACAAACATTTCTCAGCCCCCATTCTGTGCCAAGCACTGTGCAGAGCATGAGAGTCCAGACAGTACTAGGAAGCCCATCCTAAGACCTTTGACAGCTCAGACTTGTAGGAGAGACAGACAAGTCAACCAAACAAGTGAGGTTGGTGTGACAAAGGAGTCAAACCTCAGGTGACTGAGTAACCCAAAGGAGAAGCTCCTAATCAATCCAGTCTGTGATGGAAACGGGGAGGAGGGTTTAGAGGGATGTTTCCCGAATGGGGTGGCAATTGAACTGGGTCTTGCAGACAAGTAGCTAGGCAGAGTAGAGAATGCATATATCTAAGAGAGAGAGAATAGTGTGTGCAAATAGGAACTGGAGACCCAGCTGGTTCAAATTGTAGGAAATGGGATCGGTACTAGGGTAGAGGTAGATCATGGAGCGCCCTGCGTAGCATGCCAAGGACTTTGGACTTCACGCCAAGGGTGATGGGGAGTCACCGAAAACTTGGTAACATTTGTATTAGATTGTATGTTCAATCTGATGGTAGTATGAAGGATTGAAGGAAAGAGTGAAGTAGTACTCGAGAACCTCAGCTTTTGAAAAATTTTGTTGTTGTTGTTGTTAACTTCACAATGCAGCTAGCAGGAACACTTTTTCTTTCTTTTTTTCTTTGAGCTCTCCTTATACAATGATGGTATGATTATGACTTAGCTCACATTCATTACTCTGTTTACTTGCTTGAGAAATTTCAGAGGCTAATCCAGGAACAAACTGCACTTGCAGTCTCATTGTCCAGAAGTCACCAGCACCTGGAGACCCATGTCAAGATTCAGAAATCACCCCCAGGAGGTTATCTATACCCTGACCGCAAATGAGATGGTGTTGGATAACTTTCCAGGTGGACAGCAATTCAGGATGACCATCGAAGCAAGACATGTAGCCCTGTATCCTGTACAACTCCTGAATACCCCATTCCATCTTTTTCCTATAAAGACCCCTACCCTTGGCCCAAGGTTCTGAAATAGTTTCTTTGAGGCATGAGCCTGGCCACTTCCCCATCTGCTGGCTTTTGGAAATTAAGAGTCACTTTCCTTCTACCAACCCTTGTCCCTCTCATGTTTGGTATTGAGTGATGAGAGGCCAGACCTGTGGTCGATTACAACTAGAGTTGGGGGAACCATTGTAGTTGCCTTGGCTACTAATGATGAGGGGAAGAACTACAATAGTCAGAGACTGTGGTCTTTCTCTTGACATTGGGTCTTTCCATATGCTTTTCTCTTCATGGTAAATGCTTTATACATGTCATCTCATTTAATGCTGATAAGAAGCTGAGAAATAAGAACTGATATTATATCCTGCTGACAAATGAGGAAACTGGGGCTCAAAGAGGTTAAATAATTGCCCAAGTTCACATGTATCAAAAATGGTGGAGACAGGATTCAAACTCAGCCTGTGCACTTAACCACTATTCTCCCTTATCTTAACCCAGGAGAATTACTATAAATTATTTATTAGTTGGACATTGTTTGTTTGTTTGTTTTTTGAGTTGGAGTCTCACTCTGTTACCCAGACTGGAGTGCAGTGGCCACTCCCGGCCACCGCAGCCTCGACCTGCTGGGCTCCGGCGATCCTTCCGCCTCAGCCTTCCAAGTAGCTGGAACTACAGTCATGTGCTACCACACCCGGCTAATCTTTTTGATTTATTGTAGAGATGAGGTCTTGCCAAGTTGCCCAGGCAGGTCTCAAACCCGCGGGTTCAGGCAACCTACTCATCTCGGCCTCCCAAAGCACTGGGATTACAGGCTGAGCCACCGAGGCCAGCCTAGCTGGACATAGTTAAAGGCAGAGAAGAGTCTAGAATGGTACTGTTCAATAGAAATATAATGTAAGCTGGGCTCGGTGGCTCAGCCTGTAATCCCGTGCCTTTGGGAGTCTGAGGTGAGTAGATTGCCTGAGCCCGCGGGTTCGAGACCTGCCTGGGCAACTTGGCGAGACCTCATCTCTACAATAAATCAAAAAATCAGCCGGGCGTGGCAGTGCATGCCTGTAATTCCGGCTACTCGGAAGGCCGAGGCGGAAGAATCGCTGGAGCCCAGCAGGCGAGGCTGCGGTGGCCGGGAGCGGCCACTGCACTCCAGTCTGGGTGACCGAGTGAGACTCCAACTCAAAAAAAAAAAAAGAAATATAATGTAATTCACAAATGCAAGTCACACATGTCATTTTAAATATTCTGATGGCACATTAAAAAGCAAATGGTTTAATTATTTAACCCAATAGATCCAAAATACCATCATTTCAATGTGAAATCAATATAATCAATATAAAATATTATTGAGGTTTTTTCCTTGCATTCTTTTTCCAAACAAAGTCTTTGAAATCTGTTGTGTATTTTATGCTTACAGCACATCTCAATTTGGTCTAGCCACAATTGAAAGTGCGTGAGGTAGCATGGGTCTAGAATGTCTATTGGATTCCTGCTATTGGCATTATGGTAGATGATGGTAGTACTTTCTGAGACAAGGGAATAGAGGAAGAGGAGATAATTTGAGAGGAGTTTGAAGTGCTTATGAATCATCTAGCTAGAGACTCCCAGTCAAGAGTGGGATATGCAGGTGTAGAACTCAGCAAAAATCCTGGGTAGAGATATAAATCTGGGAGCTATTCTAACATAGATGGTTGTTAAAACCCTGAATAAGAAGGAACTTACCCAGAGAGTTTATGTAGAAGGACTGAGACTTTGGAAACAGCAAGAAGGAATGAGATGCCTTTCTCAGGTGGAGTTCATTTGTAGCAGCAGGCGAGGCATCTCTCCTCTGAATGGAGAGGAAGGAAGACAGGGTGAGCATGGATGCAGAAGGTAAGTTTGTATGGGTAAAAGGAGTGGAGAGAGGCAGGAAACAGGTGGCCTTCTAATGTAATGTTGGCAGGCATCTCCTCAGCTCATTCCATTTTCTTTTTCTCTCTTTAGAAAAGGGATTCCTAGCTTTTATCCATGACTGCTCATAAAATCTATATGTGAAAAAGGTAGGAAACAGCAAACAAAATGTAAATATTTGTCCAGCTAGAAACTCAAACCGCCGGGCTCGGTGGCTCAGCCTGTAACCCCAGCACTTTGGGAGGCTGAAGTGAGTGGATTGCCTGGCCCGCAGGTTTGAGACTCGCCTGAGCAACTTGGCGAGATCTAATTTCTACAATAAATCAAAAATCAGCCGGGCGTGGTAGCGCGTGCCTGTAGTTCCAGCTACTTGGAAGGCTGAGGCGGAAGGATCGCTGAAGCCCAGCGGGTCGAGGCTGCGGTGGCTGGCAGCGGCCACGGCACTCCAGTCTGGGCGACAGAGTGAGACTCCAACTCAAAAAAAACCCCAAAAAACTAAAACCACGTTGAGCACCCACTTCTCATACTTGCCACTCCATTCAGTCTCTCTTGCTCACTAATTTTCTCTTGCTCACTAATTTTTTTAGATTGAAATAATTATAGATCTGCAGGAAATTGCAAAAACAGTACAGAGAAGCCCCTGTACTCTTCCCTCCATTCCTCTCAGTGGGGAAAACTCACATCACCATACTATAGTATCAAAACCAGGAAACTGACATTCGTACAATAACATTAACTGGACTTTCATCTTCATTTTTACTACTTCCTAGCAGGAAGTGTCCTGAATAAAAAGGATCAAAATTATGTAAGATGTAATGTTCACCCAGGTCAAGAGCTCTGTGTGTACTCAGTAGGTTTAATCTGTGTAACTAAATGACATATGTCAAATACAACACTAAATGCCATTTAAGTGCTGAGGTCAAAAAAATACCTTCTTATGACCATATGCAATTTGTACCAATAGCAAGTGATTAGACCAGGCGCTTCAATGTCCCATTATAGAGAACAGCAAATATGAACAGACTGTTCTGTTGTTTCCACCAGCATCTGTCATGAGGAATGTGTGACTCAAAAGAAGGAAGCGATGTGCCCAAGACTGCACTGCTGCACAACCAGGTCTCGCTGACTTTAGAACTCAAGTTCGGTTTATGACATCGCAAAATCTCACTTGGTAGATGGCTACTTCAAGCTCTTGTCTATACAACAGAAAACCAATGGATTAGGAGGGAATTCGTATTCAGATGGGTGACTCCATTCAACTTTCAAGTGGGAAAAATTTTAGAGAAACTCATAGCACCCAACATAGTAGGTGGCTAGAGAAAGGCTAGGTATTTAATCCAACCAGTTTACTAAACAAACCCAGAGGAATCAGACACATTCCTCAAAAGCAGAGTCAAACAAAGAATGAACAGAGAAACCAGTTTGATTCAAGGAAACAAAAGCCAACAAGAGAAAATTAAGCCAACTTGAAGGGAACAGCAGCTGTCCATCGTCAAGGTTCAGCCAAAGTGAATAACCTGGTTATTAACAGGGAGGGAGAAAGTTCCCGTTGTTTTCACTGTAAGTGGTAATTTGTTTACAGATAAATATGGAATGACTTTCTTTCTCCCTTGGAGATAAATGAGATCTGGTTCTCAAAAAACAGTATGTCTGGCAAGATAAAGACAAAAAACAAAAAAAAACAAAAAAACAAAACAAAGCAAGGGTTTCATCCATTAAGATTTGAAAAGCAAAGGAAATATGTCTATTTTTGGTATCTGGGTGAAAGGAGTTTGGTCTCAACAATTTCTGAGCAGCCAAAGGCGGAAAAATGCAGCAGGAAGAGGCAGGAATCTGCATGGTCAGTTGCCTTTAGGCAGGGTGATATCTATAAATGGCATTTTTCCTACTTGGGTTCCCTACTTATTTTGTGTACTTACACCTTCCTATTTATGTCTTCACGTATTACATCTGTTCTGCCAGTAATAAAATAGTTTTTGTCAGGTCAGGTACAGTGGCTCACACCTGTAATCCTAGCACTTTGGAAGGTGTGTTTGAGCCCAGGAGCTTGAGACTAGCTTAGGCAACACAGCGAAACCTTGTCTCCACAAAAATTAACAACAAAAAAAAAGCTGGGTGTGATGGCACAAGCCTGTAGTCTCAGCTACTTGGGAGGTTGAGATGGAAGGATAACCTGAGCCCAGAATGTCGAGGCTGCCATGAATCGTGATCATTGTGATTATGCCACTGCACTCCAGCCTGGGTGACAGAGTGAGAGCCTGACTCAAAAGAAAAAAAATAGTTTTTTGTCTATTTCAGAAAGACAGGCCTGAGAGTAATTTGCAGCTGTGCTGAAGGGGAGAGGACACAGGGAAGTGCTCTTCTTATCCTGTTGTAGCCACTGGGAAGGGTCCTTAGCTCTCAAATAGGGTGACAGAGAAGCACACATGTGTCAGGGGTAGAGGAAAATAGCTGAAATCAACCAGCTCTACAAATGGTCATTATCAAATAGTGAGGGATGAGGGGGAAAAAAAAGGTCACGCTTTTGATCGACTGGCCCTGCATTGACTAGGATTGAAATTGAACTGTGAGATCAGCTTAGACATTGACCTCCCCCATAACGATGTGATTTGGCCAGTTGTATCCAATGCCGGCCATTTGTTTGAGGATGAATAGATGCAGCCTGCATTTTGAAATCTGTGCAGATGCTTAAACAGACCCTGCTCTACAGTCAGACAACAGGAAGGCCACCAGATGTGACTTAAACGTGCTTCCTTTTCAGCCATTTAACTGTGAGAAATTCCTCTCATATCCAGTTCACTGCAGGGGACTATTTTTATCAGGGTCTTTCAACTGCAGCTCTGAGACACTTCACAGGTATTCCCACAAAAGTTCCACAAGTCAGCAATGAAATAAACCCAATGCTGGATGGACTCACACGCAGGCGGGCCAAAAGAGTGGTGGAGCCTGTCGGGGCATGATTCCCTGCCATCACTTTGAACTGCAGAGAAGCTAAGTGGGGACAGCATGGCCGACTGGGCAGAATTAAAATGTGATCAACGCAGCATCTCCTTTCTCTTCTCTTTTCAGCTTTCACAGAAGTGAACATGAAAAAAGGGAAGAAAAGAGGAGGAAAAATAAGGAGAGACAGGGCCCCTTCAGGGAAAAGCAATTCTAGTTTTGAATTCTCAACTGTGCATTCCAGCTCAGAAAGACAGTGACTGCCTTTGCTGAGCCCGGGGTGACACACTGGGCTGAATCCAGGCAGGAGCCAGGCAGCGGGTGGTGGATTCTGCCTCAATCTTTCTGCCATCTTCTGTCCCCATCCCAATCACAATAAATATATGTATACTCACTTGATTATGTCAGCCAGACAATGGTCTCCTAATTGGCAGTGATCACGGTTCCAGAATTGTTTGGGCAAACCTGCTGTCTCTCTATCAGGCAGAGCAATAAGGGGCCGCTAATGCAGTCCCCATGAACAATTTCCAGTGGAATAAAAAACTGATCCCCCGACTCATGCATGGCAATGAATTTTCCAAACAGATCCTAAGAGCCAGCCCTTGAGGAACTCAGACTTACATGAACCGGTCCAGCACAGAATGCTTTTATAAATCTTCCCCACCCCCAGCTGGAGCACTCAGAAAAAAAACATAGCCACTTCCTTCTGCTCAGAGTTCTTTTGTTTTTTTTCTTTTTCTTTTTTTTCTTTTTTCCTTTTATTGGGCTTCTGGAGCTGTCATTTTTGGTTCTTGGTTCTTTGTAAATTTCAAGGACATCTGGCACACAGTTTATTGCATTTGCTAGCTCTGGTATTTGTAGATATGCACACTCTCTCTGCTGCGTGTGCATGTTAACACTCCACATGTATAATTTATGCACACATAATTTGGAGCTTGAGTGAAAAGGCTTATTTTGACATTTAAGTGTAACTACATAATGTTGATCTGATCATAAGAAATGGCTCAATAGATACTGATTAAGTGAATGAATGCACCAAGAAGGCAAATAGGCAACTGTCATTCATTCATTCATTCATTCATTCATTCATCAGACATGTCAACACCTAGTATGTACCAGGCCCTGGGCTAGATGCTGGATAGTCAATAATGTATACCCACAGTCCCTGACCTGAGGGTGCTCACAGTTGAGGGATTGGAGGCAGACACATAAGCAGGCAACTACAAGACATCACAGAGACATGGAGCTAGAGTCCTGCACAGGGGCATCTGGAGGAACTTTAGTCCACCTAAGGAAGGGGTTGAGGCCATGGAGGGTCTCCTGAAGGTGGTCATGCCTAAGAGGGGACATACAGAGCACAGACAATGAGAACAGCATAATCAGTGGCAGATGCAAGAAACAATAGGGTGTCTTGGAAAAGCAGTAAGGCAGGGAGTTGGCAGAGATAAGGTGGGGGACTCAGGCAGGGATCGGATCTGGGGCACAGGATGGAGTAAAGGAGGACTTCAACTATCTCAATTAGGGCAAGGAAACATGAGTGACTCCTTCACTTGTCCAAAAGGTTTCTAGAACCTCCAGAGTTTGTACACACACACCTCAAAGCAAAATTTGGACTGGCCCTGCAAGCATGGCTGGAGTGCAGGAAGGAGATCTGCAATCATACCCTGCATCTGCCACTAAAGAGGTGTGTGAACCTGAACAAGGGCTGGCTTCTTCACTGGTAAGTCTAGGAGGTAAACTTAGAGGGCTCTAGGCTCCTCCCAACTTTTATAATCTCTGTTGCCTAGATTCTGTGAGGCTTGCCTACGGTTCACAGCTATTAATCACATTAACCATATCCTATTCCATGTATAAACTGTGGAATGCTAAAGAAATGAGACTAGTTCCAAGTAGCATACAGTATCACATTATCACTGTCCTATAGTACAGAGACAGCTAGGTACTTTGAGGCACAATTTTCTATGAATTCCTAAGAAGTAGTCACAGGAACGTACCATATGATGGAGACATCCCACTGTCCCCAGCCTGGGACAGGATCTCATGATCTCAAGTCTGAAAAACCCTCAGTTAATTCATAGCACAGACTCCTGCTAGATTTAGGTTCTGAAAAGCATTGTTCAGGTCACATTAATTTCCACTCAAAAGCTCTCAATAATCCCACTGATAGAACAAAGTCCAAAGTCCTTAGAGTGGCATTCAAGGTCATCCCCAATCTATGCCTAACCTTGCCTGTCACAACTCCCACCTCAGGCAAGTGGGACATCTAGCAACAGTGTTCACGAATGCTTCACTGTTCTGCCTTTTCTCACTCCAGCCCCATATATAAGGTCTACTCAAATTCAAGTCCATCTCCTCTAGGATTGTGGTCTTGTTACCCCCGTCCTCTTCAGAACCCTGTGTAGCACTTACTGACCGTGTTGTTCATTAGTGCCTGTTAATTTCATTTGGTGGTTTGTGTTTTACTTCTCTAGCTCACTCGTAAGCTCAGAGGATAGGAAATGAGCCTCACTCCCTTTTGTAGTCTATTGACTTAAAACAGTGTCCTGCTTACAATAAATATTTACCAGTGTCTAGGTTTCCTACATTGTCACCTCTGTGAGATTACTGGGTAGAATCCATGGAAATTATGATGATTATTGTCATCATTGTGCTGCTGTCCAAAGTTATTTTTCCCTCTTCTTGGGAAAAAAGAAATCTTGGAGAGAGAGGTTTGGTGCAACCATTTTGGAGTAATGAGAATGTGAAACATTTCTCCTGCAATTCATAAACAGTATTTTACATGCGTTTCTCAGGAGCTTAAAGTTCATCCAGGAATGAGCTATTTCACAGATCAAAAGGAGCATATGCGCAATCCACCAGGAAGAATAATCACTCTGCTAAATTTAAAGGGAGAAAGATTGAACACTCAGCCCAAAAGTAGAAATGGTTTAACATCATACGGCTGGAGAGGAACATGAGTGACTTACTTAATTTCTGGCCCCCAACGTTCAGTTTTTATGGTACATATGCTAGCAGCACGTGGGATTTTTCACAAAAGAGGAACTGGCATTAAATCAATAAGAAAAATCACCATTTCCTTACTGATCCAATGGCATTTAAGGAAGCTGAGCCCTGCCAATATGTACAACTGTGCAGAATTTGTAACTGGGCAGTGAAAACCACCATCTAAGCTGGCAGCTGTGATTTTCCCAGAAGTAGAGCTGCAGAGAAAAAAATAGCTTTTAAACTTCAGTTCCATTTTTGCAAATTGGATCTTTTTGTAAAAAACTGTTTTAAGCCCAAGTTTGTTTGCTGTTGTTGTTGTTTTCCTTTTCTTTCCTCATTAGTAAAGGAAATGACTGTTTCTTTTTGCCCACATGGAAATTCACTCTTTACTCAATAAATATGCGTAGAGCACTTATCAGGAGTCAAACATGGTTTTAAGGGCTAGGGATGCGGATACAAACGAAAGAAACAAAGTTCCTGACCTCATGGAGCTTGTCTTCCAAGGGGGAGAGAAGGGATAATAAAGAAGTCCTGTAGATATCTACTGTGCCAGGCATAGATAACTGAAATAATGTGAACATTTGACTGCATTTGAAAACTTAATTGCCAGAAAATGAAAAATTAGAATCCCTACGTGAATACTATCTGAGCTTATATGTGGCGCATACATTAAAGGGGTATTTTTATTTATTTTATTCTTTTGAGTCAGGGTCTCACTCTGTCGCCCAGGCTGGAGTGCAGTGGCACGCTCATGGCTCACCATAGTCTCAACCTCCTGGGCTCGGGTGATCTTTTCTGCCTCAGCCTCCTACAAGCATGTGCCACCACGCCTGGCTAATTTTTGTGAAGAAAGTTCTCATTATGTTGCCTAGGCTGGTCTTGAACTTCTGGGCTCAAGCAATTCTTCTGCCTAGGCTTCCCAAAGTGCTGGGATTCTAGGCATGAAAAGGGACATTTTAAAAAAGATTAGCTAGTAGGAGATGCATCTACTGCTCTTAGCACATGAAGTTGGCCTTCCCCACTAATCTTCAGCAGGACATGAGTCTTTGAGGCGCATTTCTGGGAGATGGATTTGTGCCAACTTGTATTAGTGATTATGGCACTATCTGACATGATTGTCCTCATGGCTGTCAACACTAGAAATCTGGAAATTCCTTCTGAACTTCTCCCTTGTCTTTTCCTCCACTTCCCCAAATCTAGCACCTCCTTCACATAGGTCTCTAAACAGTATCTTTTAAATATACCTGAAATTGATTTCCTCTATCATCTCTCCTATGTGCAGGCTTTATAATCTCTCTCCACAGCTTGGGCATCCTACTTCCTCCTTCCTAACTTGAGGCTCAAACACCTCCCCTCTCCTCTCTTTGTTGCTTCCAGAGTGATTTGTGCAAGACATACATTAGATTGTGCTTCTGCTTAGCCACCCTCTCTTGGCCTCTTTCTCCCACAGGGTGAAGTTCAGGCTTCCTAGCCTGACCTGGCTGACCTGGTAGCTCTATGGCTCTGACCCTGGGCCTCAGTCATAACAACCCCACATCACCTGACTAAATGATGTGCAAATTGTTCCTAGGTGTTTCTTTTTTGAACACTCCTTTTGTACTCCTCAATTCTTGCCATTCTTTCACAGAGTGAAAATGTCACCTTCTCTGTAAAGCCTCTCTGAGTGAAAATGACCCTCCCTTCTGCCCTGAGGGTATCCTTGCCTCACTTTCCCATTTCAAGTATGGCACCCAGCGGAAAGGCGTTTGTAATGATTTGCTTATTTCTGGGGTTTCCCTCCCAGGCGGTAAGCTCCTCCAAGTAGGGAGTAGCTTTGTTGTAATCTGAGAGCATAGCCCAGTGCACGGCACACAGTAGGTACTCAACAAATGTTAAATGAATGAATAAATGAATGACCTATGGTCTCTTTTGGTTTGGCTTGTGCTGAACTATGCATCTGAGAATCAGGTGGTTTTGGCAGTATGATAGAGATTAACCAATAGGCCAATATGGTAAAACTCAACTTTGCTCTTAAGAACAATGGATTTTAAACATTTGAGCTAATGAGCTGCAAAGGGTAATAAATTTCAAAACCAAAATTTCCCAGACAATATTTCTCTATGTACTATATCTGGAGATGGTTGAGAAGTTCAAATAAATGATTAAAGCATGTAAAACCGAACCATTAAGTAATCTGGATCATTTACTAAAGAAGAGAAACTTGAAGAGACTTAATAATGGTTTTTAATGAAAGATTGTTCTCCAAGGATGGTTAAACATCCTCTTTCTCCACAAACACAAAAGAAGAAATGAGAATTACGTGCTTCAAAGATTAAAGCTAAAAATAAAAAAGAATTCAGTGGTTTCCTACTGGGTTATAGGAACCCATTTCAAGTCATTATTACAAATAACTCATGTGTTGAGGGCTTACTCACCCACGTGAGCTTGTTTTATCATTCCCATTTTACAGGTGAGGAAATGAAGACTCCAGGTGGCTAAGTAACTTAACCAGGCCATACAGCTGGTAAATGATAGAGCTGAAATTCATAGCTGGGCTGACTGATTTGAGGTTTTGCTCTTACCTACTTTGCTTCTGGCCTTGCTAGAGGCAGAAATAGATGTCAGACCTCTATCTGAGGATGGAAGCCTAAAGCTAAGCGCAAGAAAAGTTCAATAAGTTCAAATGGTTAAGTTTAATTTAAACAAGAAAATCCTCAAATATGCAAATTGTCCTTCATTGCCAGGGCAACTAGCTTTCTTGTGTTCTTGTGGTCTTCATTACATCAGTGTGTGTGTGTGTGTGTGTGTGTGTGTGTGTGTGTGTGTGTGTGTGTGTGTGTGTGTGTGTGTACAGGAGTTAAAGTACTCATTTTTCTATCATTTGTTCTGGTGAGTTGTCCTACCAGGTCTTGTCTTTCTAGTGAGACAGTAAATTGTCTTGTTTTGGGCCATCAGGGCATGCACAGTTTTAGCATCCACATGTGTGCATGTATTTATAAGACCTGACATGAATCAAGTCATATTTAGACATTATGATTTTACCTCCAGAGTGATGGAACTTACTCTGAGGGCTGAAAAGTCAGCATCTTCTTCCCTGTTATTTTTTCCAAGGCACCCTTGTTTAGCCTGCCTTGGGGGCATATGCAGCAGGGTCACAGTCAGCACAGAACAGGGGTAGTTTGCCCCGCAATTCAAATGCGACCCAAATGCCCATGCAAAAGAAAGTCAACACTCATCTGATCAACGGTGGAGAGGGTGATCAAGCACTGAGCAGTACCCAGCCTGCAGAAGGCCTGGAGGCCAGCTCAGGAAAACCAGGTGGCCTAGCAGGAGCCCCTCAAGAAGGGTGGGAATGAGTCACCAGACTTTTCAGGTTGACTGAGATGACTTCTGTTGATTTTCTTTGAATTTAGATGTGTTATCAGTTCACACATTGGGCATAACGGGAAGAACACAAGTGAACATTTTCTTGATAGTGCCTGGCCTCCGGCAGTGTTCTGATAAGATTTGGGGTAAGATGTGACTCTGCAGGAATGTACTGGACAGTGTGTGTCCCAGTGTGTGCTATGGGTGAGATGGCAGACAGCCCCTCCCGGGAGAAGACACAGTGTGACAGACTCAAGTGTTCTCTGACATTATACACAAGTTGGCCTGGGTTGAAATGTACTATCTTAGGGCATGAGGAGGCACTGCTAACTTGTCACACTTTGAGTACCTGGTCTAGGAAAAGCACTTTCTTTTTAACACTGGGTCCCCTGCAATAATAAGATAAATTATTGATGTTACTATAATGAGAAATTATTATTATAATTGTATATTATTATGCAGAGTGTAGGTTCTAGGAATTCACTCGACCTGTCCGGCCTCAGCTTCCTTATCTTTAAAATGGAAATAACAATGATACCTATCCCCTTGGATAGGAGTAAATAGGTTAATATCTGTCAAGTACTTAGAACAGTATATAGCCAAAATTAAACTTGTATTTATATTAATGCTTATGTTTTTATTTTTACAACTTCATATCCATTGGAGGACCTATTCCAAGGATTGCTCAAAATAGATGTTTGGTAAATATTAAATATTAAAGGGGATAGAAGAATGGATTTAGAAAAATACATGTATGACTACCCCAGTAAATACATGTATTACTGCTCAGTAACCTATAATTTAGGGACAGACTGGCAAAACTGGATGCTAGATTTAATCTCTGTTTAGCAATATTTCAAAAAATGGGAGTATTCTGTAATCAGACATCTCTGCAGAATAAATGGAAATGGAGATAATGATTTTGCACGAAGATTACAATGAAGATGGCATGAAAAATTGAGCTGGGGCATGTCACACATGAAGGACGGGTAGCAGAAACAATGACTCAAAATAGAATCAAGAGCAGGGTCTAAGATCATCAGAAAATTAAAAACAAAATACATATTATTTGTGAGTCTATAAAAACAAATAAATATAAAAAACAGGAGTCAAATTTCTGACCTGTATTTACTTTCTACTGGTTTTTTTGTTTGTTTGTTTGAGTTGGAGTCTCGCTCTGTTGCCTAGATTGGAGTGCAGTGGCCACTCCTGGCCACCGCAGATTCGACCTGCTGGGGCTCCGGCGATCCTTCCGCCTCAGCCTTCCAAGTAACTGGAACTACAGGCGTGCGCTACCACGCCCGGCTGATTTTTTTATTTATTGTAGAGGTGAGGTCTCGCCAAGTTGCCCAGGCAGGTCTCCAACCCGCGGGCTCAGGCAATCCACTCACCTCGGCCTCCCAAGGCACGGGATTACAGGCTGAGTCACCGAGCCCGGTTTATTGGTTGTTTTAATAATGACAACTTCAACTTGAAATGAACCATTTAATTTAAAAAAGAGAAAGAAAATGAAAGGTATAATACTTAGGAGCTGGGACAGTTTGACAAAAATACCTTAATATTAGGTTGAATCATATAAAATTGCCACTTTTTTGGGTAAAAAAGGTCAGATATTGTCAATTTCATATGGTTTGATCTAATGTATTTCAGTTAGTTGACACTAAATCAAAACATATATATTATCTTGCCTTTAACAATAGCCATACAATGAAACTGGTCAATTTTATCTGTCTTAGCCTTATTTACCTCTCAGTTTGTGCACAGTAGGTGCTAGATAAATGTTTTGTTGATTGAGTGATATCTTCTGTTATCTTCTCATAAAAGCTAGGCCTAAATTTTGCCACACTAACTAATGCTGAGACTGCCTTTAAAATGCAATTACCAAAGTGTTGGCTTCATTTCATTCTTCATGATTTAGATGAAGCCTTTCTGTTCCTTGTTTGGGTAGCACCGGGAAGCTAATTAATACATTATTAATATATTGTAGAGGCAAACAAGACTCTGCTTGCTCACACAGCTATGACAAGAATAAATTCAGGTCAGAAATATTTTTGCAATTAAGGGAAAATGTTATTATATTGAGAAATTATTTTTTATATGATGTGACACAATTCTGTGCACTAAAACATGTTACAGAAATGAGGTGAATGGTGGAGCCAGACAAACCTTTTCCCCACGGTTCCAATCATTTAGAACCCAATGGGAGCATCCAAAGGGCCCTGTCATGAACTAGAAAGGATAACCTTATGGGATCCCAGGAAAGAAGAACTTCATTATTATTCATATATGATTTCATAACAGTTAGGATTGGTGCCAAACTTAGGAGCAAGTACTAAAATAACTGAGCAGGAGGCACGAAATGGTTTTCAATTCAGAAAATAAAGAGCTTTAACAGTGGCAGAGATGGGGGATGTTCAAGGAGGAACGTGAATAACCTATGAGTTACTAGTCTTTGGGCCACAGTTTCCTGTCTTTTGTTAACTACCTCCCAGAGGATATTCAACCTCTATATCAACTGTTGTTGCAAAGGATAAGTGTATAAATGCTATGAATTTCTTGAGGGGGAAAGAGTTAGCACCATAAAATGTATTCTTTTGGTTTTAGTTGACCCAGAGATGTGACAGCAGCCACATTGCATAAGCAGAATTCTAAGAAAACAGAGTTGCTTTCATTTTTCAAACAGAAGAACCACAATCTCCTCTATGTTCGCATCCTTACACAAGTCAAATATGTGAACAAGAAAAGGCCCACAGAATCACCAATTTTAACTTTTTCCCCATTGCCATGAATTTTTCTTAGAGATTTTTTTAAGCATGGAGCAGGCGCAGTTCTGCTCAACTTCTGCTATCTAATGAGATCCCAGCCCCAGGTGATGTGCTCCTACAATAATGTCTCAATGCGAATTACATTTTAGAATGGTTAGGGCAAGAATAGTTCCAAACACACTTGAGGTAATAACTAATCATATATCCAGAAGGTCAACAGTTCAGTCAAAGAGAGAAAAAGAATTAGCATATCTTAAGAAGGAGTTCAAATGGTTTTGTACAAGAACTCTCATTTAAGTCTACAAGTATACTTAAAATACTGATAGAGCTAGGTAATTCTATATTTCCCTTTTTAACTCACTGAAAGCTCCCGAATTCAGGGTGCAGTGTCTGAGAACAAGAAGCATCTGGCAGGTGAAGGGGAGAAGGTGTGTTGTTAGGGAACTTGGCTGGGCTTTTAGGCTAGGGGTCTGTGCCAGGATTGCATCACACTGAGTTGCAGGGGGGCTGCTGATGAATGGAGAGAGGAGATGCCAGTGAGCTTTGTACTGGGTCAGGGCAGAGCCCTGGGCCAATCCTCTACAACACAGCTTTAATTCATGAGAAAAATAACTCCCTCAAATAACTGTGTATCAAATTATTATCAGCAAAATTACGATCTTTCATTAATGAAGCTTCCATTACAGTGTCTGATCTTTTCCCCAACTTAACATTTAAAAAAAAATGATTTCTAATGAATACCAAAGAGAACCAGCTAGAAACTCCACTCATTGCTCGCTGTTTTAAATGACTGAAGTGATCTTTTTAGAAGTGCATAGTATTTTAATTTGTCTTAAAACTACTTATTGAGCAACTATTATGTACTTGACAAGTTACATGATAAATAGTTTTAAAGATGATTCCTAAAAAAAAATATAATCTGCCAAAAACCCAAATAAATCATTTCTGCTCTGTCAAAGACAAAAGTATTAAAATAATACAACGGTTCAAGGATTTTTTTAAAAAAGTGCTAAGAAGTGGTACTTTTCATTCTCCAAGAGCTCCACACTCTGCACAAGAAACTCCTCTCAATAAGAGTGCAAGGCAGCCTGGTATTGTGGGAAACAGTTAAAGAACTCATGATTTCATGGTGGAACCTATTCTGTCGATAAAATACAACTAAGCTGGGAAGTGAAGAATGACTTTTATAATTCAAACTATAGGAAAACTTCCAGGCAGAAAATCAAGTTACAATGAAACTTAGTCAACTCAGTAACTTTAAAATAGGACAGGTCTTTTTTATGTTGAATCTAAAATATAAAACATTTCAAATGTACAGAGAATACTAGCCCATTGCTCAGGGTTTTTATGAGCCTATTTTACAAACGTTGTTTCATTTCAGAGGGCCCCTGCCCAGTTGCTTGGTAAGAACTTTGCCAAATCTGAGACCAACTTCTAGGGACAAAGTCTTTTTGGAGGACACTCTTGGTATGTGGAATTCTCTTCTCGATCTTCTGCTGCTCCTTCCGTTTACTTCCGTTTGCAGAGGAGATGGAGCGGTCAGGGGAGGGGATTGTGGCAGATGCCAGGACCACCGCCTACCCTTCTGCAGGTTACAGTTGATCCAGGGAGATAATCACCCACAGAAATAATCTGAACCCAAGACTGACTTCAGTGCTGGGAAGAAAGAGACTCACTCTGTCTGGGGAAGAACTGGGAAGAAGGGGTGCGTTGGGAGTTAGCCCTTGAAGTTTGGCTAGAGTTTTGGAAGGCGGTGTGACAGATAGGATAGCTGAAGAGAGAGGGAAGGCCTTAGGTGCAGCATGGTGGGCAGACAGTTCTCCGGACAAAATGGGCATGCTTTGGTTGGAAAATTGGTGAGAGGCCTCAAGCTTGCTGATAGGGGCATCAATGCTGCTAAATTTTCTTTTTTTTTTTTTTTTTTTTTTTGGTTGGGG
>NW_007260398.1:1691641-1699738 GCF_000164805.1 Carlito syrichta | reverse complement strand
GCACACTACCACGCCCGGCTGATTTTTTGATTTATTGTAGAGATGAGGTCTTACTGCCCAGGCGGGTCTCAAACCCGCGGGCTCAGGCAATCCACTCACCTCAGCCTCCCAAAGGCGCAGGATTACAGGCTGAGCCACCGAGCCCGGCGCTGCTAAATTTTCTAATATTCTTTTCCAACTATGCTACCAAGCCTTGAATTTTTTTTACATATCATTCAGCTGCTTTTTAAACCCTAAAGTCATAGACTACAGTAATAATTTACTTTGGAGCACATATTATAGTTTACAAATTGCTCTTTCATACACATTATTACATTTGATCCATATAACAGCTCTGTGACACCCCAGGCTCATCTCCACAAGCTATTTCCTTTGAAAGGAACTTCTAGTTCTAGAAACTACTAGCTATAGAAATCAGAACAAAATTTCCACTAGCAGTCTTGTTGTGCTAGAAGCACAAGTCAGAAAAAAGTCAGCAATTCGGGAGAAATGAAAGGAGAGGTCCCCAGCATAGACAGGGATAGAGAGTCCTGGGAGGATGACAAGATTGTGGCTTTGGAAATGGAGAAAGAGACGAGCGTGCAGTAGAAAGCAAGGGGGGGAGTGAGGTGGGGCAGGTGGTCCGCTACCGGGGCGGTGGTGGTATTTAGCAAAGTGCTGGCATGTAGCAAGCGCATAGTCAATGTCTGTTCAACCACAGGGGGGTTGGGTGTTTATAATAGCAGTGCTCTGTGAAGCGCAACTCAAAACTATTACAGGGTGGTTTTCAGAACATGGGTAGAGAATAAGATGAATATTTTTTATAACGCTGGAGAGTAAAAGGCTGGGTCGAGATCTAGGAAGGAAGAATGCTCACTTGACATATCTGTGTTCTCTCTCATCCCACAACACACCATCTGTTGTAACTTTCATAAACTGGTTTTTAAAGCACGCACAAAAGTAGTGCACTTTTGCAACTACTTTATAGAAACAAAAACAACCAGGGCACAATTATTGTTGCAATCTAGTTGGAATAAATCTTACTGATGTTGGATGCATAAACACATCCACTTAGCCTGCTGCAAATCTGTTTACTTTTCCACTTAGAGACTTGATGTGAAATGAAATTAATCCAGTTGCAGCAAAGTGAGTGAATTCAGTTGAATAAATCTCTCTTTTCATGGAAAATAACTTTTGTTTTGCAGCTCATTTGAAACAAAATCCACAGGACAGTGTAATGCCTTCTCTGGAACCAAATGCATTTATCCTAGCTTTAGTTAGAGGTAAATTCACATTAGAGCTATTGTATCTGATAGTGTGCTCTACTGCCTTAGGTGAGGGTCACAATGAAAGCATTTGCAGAACAACCAAAATGTTTTGGTGGAATTTAGCCTAAGGACTATTGCCCCAACTAGACTATAAATTCAGCAAAGATTAACAACTCCTTGGAGAGAGAAGAGAGAGACTAATAAAAACCGACAAAACTGTGTATATTCTTTTATATTTTCCCTTCTTTGTTTTCCATGGTCAAAGGGCAGTCTGCACACAGTTTACATTGAATACATTTTGATGGTAACTGTCACAAGCAGGCAAGACCTGGAACAGGACCAGAGGATAACAAAGGATTAAAAGGTCAGAGACAGGGTGTCACACTAATGGAATTGAGATTCTTTAACCTCAAGGGAGGGCTGAATTTGGTAGTTGCAGAGAGTGGTTTGCGTAATTTGTCATTACTGAATGTTAGAAATCACGTTGTGTGAGGTGCAGGATGAAAGAAGTCGATTTATATTGCAGTAAGGGGTACTTAGGATTAGGAAGGGGGAAGAAGATTTGACTTGGATGGATTAGGAGGCATCGAAGGGTCTTGAAGACATCTTGGGAAAGTTCAAGTTGAGGAGTAGATAATCTTTCTGGAATGATGTAGGTATTAGGTACCCTGCAGTAGAGAAGTGACCCAGAGGATCTCTCAAGTTTGATTCCATTTCTTATCCCACAATTTTTCAGTGGCCGATGTCAGAGACTGTCTTGCTTGTTGTTGGCCTTTCTCTGCAGCTGGAAGCACTTGACTCTTTCTGGCAAGTCAGCCTTGCAAGTGCTGTAGACTCATCACTAAGCCTTTTCTTGGTTGGGAGGGATTTAAGCAGCTCACTCTAGCTGAACACTCCACTGACTCTGTATCAGGTCACCCCTGCTGGCCTGGCTCTGAGGTGTCCCAGTTCTAGCAAGCAGGATTCTGCCTTGTTTCTAAGTCTGCATTTTACTGGCTTTACCTGAAATCTGCCCTTGTATCCTATGCTAATACCCAAAATCCTGCCTTGTTTTCCATGTCTAACATGATTTTGGTATCATACCTAATACTAGTATCCACTCTAGAACTGAATCAATCTCTCTCTCTCTCTCTCACCTACACTTTCTTCCACTCCTCCTATGGCTCATAGCTGGTGTTCAGTTCCTGAACTCTAGCCCTGTCATCTACAGCTGACTGCCTTTGTGCACAAGGTACTGGTTACTATCTACCCTAGGTGTCTCCTCTTACCTGTGACTGGAGTCTCCACTCTCTGACTCCAACCCCATCACTCAGGCCACCGCCAGTCTATTTCTTCTTTACCTGGCCATATCATGACATGCCATATGGCTCTCTTTTCTTACAGCAATCTGTGATTTACGGTTATACACCTGAGTCATCCTCTGTAAACCATGTACCTCTGCAACGTGGACTTTTCGACTTCCTCACTATTGACATTTTGGGCCAGTTAAGTCTTTGTTGTGGGGCCATCCTGTACATTGTAGGATTCTATCCACCAGTGTCCCCCTCCTGCCAAATTGTGACAAAAATGTCTCCTGGCATTGCCAAATGTTCCTGGTGGGGATAGGGTGGGGTAGTGTGAAGAACCCCTGCTCAAGACAAGAGTATTTAAGGTCAGTTATATATACTTTCAGAAATAGCTGGATGTATACAGAACATTTAAATCTGGTAAAATGTTAACTAGCAACTCTAAACTCTAACAAATGGGAATCTGTAAGTTTTATATTATGACAAAAGGTCTATGATGGGTAAGATGGGGTGAAATCCCTTCACCCTCGATCAGATCTTCTCAGATTTTACTGTGTATAAGAATCACCAAGGGAATCTTAAGTTCAGATTCAGATTCAGTAGGTTTGAGGTAAGGTTTGAAATTCTGGTTTCTTTTTTTTTTTTTTTGAGTTGGAATCTGACTCTGTCACCCAGACTGGAGTGCAGTGGCACAGTCCTGGCCACCGCAGCCTTGACCTGCTGGGCTCTGGCGATCCTTCCACCTCAGCCTTCCAAGTAGATGGAACTACAGGCATGCGCTACCACACCAGGCTAATTTTTGATTTATTGTAGAGATGAGGTCTCGCCAATTTGCCTGGGTGGGTCTCAAACCCATGGGCTCAGGCAATCCACTCACCTCGGCCTCCCAAAGTGCTGGGATTACAGGCTGAGCCACTGAGCCCGGCCTGAGATTCTGGTTTCTAACAGGTTCCCAGGTGATGCTGACGCTACTGGATCACATTTTGCTGCAAATAGCAAGGCCCTAGATCTAAACTGGTGGTGAGAGATGTAGGAGGAGCTATTGGAATGTAATCACAAGGTCAAAAGAACAATATTAAAATTTGTGTTAGAATGACATACTAGAGGCTGGCGTGGTGGCTCACACCTGTAATACCAGCACTTTGGGATATGGCGGCTAGAGGATTGTTTGAGCCCAGGGGTTGAGAGCAGCCTGGGCAACTTGGTGAGACCTCATCTCTACAATAAATAAAAAAATTAGCCAGGCTTAGTGGCCTGCACCTGTAGTTCCAGTTACTTGGAAGGTTGAGGTGGAAGGATCATCTGAGCCCAGCAGGGCGAGGCTGTGAGAACTGTAAGCTTGCCACTGCACTCCAGCCTGGGAGAAAGAGTGAGACAGAGTGAGACTGACTCAGAAAAAGAATGACATACTAGAAAAATCTGAATGTTCCCTGTACCTTTCTATAATGAATAAAACTGCCCACAGGGATATGACATTTCTCTTAGCTTGAAATTATAAATATAATGCAATTACCTGTGGGCTCTCTGCCTTGGCCAGGGATGAAAACCTATGAACTGCCAAGCTAGTTTAGTAAGTCTTTTAGAGGCTTCCAAAAGTCTGACAGAAACCTAAACTTCAAGGTCTTTGTAGTCCTATCAAGGTGTTTGTTACTAACGGAAGAGGGTAGGGTAGAGGACAGGGGGGAGGGGAGGGGGAGAAGACAGTCACTTTAAATAGGTCTTGTAAATATACTTTATGGCAATTACTTAAATTACAAATACTTTTGTGCAAAATTATACTGACCATCACATGATGTTACCACAACCAAAAGTTATATAACCCAGTTATATCTTTAAAACAGCTGCAAAATGAATGCCATTAACCTTAACATGTAGTGATAGGATAAGCAAATCTTTTGAAAGCTGCTCAGAGCCTGAAATAAACTGTTTCTTCCCTTACCTAACTGTGAGTAACATTTATGCAGGGTTTTGCAGTTATCTAAGTCATTGTTGCATATCCTTGAGAAAGAAATGGCTATTTACATTCCTATTTTACAGTTAGGAAGATTGAGCCCACTAGTTTGTTGAGAAATGCAGATTTGTTTAGAATTAGAGACAATTTATGGATAGAAAAGAGAGACGTTTCAAACCCTTTGAGACCGGAGATCCAGTATGAGATTAGCTATACCAACAGATACGTACTCACTTGAAGAGAGGGAAAGCTAATATGCTAGTTCTGAATTTTTTTTTTTTTTGAGTCAGAGTCTCACTCTGTTGCCCAGGCTGGAGGGCAGTGGCACGCTCATGGCCACCACAGCTTCAACCTGCTGGGCTCAGGCGATCCTTCTGCCCCAGCCTTCCAAATAGCTGGAACCACAGGCACGTACCACCATGCCCAGCTAATTTTTTGATTTATTGTAGAAACAAGGTCTTGCCAAGTTGCCCAGACTGGTCTTGAACCCCTGGATTCAGACAATCTTGCCTCCGCCTCCTAAAGTGCCGCGATTACAGGCATGAACCATTGCCTCCAGCAGTTCTGAAATATTTTGACAGGTTGTTATCAATATGATCAAGTAGAACAGGGATAGAAGTCTCTACATTTAAACCTCTGTGCCCAGGGATTAAAAAAAATCAACAGTGTAAGTACAGAATAACGAAGACCAGGGTTATTGTAGTGCATGGGAACGCATGGGTTTTAATTGACCATAATTTCAGTATGAGTCAGCAGTGTGACATGAATGCCAAAAGGCTCATGCAGGGCCATATGAATAGAAATATAAGGTATAGCTCAAGGGAGGTGACAATTCCATGGTGTGCTGTATCATCAGACCATTCCTGGGGAATACTCTTCCATGCCAGGCAGCATGTTTTTAGGAAAGGCCTTAAACTGGAGTCCACTCAGAGGTGGGTGCTTAAAATGATGGCAGAATGCAAAGCTGTCTCATCAGAGGAGTGATAAAAGAACCATGGACATTTATGCTTGAAAAAGAAGACTCTGAGGGCCATGGCTGGAGGTGGGGAGAGAGTGGACAATCTGGAAAAAGAGCTTGAGGTGGAAGATTAATTTCTGAATTCCCCAGGGAAAAAACTTCAAAAGTCCCTTCTGACACTTTGTTATTTGCAGAATAAACAGATCTTCAGCAAAGAAGACCTCGTTACTCCTATGATTTCCTTGAGGTGCAAAGCTTTGCAGATAAAGTTATGCCTCCTTGCTAAGCCATCTCCCTCTGCCTACAGGTGGGGCTCCTTCAAGAAGCCCTCTCTAAAAATCCCCACCTCGCGGCATTTACTCTGTTATCCCTTTATCACGAGTTTTGCATTGTGGTAGCATTTTTTATTGTTGCTGTTTGTCCTAGTTTCCCTAATACAGAGTTCCTTAGGGGAAAGGACCCGGCTATGTGGGTTTTTTTTGGTTTGTTTTTATTATCCTAAATGTTCTCAGTACATCTGCATGCCCATAAGCTGAGGGAATTTCTGCAGACGGTAGCCAAAAGATGAATTAAAGTAACCAGACAGGTAATTTTTATAGCATCTACATGACAAAGCATTATAGCATGCTCTCTTGATGATAATAACACCTAATTGACCCTTCACTTTATGAAATAACATGAGATGACAAAGTAGGCTGTATAGTAAATCTTCCTTACGTCTTACATTTAAAAATGGAAGTTGTTTATCCATGCTGAAGAAAAACAAAGCCTACTACCTAAAAGCTCCATCTCAGGCCAGGCTCAGTGGCTCAGCCTGTAATCCCAGCACTTTGGGAGGCTGAGGTGAGTGGATTGCCTGAGCCCGCGGGTTCGAGACCCGCCTGGGCAACTTGATGAGACCTCATCTCTACAACAATTCAAAAAATTAACCGGGTGTGGTAGCGCACGCCTGTAGTTCCAGCTACTTGGAAGGCTGAGGCGGAAGGATCGCCGGAGCCCAGCAGGTCGAGGCTGCGGTGGCCAGAAGGGGCCATTGCACTCCAGTCTGGGTGACAGAGTGAGACTCCAACTCAAAAAAAAAAAAAAAAAAAAAAAACTAAAAAAATAAAATAAAATAAAAGCTCCATCTCTTTTATTCCAGGTCGTGAGAATTTCTTTTCAGGTAGGGGGTTCCTTGACTCCATACTTTCTTCTTCTTTGTTTATTTGGATATTTACATGGTACCAAGAGTCAAGTGACGACCTGGCTTATAAAGTGAATTAGTAGTCTATTTGAAAATATTGATCTAGGAAATAAACATTCCACAAAACAAGTTGTTTAAATAAGAAAGCACCATGTTATACATTGTACAAATGAAATACTACATATTTATTTCAAAGACATAAAAATGCTTTTGAGGTATCAATGCATGAATCGTTCTAAGTCTCTTACATAGTGGGTTACAGAATGGTAACATTTCACTTAGGGACAGAGGAGTGGATAGGGCATGCTGAGTCATCCACGAGGTTGAGCACATAACACAGAATACAAGAGCTAAGTTCATGCTCCATCATTCTTATCACTGGGTATTGTTATCTCTCTCAGTCCAAGGACCTGACATGATACGGAGCAAATGATACATTTCTCTGTAAGAAGAATGATATAACTCCACTTGCCAGCCTGAAGTTCACTTAGAAAATCTGAGGAGCAAAAAGACTGAGAAATAGGGCCCCAATTTCCTACCATCAGTTGTTAATCACAAGTAGAGATGGCCACCTTCCTGCTAATTGAGATAGCTAGCCTGCCCATGCTGATAGCACTTAGCTTGGATTAGTCCAAAGGCCAAGGGAGGATAGTTATATACTTTCTTAGTCTCAGGGCTTCTGCTTTCCGAGCTGCAGGCCCTCTTGTGAGTCTTCAGCTGCCAAGAACATTTCTGGGACATTAAAGGATATAACTGTTAATAAGGGAAAATCAGGTGGAAGGTTTTATGTCCTTCAAAAGGAATCACCTCTTTAGAAGGATAGGGTCTATCTGCCTAAAGTAAGTCCATCAACATTATTTACTTCCATATTATACTCTGAACTACCCCACAGGGGTAATAAAATGTCGTGGTATGTCTGCTTGATGCAGAGCACAAGGTTAGAGTATAATTGCTGTGAGATAGTTGGCCCTACAGCAAATGAAGCAATGAGCAGAATGACACACAAGTAGCCCACAAAAGCACGATTGATGTTTACAGTTTCTAACAGGATTTGGACAGTGCCAAGGGATCCAACAAGAATTGAATGCCAGTCCTTTGACCTGCAGAGCTGAAGGGTAAACAGTCTTGTCATCTATGGCAGAAAAGGTCATTTCCTTCTGTTCTCAGACTTGGTGGGATTAGGCAGTTTTCAGCAGAAAACCAAAGGACTTCAGAGAACACATGATCTAACCTCTCACTTGACCGAGGAGGAAACTGAGGCTCAGAGAAGTATGGTGACTTGTTCGAGATCACGTAGGTAGTTTCCGGTAGAGTAAGAATTCAGTTTCCCAGAAGCCCCATCAAAAGTTCCCGCATTTTCAGAATGATGTGCCTGGACCGGTGTGGTGGAAGGAGCTTGGGTTATAATTTTTTTATTTTGAGTTGGAATCTCACTCTGTCGCCCAGACTGGAGTGCAGTGGCACGCTCCTGG
>NW_007260398.1:1621776-1691363 GCF_000164805.1 Carlito syrichta | reverse complement strand
AATCTACTCACCTCAGCCTCCCAAAGCGCGGGATTACAGGCTGAGTCACCGAGCCCGGCTGGGTTATAATTTGAAAGGTTTTGGTGCTAAATTCTGGCAAACATTAGCAAAATTACATCGAGCAAGTCACTTGGACTCTTCAAACTTTGCTTTTTCCACCCTGCAAAATGAGAGGTAAAATCTGGGGTCGCTCTACTTCAAAGATCACAGATAGATCAAACAAAATAATGAAAACTCTTTTTAAAGCTCTATCAGAATCAATGTAAAAATCACTCTAGATAAAGGAAATTTTTCCTGTTGCGGACATATGGATGGACAGCAGCAGATCCATGAACCATGAGAAATTCTGTGCACAATTGTGTGAGAATGAGTGCTAGGGACAGCTACTGTCTCCCTTCCCATCTCCCCAGAGAAGTTTTATTTTATTTTATTTTTTTGAGTTGGAGTCTCACTCTGTCACCCAGACTGGAGTGCAGTAGCCGCTCCCGGTCACTGCAGCCTCGACCTGCTGGGCTCCGACTATCCTTCCGCCTCAGCCTTCCGAGTAGCCGGAATTACAGGCGCATGCTACCACGCCCGGCTAATTTTTTGATTTATTGTAGAGATGAGGTCTCGCCAAGTTGCCCAGGCGGGTCTCGAACCCGCGGGCTCAGGCAATCCACTCAGCTCAGCTTCCCAAATGTGCGGGATTATAGGCTGAGCCACCGAGCCCGGGGACTTACCAATTTATTTTTCCTTATTTTTAGAGCAAATCTACCTGGGGGAGTAACGCCTTTTCAGCTGTCTGCTTCCTATTTTGTTCTATAAAGGACTGAAATCTATGACTTATAAAATGATGAATAGTAATTTCAAATTACAGACCAACCAGGTTCTTTCCCCCTACTTTGTACTTCTTTTGTAATATTTCCCAGTAATCAGAAAGATTTTCTTTAAAATCATAGTTAACAAGAAAGCTATCTACTTATTATTTACTGAGTTCCTACTGAGTTCTCAGCAGTTTGTTTCTACTATTTTCCCACAAAGCACTAGACAAAAGACACAAATCATAAACCATTTGTAGGCCGACACATTAAGCCTGTGATTCTAGAAGGCTGAGGGGTATGGAGAAAAACAAATGAAAAAGTATTATTCATGACCAATTGATCAATTAGGCTGCTTTTCATTAAAAAACATAAAAGGGCAGAACCAATTCAGCAATGATTGTGTTAGAAATGCAAGAAAACATTATTAATGCTGGAGTTTTTCTCATTTATTTTTAGTTCTCTTTAGAAAATTACACTTGAGAGCTTTCTGTAATGGCAATTTAAGGAATGGATAAGATGGCCCAGCAGTGGAACCCTTTTGTAATGCTAATGAAGAGACATAGACTGATACCTAGTTTGTACTGATTTTTCTTTCTCTTTTCTTTTTTTTGAGTCAAGGTCTCACTCTGTTGCCCAGGCTGGATACAGTGACATGCTGTGACTCACTGAAGCTTCGACCTCTTTCTGCCTCAGTTTCCTGGGTAGCTGGGACTACAGGCATGCACCACCATGCCCAACCTTTTTTTTTTTTTTTCTTTTGGTAGAGATGAGGTCTCACTATGTTGCCTAGGCTGGTCTCAAACTCCTGGCTCAAGTAATCCTCCTGCCTTGGCCTCTCAAAGTGCTGGCATTACAGGTGTGAGCCACCATGCCTGGCTTGTGTCACTTTTTCTGAACAGAGTTCTATATTTCAGAAGCCATAGACTGACTTATGGGATACCTGAGTATATGAGATAACTAACCAGGGATATTACCCACTAACAAGAGTCATCCATCGTTCCCATAAGGAAATCCACTGTGGTCTTTTATAAATCTGACAATGGCTTATACTCTTGTGTTTTAGAGGTAAAATCTTATATCGTACAGGAATGTGAAAAAATGAGAGAAATTTTTTTCCCTCCTAATTATATCAAAATATCAACTTCTGTCTCTAGGGTCTGAGGTCTCATAACTTCCCTCCTGTATTGTTCCTTTCAGGGATTTTTTTTTTCTTCCTATTCTTTCATAGCTCTCCTACTCTTTTCAGTTCCAAGTATTTTATGTTTAAGCTTTCTTGTACAGAGCCTTAAGCTATGGAAATGTGGTAAGTGTACTTATTTATGCTTAGTAGAATGCTATTCTTATTCAGATGAATGGAACCTAAAATGCATTTTGGTAGCAATCTCCCAGATTTTCAGTAACTTCAAATCTGGGTGTGTGTGGGTTACTGTTGCTGATTTCCATTCAGTTTCATTTGTGTTATTCCTCATTACATGTACCAGTCTCCCGAGAGAATTAGACTGCCTGGGTTCAAATCCTGGCTCTACCATATACTAGTTAAATGACCATGTGCAAGGCACTTAACCTCTCTGTACCTAAGTTTCCTTATTTGTGAAAGAAGGATAATATTAGCATTTTCTAAATGACGCCATCAGAGGTAAGTGAGTTCGGCCAATGCAGTGGCTCAAGCCAGTAATCCAAGCCCTTTGAGAGGTCAAGGTGGAAGAGTTGCTTGAGCCCAGCAGTATGAGACCAGCCTGGGCAACATAGTGAGACCTTGTCTCTACAAAATAAACAAATAAGTAAATAAAGACTTAGCCGGGCATGGTAGTGTGTGCCTGTAGTCCCAGCTACTCAGGAGCCTGACATGGAAGAATCGCCTGAGCCCAGGAGGTCAAGGCTCCAATGAGCTGTGATCAGTCTGGGTGACAGTGAGACCTTGACTCGAAAAAATAAAAATAAAAAATAAAAAAGTAAATGCATTAATACTTGAAAGTATTAGAACAATGCTTGGCCAATAATAATAGTAGACAATGTTTTAGGAATTTTACATGTACAAATTATTCCATCTTCAAAGCAATCCCATGAGATAAGTACCGTTATCAGTTAAGAAATTGAAGCACAGAAAGACTGAATAACTTATCTCAGTTCACTCAGTAAGTGAAGGACTGGGCTCAAACCCAGATTTTTTGGCTCCACAGCAATACTCAGTATTTGTTGCCCATTATTATCATTATCACGTGAACTTATGCACTTAAAAAATATTTCCAGCTGCTGCTGATAATGATGAATTTGTAGATCTAATCTATCTGCAAAATGTATTAAATATATATATAGACAGCTGGGCAAAGTGGCTCATGCCTGTAATCCCAACACTTTGGGAGGCTGAGGTGAGAGGATTACCTGATTCCAGGAGTTCAAGACCATCCCTGGGAGGTCAACATGACAAGACCTCATCTCTACAAAAAAAAAGAAATTAGCAAGGTGTGATGGCACAAGCCTGTAGTTCCAGCTACTTGGAAGGCTGAGTTGGAAGAATTGCCTGAGCTCAGAAGGTTAAGGCTGCAGTAGCCGCGATCACACTACTGCACTCCAGCCTGAGCAACACAGTGAGACTTCGACTCAAAAAAAAAAAAAGATGCTCAATGAAATCATCAATTCAGGCAAGAATTGTCACCTAAAATCACTGGGTGGCAATTACTCCTTCAGGCTACTTGCTAATTGCAAAGAGAAGAAAAGTGTCTTTACAATGAGAGATCCTCAGAGCAAGATCACTATCTAGAGTCATGATCCAACTTGGCATCACGAATGGTGGAACAACCTGGCATTATGTACTACCTGATAAGATGCGATTTGGAGCACCCAGTGGCACCTTGTAAAAAATGTTCAATCAAAATCTAATCACGCTTTTAAAATTTTATTTATTTATTTATTTTTAAGAGACAGAGTCTTGTTCTGTCACCCAAGCTCACGTGGTCATAGCTCACTATAATCTTGAACTCCTGAGCTGGAGAGACAGATCCTGCTGCCTCAGCCTCCTGAGTAGCTAGAACTATAGGCGCACACCACCACACCTGACTAATTTAAACTTTTTTTTTTAATAGAGACAAGATCTTGCTCCAACTCCAAACCTCAAGTCATCCTCCCAACTCAGTTTCTCAAAGTGTTGGGATTACAAGCATGAGCCATGTGCCCGGCCTAATCATGTTTTTAGTCCTAGTGTGGAGTTTACAGGAAATAAAGGGAGTAGACAAACAAATTAACCATGAGGCAATAACAACTTCAAAACATGAGACATTCTACAAGATAATTGACCCAATCTTTTTTTTTAAAAAAATCCAGTGCTGAATATAAAGACATAAATCTCAACTGAAAAATATGTTTTCATTTTTAAAAATTAGATTCTATTTTTTAATCATATAGAAAATGTTTGGAGGACAGATGGGGAAGGTTAAATGTGGACTAGATATTAGATATTAGGAATTATTGTTCTTTTTAGGCATAATGATATTGTGGCTATATAGGAGAATGTCCTTATTCTTAGATATGAAAAGTTTCTTTTAATTCTCTAAAATGTTTGTAAGTGAATATTTAAAAAGAAAATATCCTTTAAAAGTTATTTACCGAATTCTTTTTTTTTTTTTGAGTTGGAGTTTCACTCTGTCACCTAGACTGGAGTGCAGTGGCATGCTCCCGGCCACCGCAGCCTTGACCTGCTGGGCTCCGGCGATCCTTCCACCTCAGCCTTCCAAGTAGCTGGAACTACAGGCGCGCACTACCACGCCCGGCTAATTTTTTTTTGGATTTATTGTAGAGATAAGGTCTCGCCACATTGCCCAGGCAGGTCTCGAACCCGCAGGCTCAGGCAATCCATTCACCCTAGCCTCCCAAAGCGCAGGATTACAGGCTGAGCCACCAAGCCCGGTTTACTGAATTTTTTTTTTTTGAGTTGGAGTCTCACTCTGTCACCCAAACTGGAGTGCAGTGGCCACTCCCGGCCACCGCAGCCTCGACCTGCTGGGCTCCAGCGATCCTTCCGCCTCAGCCTTCCAAGTAGTTGGAATTACAGGTGCACGCTACCACACCCGGCTAATTTTTTGACTTATTGTAGAGATGAGGTCTCACCTGCCCAGGTGGGTCTTGAACCTGTGGGCTCAGGCAATCCACTCACCTCAGCCTCCCAAAGGCACGGGATTACAGGCTGAGCCACCGAGCCTGGCTTACTGAATTCTTATTGGCTCAATTTATTAAAACTAATATTGGCTCACACCAATAATCCCAGCAATTTGGGAGACCGAGGAGAGAGGATTGCCTGAGCTGACAGGTTCGAGACCAGCCTGGGCAACTTGGCATCTCTACAATAAATAAAAAAATTAGCCAGGTGTGGTGGTGCACGCCTGTAGTCCCAGTTGGAAGGCTGAGGCAGAAAGATCGCCGAGCCTAGCAGTTTAAGGCTGTGGTGGCCGTGAGTGTACCACTGCACTCCAGCCTAGGTGACAGAGTGAGACTACAACTCAAACAAACAACAACCTAATATTATCATTATTGAAGAGAACTCAAGGCTTATTGTGGCACCTGGTACATAGTAATTGCTCAATGAATGTTTATGAAATGGTTATTTATTAAACAAGGCTATGCTTTCTTGAGAATTGTCAAGTGGCAAGAAAAAAAAAGGCTGGGACTCACAAGACTGTTATTCCTTTACGGATCAAGATATGTTGGGCAAATATTTCATAAGGACAAAATGGGCACCAATCAATCCTACCCTTTGATTCTAACAACTAAGCTCATGAAGATTCTTGAACAAGGTTTGAATTAGTTTTATGGGGGCACAAAAAATTAAGAATCTATCCGTAGGATTGATTCAGCAGCAATTGTTACTTATTTAAGAACTTCTGAAGGAATCACACTTAATGACACATTTTTGAACAATTGCACTTTTCTTGATCCAGGAAAAGAGGGCAAGTTCTACTCAAGTTTAGGCATGAATGCTATAAATCATCAAAACTAGTGGGTGTTATTCTCTAGGAATCAATAAATGTGTTGAAACTGGAATCATTTTCAGCTCTTCCAGAAGGCAATGGTACTAAAAGAGATAGCTTCAGGCAGTAAGCAAGATACATTTTGTATAAGAGGTGGGAAGAAAATGAGCAAGGTTCAAAGAAATAATTAATAATGATATCATCTTGCATTTTCATAGTGCCCGTTTCCTAAGGCATTTCATATCTATGTTAACTCACTTATTCTTACAATATCCCCATGAGGTTGACATAGAACAATTGAAATAAAAAAAGAAAAGGGATTTTCATCAGGGCCTAAGATGTGGAAGACACTTAAAAGGATATTATATTAGCAACAGAGATATTTCTTCATATTGAACAGATAGATCATTTCCTTCGCCCTCTGCTTCAGTAAAGTCATTTTTAAAAAGACAAAATCTATTACAATTTGGAGAGAATAAGATTTCACTTGACTACATGGGAGACACTCTAGGTTCAATCTAAAAAGGTAGTTTTATTCAATAGTATAGGGCTACCTCTCTTTTACAAAACAAAACCAGAAAAGTTCTCAAAAAGAGTACAAATCAGAATTTTTAAAACTTTGAAACTTAGATGTACTTAGGCAGTTCTCTGTTTACTTAGTGATCTTTATTTAATAGTAGATGCTTTTATAATAGATCACTCTAAAATTATTTTATAAAGTTTTGTATACAATACAGAGTTGTTAAAGGAGAGTAACTCATACTAAGTGTTCTTCCTGAAACCAAAAATAAGAAAAGGGACTCACTAAAGAATTCAACAGTTTATGATAAATGCAGTTGCATAGAACAAGACTCTTCGACTAAAGTTTCCTATCCTCAGATAATATAACATGAAATTTTTCCCACTGAATTTTTAGATCTTAAACATTTTCCCTCTTAATTTATCTAGGGATGTATATTTTCAATCATGTGCAAGTTAAGTTATATATACTTTATTAACAAGACCTAATTATGTAAACATAATAACTTTTTTGACAATCCTTGTCATGGAAATATGATAATTATTAAGTTAGTGAAGACTTTGGTAGGTGTGTTCAACCCTCATGTTCAGAAACAGTTGGGACAAATAACACGAAGAGACTGTCTTTAGCCTGGTTGCCAAAACTAGAGACAATCAGAGGGATATAGCCTAACTAAGAATAGAGACCCACAGACTGATAATATCTTCCCAAAATATTTCAACGTAAAGTTTTCTTTTTGTAAAGAAGCCCAAACTGATGTTCTTTGTAAAGGTAACAAAAAATGCTAACAGAACTAGAAACTTGAGCAGAGAGAGAGAAATTCTGATCTCAGAGTGCTGTGCCCGTGTTCATTCATTGCTGCTCAGCCCTCCATCCTCCCAGCATCCAATTTGGATTAAATGTTGACTATGGCAAAATGGGATCTGTGACCCCAAGATCTACAGTCTTTTCCTGAGATGGCTCTGAGGCCAATTAGTAGCGTTCTTGTATTGTGAACCAAGTAAGGAATGAGTCTCCTCCCAGTTCATTTGATAGAAGTTGAATCATCCACACAAGCATTGTCACAGCTAAATATTTAGAGTTTAAGCTAATGAGAGTAAAATGTATTTTTTTTTTTAGTTGGAGTCTCACTCTGTCGCCCAGACTGGAGTGCAGTGGCCGCGGGCTCAGGCAATCCACTCACCTCGGCCTCCCAAAGCGCTGGGATTACAGGCTGAGCCACCGAGCCCGGCTGAGAGTAAAATATTAAGAGCAATATTTAAAGAGCCCAAGAAACTCATTTTAATTAGATTTGACTCATAGAGAATAATCTGCAAATTACAACATTGTTCAAGGTTTCTAAAGTATGTGTACTGACATTGTATAATGACATACCTTTTGGAAGAGAAGAGGTTGAGTTTATGTCTTGGCCTTGACACAGTTATTAGAATCCTCTGTTGCAAGAAGGAAGATGAATTCAAATATCAAAATGACTGCACTTCAGAATATAGGTCCACCATGTGCTGTCTTCCCACTACCACACTGAAAGAAGGGTGCAAGTTTACATATCCATTAATAGTGCCTACTCCCTACCTCTTACTCCCTCCTCCAAACTACCCCAAGTCAGCCCTGCAGTCAGTAGGCAAACCACACAGGAACTAGCACATACGGGCTAGCACAAGGCTTCAGAGAGTTGGGCGTGAGCCTTAGATTATGTGGTTTTGTTTTCTTGCTGCCAGAGTTAAACTAAAATGCAGGAGGTTCACTGAAACACTTTTGCTTCTTTATGCTTAGTTTCAGTTTTAACAATATCCCCCTGAACACTTAAGTTCACATAAGAAAATTTTGAATCCATCAGATAGATATGATCCATCAGCAAGCTGATCTTAAGGTAAACCCTCATTTTCTTTCAGTATATTCATGCACCCAGAGTAACATCAGGGTTTCTTGAGGGGAACTTATGTATTTAGACTGCGATCACTCACAATGTTAAAATTCCAGGGAAAGATGCTTTATTAGTGTACTCGGCCTATAATACTATTCTTAGCCCATAATATTACTCTTGACAAAGAAAGAAGAAATGCCCTGAGCTGGGAAGAGATCTAACCTCAGGTTTGCCACAGTCTAGTGTGAGTTGGGACCGGTTTCTTAGATTTCTGGGACTTTGCTTTCTCTTGAGCAGGTTGGATGGAAGGCTTTCAGGGCTTTAATAGATTTTTCACAGACCTTCCTTGAGTGTTGTTCCTTTAACTACTTTTAACTCTTACCTTCAACTTTAAAACTCACCCTTCCTGGGGATGGGGAAACACCTCTTATCAACAGGGTGTCTGAATGAAACGTAATTGTACACCTAACCCTTAACTGTACCCCACAAAACCATAATAAAAATATTGATAAAAAATAAATTAATAAAAAAAAGATATATAATCATAAAAAACAAAAACAAAAAACTCACCCTTCACCTGATACCAACTGCAACTTGTGAGGCCGCTTCCTTTTTCTTTGCTCTTGCTAGAAAATGGATTGTCAACTTAGCATATTTTGCAGAAAATTACAGACACTGCTACTTACTAAGTGGCACCATTCAGAGTTTGGGAACTGGACGTAAGATGAGAAGGAAAATGTTGGCTCACTGAGATGTTCCTAGTATTAATCCCTGAAATCCCAAGAAGGAGGGTGTCATTTAAGACTTGATTTAGAGTCCTAAAATTTAAACATATTCTGCAGTGTGAAATGGCATGGTGTAGCCAGGCGTGGTGGCTCATGCCTGTAATCCCAGCATTTTGGGAGGCTGAGGCGAGAGGATTGTCTGAGCCCACAGGTTCGAGATCATCCTGGTCAACATAGCGCGACTTCATCTCTACAATAAATTTAAAAAAGAACCTGGGCATGGTAGCACATGCCTGTAGTTCCAGCTACTTGGAAGGCTGAAGCAGAAGGATCGCCTGAGCCCAGCAGGTCAAGGCTGTGGTGGTGTGGCACTACACTCCAGACTAAAAAAAAAGGAAAAAAGAGAGAAAAGAAATGACATCCTTTTCTATCTCTTTGGTCCTGTTATCTAAACCTTGCTCAAAAATTTAATTTTTTAAAAACCTTTTTATTTATATATTTTTTTCTTTCTCTTTTTCTCAACCTCCTGAGCTCAGGTGATCCTTTTGTTTCAACCTCCCCAGTAATAGGGACTACAGACTCATGCCACCACACCTGGTTAATTTTTTTTTTTTTTTTGTAGAGATGAGGTCTTGCTATGTTGCCTAGGCTGGCCTCAAACAATTCTCTTGCCTCAGTCTCCCAAAGTGCTGGTATTACAGGTGTGAGCCACCATACCTGGCCTCAACATTTTCATTGAAATATAAGAGAAGAATCTGGTATAGAATCAGCAGGGTACTTTGATCATGGAAAGTGCTTAGTAAATATTTGTCAGATGAGTTAAAGGAATTAATTTGCTACTTACTCCTAACTACTTAAAAATGGGCTTCCTTTTTATTAATGCAAGGTTGTCAAATTCCTGAAAATCTAAGTTATATCTGAATAGGTTCCCCATTGTTTTCACATGTTATAAAGACAAATGTTTAAAAAAACCAGCATGTTTATGATTTTTAAACAATGACATCTCAACGTTGGCCTCAGAGTTCTTCAGTTTGCATGGTCTAAGGGCCTACTTGGACACAATCGTTACACTGAACAGCTCCATTGCCAAGTTCAAACACTGAAATCCTTTGGCCATGGTTCTTATTCTTCAATACCTCCCAAGTTAGCAGTTTTGAAGTGGTCAAACAGTGGGTCCCTAAAATTCCATGGCTGGGAAGTAGGAGAGAAGGGAAAATGTTGAATTGTGTTATACTGAAAGTATCTGGGTCTCCTCAGCTTGTATCCTAATAAGGAAGCTACTTTTTCATAGGGTATGAACCCCCAGGGAGCAGAATATAATTCCTCTGCTTGTAAACACCATGCAGAGTATAGAACAGGAAAAAAAAAATCTCAAAGAGAAGTAATTTTGGCAGTAAGTAATGATTGACAGACATATTATAGAGTACACTGGGAGGGAAGCAAAGCCACTTTAGTGGTTTATTTTGTAACAGCTCTGTAATTGAACAAGTGCAAAGACAGAGCCCAAGAACAAAGACCCAATATGAGAATGCTAGCCAGCATTTCTGTCCTCACTATCGTGAGATATTCAGAAAAACAGCGCAAGATTAGGAGGATTCAGTAATATGTGAAATCTCGACTTATCCACAATGGAAAAATTTTCTTTTACTATCAGACTTGTTTAAAAATTTTTAGCAACTCCTTTTGAGGGGCAATGTGTTAATATCTGAACTTTTTGTACATAATTATACTTAGTTTAACTTTATGTAAAATGTGTACTTCTTATTCAATAATATGGATTCAGACATTCTCTTTTCATTCACTCAATAAAGTTTGAATATCTACTCATGTTAGGCCTGCTCTAGGTGCTAGGACTTGTCAGTGAACAAAATATTGTCTCCGTCCTCCTGGATCTGATGTTCTGATAAAGGAAGAAACAGCAAATACGTTAGATTGTTGCATTGTCATGGAGAAAAAGTAAATGGTGCAAGAGCCATAGGAAGTGTAGCCGAGACGGGAGTTGTGATTTTATGTGGGGAGATCAAAGACATCTGAGCAAAGTCCAGAACAATGTGAAGGAGCTAGCCTGATGGATATTGGAGGCTGTAGCTTTTCCAACTATAAGGACTAGCAGGTACAAAGCCTTAAGGTGCAAGTATGTTTGACACAGTGTGTGAAGTGGAAAAGAGTCAAGATAGAGTTAGGGAGGGAGTAAAAAATGTCAGTCTTTGCTGCCCATAGCAAGACCTTTGGATTTTACTCTGGGTAAGATGGGAGCCAATGGAAGATTTTCAGCTGGGGAGTGATGTGATCTGACTTGCATTTTAAATTTTAAAAGAATAGCTCTGACTGCTGTGTTGAAATTAGATTGTAGGAGAGCAAGAACAGAAGCAGGGAGACCAGTCCAGTTCTGAACTGGACCCAAGATGAGAAGGGAAATGTTGGCTCACTGGGATGTTCCTAGTATTAATCCCTGAAATCCCAAGAAGGAGGGTGTCATTTAAGACTTGATATAGAGTCCTAAAATTTAAACTTATTCTGCAGTGTGAAATGGCATCCCAGCCAGGTGTGGTGGCTCATGCCGTAATCCCAGCATTTTGGGAGGCAGAGGTGAGAGGATTGCCTGAGCCCACGGGTTCCAGATCAGCCTGAACAACATGGCAAGACCTTATCTCTACAAGAAATTTAAAAAGTAGTTGGGTGTGGTGGCACACGCTTGTAGTTTCAACTTCTTGGAAGGCTGAAGCAGAAGGATCGCCTGAGCCCAGCAGGTTGCTGCAATAGTCTAGAAAAGAGATGGTGATGGCTTAGAATATGGTGATGGAGGTGGTGGGAAGTGGTTGAATTCTGAATATACAGGGTAATCTCACAGTCTAGAAAAATATGTTATTTTATTGTGTATTGGAATGTAGTATCAAAAAATCATTTATTATCTAGGTTTAGTAGCCACCCTATATTTCTTTCTTTCTTTCTTTCTTTCTTTCTTTTTTGAGTTGGAGTCTCACTCTGTCACCCAGACTGGATTGCAGTGGCATGCTACCAGCAACTGCAGCCTCGACCTGCTGGGCTCCGGCAATCCTTCCCCCTCAGCCTTCCAAGTAGCTGGAACTACAGCCACCATGCCTGACTTGAGCTTAGAATTTTATAAAACTGAACAAAGTTTGCTTCCTGTGATTTCCTGTGATTTCCACTTTTTCTCATTTCCTTGTCTCATTTCTTCACAGTTCTGTGACCTCTCAACTTTGAAGGGGGGTCTGTTCTCCAACCTCTTATCTTCTGTATCTATATTCATTCCCTAGGTGGTGTTATCCCCAGTCTTATATCTGTAAACACTCTTCAGTACTCTCAAGGTATCATCTTCAGTCCTAATTTATCCTTACCTCCAAGCCTGTATATCTAACTACCTTGACCTCCCCACTGGTATATCCCACAGAAATTTCAAATTCAACATGTCCAAAATTAACCTCATGGTCTTGTCTTCTAAACCTGCTCTGTCACAGTGTCTCCTGTCTCAATAAATGACATTTCCTTGCTTCTAGTTTCTCAGGAACATGAACCTTGAAGTTATCTTTGACTCCTCTCTTTGTTTCTCATACCTTACATCACATCCATCAGCTTACCCTTGAAATACAGGGTGGCAGCTGGGCTTGGTGGCTCAACCTGTAATCCCAGTACTTTGAGAGGTTGAGGTGAGTGGATTGCCTGAGCCCGCGGATTCGAGACCCCCCTGGGCAACTTGGCGAGACCTCATCTCTACAATAAAATAAAAAATTAGCTGGTTCCAGGCACCTGTGGTTCCAGCTACTTTAAAGGCTGAGCCCAGCAGGTTGACGCTGCGGTGGCCGTGAGTGTGCCACTGCATTCTAGCCTGAGCGACAGAGTGGGACTCCTGCTCAAAAAACAAAACAAAACAAAACAAAACAAAACAACATGATTTTAAAAACCCTCTAAGTTCAAAAAATTAAAGAAAAGAAAGTCAAGCAAGTTATTATCATAGAACAATATTTGTATTTGGTAGATGCTACAGTTTTGTAACTAAATTCTGCCCCCAAATGGAAGAAAGCAGATAAGAAGGACCCCTTACATAATGTCACTTTAATGGGATTAACTCCACTAGGTTGGTACCACCACACTTTTGTCAAGTCTAACTAATGCCCTCCCTGCTACTGGCCTTTCCACCTGGATTGGAACTGTAGTCTTGGATCTTACCCCATCTCCTATTTCCATCTGCTTCCTCAGTCACCTTCTGTGTGAGAGTACTCTCAAGTCTGTGAACCTAGCCCTCTCCTTTGTTCCAGTTCTTTCTACTAATAATTGTTTCCTGGAGTTGTCACCTAGTTGCCCCCAGGCTCCTCACATTCAAAATTTCCAAAACAGAATTTGCCATTTTTGCTGCCAAACCTGCTCTTCAGACAATGTTCATCACCTCAGTGAACAGCAATAGCCATTTACATAGTCACTCAAAAAGGAAACTTGAGAGTCACTGTAGACTCTTCCTTCTCCCTCACTCCCACATATATTTGAAGTCAAGTCCCGTAACTTCTACACTTTAACATTGTGTGTATAAAAGTATATGTGTAAAAGGAGAGTGAGTTGAATGGAGTTACATGCCATGCCCATTACTTCTGCTTTAGTTATGGCCTCCATCACTTATTGCCAGAACTATCATAATATTCTGTTCTGCTTCCAATCTATTTTTTGGACACATAGAGATTCACTTGAAAAAGAGAAAATGAATAAACGTAAAAAGAAAAAAATTGGAATCTCTGACCTTCTCAAAATATAACAGGTAGACTTGTGAATGAGACTGTCGATGGAGGTCAAAATCAAGGACCAAAGATTGGTCCTTAGAGTAGGGGAAAGAGCACAGAATTTGTCACAGGAGATTTGGGTTCAAGTTTCAGCTAAATTTCTTGCTAGTTAAATATTTCCTATGAACTCAGCTCAAGCTATCTCCTCCAGCAAGCCTTCCCTAACAGTAGATTTAGACAAGTCTCCTTTTTGCTCCCTTAACATTCTATGCCCACTTATATTAAAGCAATTTATACTTGCTGATTTAGTCCTGTTTCCTCTGTTAAACTATAACTTCTTGAATTCTCATGCTCAGCATAGTGCCTGGAACATAGCATGTGCTCAATAATGTAGAATGAATGCAGATTCCTCAAACTCAGCTTGCTCATCTGTAAAATGGGATAACATACCTACTTTTCAGTATTCCTCTGAAATTTCCACAAGTTATGTATATAAAAATCTTCATAAATGGGAATTCAGTGTATAGCATACTTGTTGTTTGCCCCCACACTACTTTAAAGAATAAAGTCCAAATACCTTTGCATAGCATTAAAGGCTCTGAACAATCTATTTTCCAAGCCACTTTTGAAATTTCCCTCTGGCTACCACTCCCATTGTTCTATAGTATAGCCAATTAAACAATATTTCAAACTCACCAGCTTCTTTCATACCTCCTATCATTTTGTGTTGTACTTACCTATCTCATTGTCGGTATCAATAATGTAGGCCATTATTATTATTATGACTTAGGTAGTAGGAACTAGAAACAAATGTTTCTTTTGTCTACTAAGCACTCCTAAGTCTTTTCCCTCCCATCTTATTCAATATTTTACTTGCCCACCAACCTGCTTTAAAACATGGATTTTATTATCTTTTCAATGCCTACTGGATAAAATTACCCAGTAGTGAAGACAAGGTTCTTCATGATCTGACTTCCCTCTGCCACTTCATCTCCCTGTGCTGTTCCACTAACACAGCCTTTGCCACAGCTGTAGTTAACTACAGTACATGTAGTTTTGCCAAGATAATAGGCTCTTTCAGCTTTCATGCCTTTACACATGATGTGTCCTTTGCCTCTAATGTCTTCTTCCACTTTATCTAGTGAACTCCCTGTCATCTTTGAAGATTCAGATGTAAACTCTGCTGTGAAACCTACCCTTAACTACTCCTTGGCAGAATTAGAAGCTCTCTTCTCTCTTAGTATGCTATACATACCTTGTCACAATCTTCTGTGATGGTGCCTGTCACCTCCACTTGCCTGTAACTGTATTCAGCATACGGCTGTGTTTTATCTCAGGGTGTTTATTGCTTGGCACAAAGTGGGAGCTCACTGAAGATCAGCTGAATAGATCAGCAACTACCTGTCAGTGGTACCTGAGGCCATCTGTCATTGAAAGTACTCCATCACTGCCCATCACTTACACTGCTCTTCATTTCCAGGCTTCTATTACATTCTTTGTCCTTTGAGGTGGCAATCAGGTGCTGATGGTGTTTCTAGTCAGTTAAAATTACATTAGTAACTGGTGCACATTTATTCTTCGGAAGGAGGATTAGGGCACTGCCCTAGTTGTGAAATGAATCGTTCCACTTGACATCCTCCAGCTGGGGCATTTTAACCACCTGTACCCATCCTCCTTGAGGCGCTGAAAGGAGTGAGCACCCGGGAACCGGAAGTGAGGAAGCGGAAGTGGAGCGTGGCGCTTAGGCCTGGTTTGAGGAGAGAGAATCGCCAGGGCATAGGGGGTTTGAATTTGAGCGGGAAAAGGCCCCTGCACGGCGGCTGGACCTTCCTCTAGGGTAATAACCTCTGCTCTGGAGTGGTGATGGGGAAGCGGGGGGTCTAGAACTCTCAGCTGCCATCCCACCTCCTCTTTCCTGTCAGCACCATCTGGGTCTGGGTGGGGGTGGGAGGGCGACGACGCCAGCACTGGCACCGTCTGTGAGAGGGAAGGTCCCTGCTGTGTGACGCCATCACTCCTTCTGGAAGCTTCCCGGCTGCCCAGCCTTTCTTTCTGTAGTAAACTGTGCGTTCTCTGAGGATAGTCGCTGGCCTGATTCTCTGTGTGACCCAGCTACTGGCAAGGGGCATGCCTGTTACGCATTGGTCATTCTCAAATGGTAGTGGAATGAATGAAGTGGATGCCAAGGAAAGACTGTCTACACCCTCCATTTAAAAAATTCTTTCCTAAGCATCTCGTTTCTTCCTTCCCACAGCCCTATCTGGTTATTATTCCTTATGCTGCAGATGAGGGAATTGAGGCTCAGAGAAGTTGTTAGGCCTTAGTTAGAAAATATCAAAGCCAAAACCCATGGCTTTGAATCCTATTTAAAGTAGAGAGACAGGCTGGGGTTGGTGGCTCAGGCCTGGGGGGCCGAGGCAGGAAGATTGCTTGTGCCCAGGAGCTTGAGACCAGCCTGGGCAACACAGTGAGACCCTCGTCTCTATTTAAAACAAATAAATAAAGTAGAGAGATGAGGCATGCGAATGTCCAGGTGTGAGCACATCGTGAACATTCAATAAAGAGTAACCACTTAATCCAGGGGGTGAGGACTGTATCTTGTGCACCTGTTTTTCACTCTGCTTCCTAGACTGGATCCTGCCACCTGGTGAACTCTCAAAGTTATTGGTTGAATGGATTAATGAACATTCAGGTGGGAGTCAGAAGGTTAGTCTCTCTGCCTCTTGCAGTGTTCTTTCCATCAAAACTGTAACACCTCCTAATGCTATGGTATTTGCTATAATCATTCTCCTATAAGTCGTGCCGGGAGCTTATTTCCTCCTGAGTCAAGCTCATGCATGTAGGCAGAACCTGTACAAACACTATAACTGCTCTCTCCTTATAGCACCGCTCTAATGCATCTTTCCAGAGATGGCTCTGGGCACTCAGTCTCTTAGATGCTATTGTCATTATTGTCCTAAGTCTTTGGGTAGAGTCATCTCAGCTTCTCAGTCCTTTATTCTCAATTCTGAAATCCAGAAATCTTTGAAAATATTTCCCCCCTAACTCATTTTCAAAAATTTTGAACATTTCCCCCCACCAACTCATTTGGTGGTTAAAAAAAAGCAAACAAACAAAAAACAAAAACAAAAAAAACTGGCCTAAAATGAAGTAGGCCATTTACAGTATTTTTTTTTTTTTTGAGTTGGAGTCTCACTCTGTTGTCCAGACTGGAGTGCAGTGGCCGCTCCCAGCCACCACAGCCTTGACCTGCTGGGCTCCGGCGATCCTTCCGCCTCAGCCTTCCAAGTGGCTGGAACTACAGGCACGCACTACCATGCCCGGCTAATTTTTGATTTATCGTAGAGATGAGGTGTCGTCAAGTTGCCCATGCGGGTCTCGAACCCGCGGGCTCAGGCAATCCACTTATCTCAGCCTCCCAAAGTGCTGGGATTATAGGCTGAGCCACCGAGCCTGGCTCATTTACAGTATTTATTTCAAATATTTACATGTTTTTCTTGCAGACATGTTAATGTGTTTGATTGTTCAGATCAGTCCCACCCCTTGCTGTGTCATTTAATATATGGTATAAGCACAGCACTACTCTTCAAAAATCTAAAAATAAAAAGCTGAATTCCACAATTCAACTGGCCTCAAAGGATTTGATTAAGAGTTTGTGGACTGGTTTAATGTCATCTGATAATTCATATGGTTTCCTATTATAATTCAGGTAAAATGGGGGGAAGGAAATAGCATTGTGGAAGTAGGCAGATCTAAAAAGAAAACTGAGACCTTTTCTACCTCATCATTTGTTTGCTTTGGAATTATTTAAGGGAGAATCTCCTTAACTAAATGGTAAGTTTTTTTAAAATGTGGGGATCATGTTTTATATTTCTCCACAAAGCTGTATATATGGTTGGTACTCAGTAAATATTTGTTGGTTGATTTGAAAACATTTGTTCAACACTCTAGAATTTTATTTGACAATTACAAGAGTTAGATTTTATTTTTATTTATTTATTTATAGTTTTTAGAAAGCAGGAATTATAGAGAGGACAGAGAAGCTCCCACAGTGGGAGGGGACCCGAAAGGGTTGCCCCGATTTTATTTTTAAAATGTCATGTTTATAATTGTAAAGCTGTAGAGTCAATGCAGGTCTGTCCCAAAGTAGGGTATTTGGTCATCCACTCAACACGTGTTTTTTGAGTGCCTACTATTGCTAGATTCCTATTAGGCATTGGATTGTAGTGGTAAATAAGATGGTCAGGGCCCCTGCCCTCAAGGACTCTAGTTTGGTGGTGAAGAGAGGCATTGAGCAAATGACAAATACATTAGTACTCATTGTTATAAGTGCCATGAGGGAAACGGACTGGATGCTGAACAGAGTGTAATGGGGAAACCTAGTAGTAGTTAGCAAGGTCACTGAAGAGCTCTCAGATTTGTGACATGAAATACCTTACTTCTTCCCTCTATTTCTAAATATTATAGTGATTTGGGTGGCCAAACAAGAGAGGTTTAGATGGGGAAATTTACCCTCTTGTGCACTAATCTTGTCTCTGATGTCATATCATTATAATTACAATTCAAAGTTATTGATGGTATGAGTAAACAGCCTTTGCATGAACTCAGGTCTCTAAAACACATAATAAACCAACATATAACTGACAACTAACACCATTTAATTGAGCTCCTTGTTAATCTGAAAAGACATCAATAGTAGAATGGTGTGTTATATATTCTATGTTCATGTCACAAAGTTCAAGTTATTGTACTTTAGTAAGTGATATTAATTCATTTATCCAGACTTTTTTCTTTGTGGTTTTTCTAATGATTGGAAGTGTATTTAATTTTGTTATGATGTTAAGTACATTCATTTTAAACTACATTGGATTAGAAGGCTATTATTTTGATATTTTCCTGGAGCAGAAAATTCATTTAAGAAAACATTAAAAATCTTTTTTTTTTTTTTTTGATTTGGAGTCTCACTCTGTTACCCAGACTGGAGTGCAGTGGCCACTCCCGGTCACTGCAGCCTTGACATGCTGGGCTCCGGCGATCCTTCCGCCTCAGCCTTCCAAGCAGCTGGAACTACAGGCACGCACTACCATGCCTGGCTAATATTTGATTTATTGTAGAGATGAGGTCTTGCAAAGTTGCCCAGGCAGGTCTCGAACCCGAGGGCTCAGGAAAAATCTTTTTTAAAATGCAGGTTAAAGAATATAGGAAATCCTAAAAATCAGACTGCGCCTCCAAATATAGTGGCTATCCGAGAAGGAAAAAAGTATTTTAAAATGTTTTTTGTTATAGACAGACTCTCACTATGTTGCTCAGGCTGCTCTTGAACTCCTGGCCTCAAGCAATCCTTCTGCCTCAGTCTCCTGAGTCTTTGGGATTACAGGTGTGAATCAGCATGCCTGACTAAAAGATTTTAACACTTGTTGTTAAATTTCAGTAAGTTATGATTCTAATGGATTTTTTAAAAATAGACTTGTAAGGAAACAAATCAATATTTATTGCTCTAAGGCAATGTCACAGTGCATCTCTGCACTGAGTGAGTTTGGTAGAGAAAAAAAGGACAATAGGAAAAGAAAACTCTCATGATTGAAAATTTTAATAGCTTATTGAAACATTATAAATCAGATTTTTGCTGCAGGAAGGAGTTAGATATAAGTGTCTGTATTTCAATTATCATAATATTATAAGAAAGAGATTGGCAGTAGAGGGAAACTGCCAGGGGAGGAGATGTGAGATTGGCAATTGAGGGAAACTGCCAGGGGAGGGAGGGGCACACCTCATCAACAAGGGTACCTGCATAATGAATATTTGCATACCTAACCCTGAATTGTACCCCACATCTTTAAAATAAAAAAATTAAATTAGATTAAAAATAAATAAATTTTTTTAAAAAGTGTATTTGAAGTGCAAACAAAAGAAATCAGAAAGCTGTAGAATTATAACTTCTCTTTTTCTTCCTAGGGTTAATTATAGTCTCTTTCTGATAAATCTTAATTAAGCCAATACATTTTCTGTCTTACTTATTTAAGAGTACATTGTATTTTTTACCAAAAAAGGTTAATTATCTCCTCTTATTTTTTTAAGAAGTGATAGTTCATTTAGAATGCTTCTGAAAATTTATGTCTTCCTGTAATATACACAAAAATTAATCAAGTCTGAGCTAGTTAGCTGAGAAGGTCAAGGAGGGGAAACAAAACTAAAAATAACAAACACATTTGTTATGGATTTTAACTTTTTTGTTTTCTTTTGTATATCTGCAGTTATTCTAGTAAAACCTGGTTATGGTTTATCTAGCCTTCATTGGGTCTGGATGCTCATCAGGGCTTGAAATCAATTGGTGGCCATCAGTGGTGAATCACTAGGGAAGTTGCAAACTAACTCACCCACCTTAATAAAAAGTAATGAGAAAGAGAAAGGGGATAGTTTCATATAAACTGTGAATTGATAATTCACAAGCATCATGTAAATATTCAGACCTGTATACCCCTTTTAAGTTTTAATGTATTTTTTGTATCAACCTAAATGGCCACTCTTTGTGTATACTTGTTTTGAGATCTGACAGACACATGTTGGTCACTCCAGGTATTAGAGATATTCTTATAAGATTTGAATCTTACTATTAACACTGTCTAATCCTAAACTCGTACTTTTTTTGAATGCAATTAGAGTAAATTTAACTCAAGAGAGTAATTCCATCGAGTTTATAAGTCTTGTTTGGACTAAAATAGTGGTTTTAAGGTACCATGAGTTAGCTGTAGAGTCCACTGAAGTGCAACTATTTGTCTTCATAGATAGACTCTCCTTTTAGAAAGCAGACCATGTTTAGAACTGATTCTAATGACTTGGGAGTTCTAAAAAGAATATAATCATATGGTCATCTGGTGGTTCTGAGATTCAGTTTTTACTCCCATTTTAATTCCTTTCAGGACATGTTATTTTTAGATATGACAATATATATCTAAGAGATGTCAGAGTACAAGTTCCATTTTCCACACTAACTTGTCCACTGTCCCTGTAATGCTTTATGGTAATTATATTTCTGGCAAAAGAAATTGAATGATATTTTCTGCAGGAACTTTTTGGACTAGAAAGACCACTTATATTTCTTTAAATAATATGGCCAATTTTTTATGAGGATTTTTCTGTACCCATCCTAGGAACATTTTAGCTGATTTAAGTGAGGGGCTGATTTAGATTTTTCTAGACCTAGATTTTTCAGACTGACTTGGTTTTCTACAGACATTCAGAAAAATGTTTAACTTACAAATTTTTTGCTTTCCTTGCAGGAAAGTGATACTTTATCACCGTGGAGATTAATCATTTGTATATGGGAGCAGCAGAACTGGGGACCAATTACCTGTCAAGAGTTTTATAAACCAATCACAAAATTGCCATTACATTGCTCTCATCCTCCACTTCGCGGTCAAACTTGTCTTACCGATGGCATTCAGGAGGCAAGTGAAAAACTTTGTGAAAAATTACTCAGATGCTGAAATAAAAGTCAGGGAAGCAACTTCTAACGACCCTTGGGGTCCCTCTAGTTCTTTGATGTTAGATATCAGTGACTTGACTTTCAACACAATTTCCCTCTCAGAGATTATGAATATGCTATGGCAGAGACTCAGTGACCATGGAAAGAACTGGCGCCATGTTTATAAATCCCTTACACTAATGGATTATCTCATCAAGAATGGATCAAAGAAAGTTATTCAGCATTGCAGAGAGGGGTTTTGCAACCTTTACACACTAAAAGATTTTCAACACATAGATGAAGCTGGAAAAGATCAAGGTAACTGGGTTCAGTGGCATGAATGTATAATTCCAGCCACTTGGGAGGCTGAGGTGGGAAGATTGCTTGACCTAGGAGTTCAAGGCTGTAGTTTGCGGTGATTGCACCTGTGAATAGCCACTGTGCTCTAGCATGGGCATCATAGCAAGACCTCATCTCTCATGTCTATTTTTTTTTTAACTGGATAAAGATCTAACCAAGAAAGAGAACTACAGGTCAATAAATTTTTAAAAAGTTTATACAGTGTGCCAATAAAGATTAGGAGTTTGGGGGAGGGGAGATCATTTAAAACCAGGAACTGGGGAAGAGTTGTTCTTAAAATGTATTAGTCATCTTTTCTCTGGGACAGTTATAATTTCCAGTTTAATTCTCTATGTTAAAACTTCAGTGCCTTAGAGAACAGTATTTTTTTCCAAAAGGATGTGTAAAACTAACACACTTAGGTTCTTAATAAAATGATACCTCATAGAAAACAAATAAAGTGAATAAAACAGGAGGCATGGCAATTTGGCATAATAATGTCACTGTAATTTATAATTATAATTAACCTAGAACTTAGTCATAAGCTAAGGAAGTGCTTCCAAAGACTATGGAATCTTCAAGCACTATCTAGATGGAAGTATATGAATACAAGAATTTAGGTCATAAAGTAATTCTTTTTGGAGTGGAAGAGGAGATGAAGTAGAGAAAGGATGTGTAGAATTCTGAGATGATTCAGGAGTGCCTGATATCCTACAATGGTAAGAGGATCAGCCTTTTCTCTCCAGCTACTGTGAAATTATAATTTGTGTTTAAAGTGAATAGTTATAAATCATGAGAAGGAAGATAAAACTCAGTGCAGTCTCTCTGTTAAGCATGCATTTTTAAAATAGAACTTTTTAAAAAGGGTAGTTTTAGGTTTACAGAAAAATTATGCAGAAAGTATAGAGTTCCTACATACCCCTTCCCACCCACACATTTTGTCTCCTATTAACAACTCTTGCATTAGTGTGGTACATTTGTTACAATTGAACAAATATTGACATATTACTATTAACTAAAGTTTCTGTTTTACATTAGGATTCATTCTTTGTGTTGTATAGTTCTATGGGTTTTAAAAAAGGTATAGTCATGTGTCCATCATTCCAGTATCACACAGAATAGTTTCATTGCCCTAAAAATGCCCTGTGCTCCACCTGTTCATTCTTTTTCTCCTCCCTTTGAATCCCAGGAAACCACTGGTCTTTTTAGTGTGTCTATAATTTTGCCTTTTCCAGATGTCATAAAGTTGGAATCATAAAGTGTGTAGCTTTTTCAGACTGGTTTCTTTCACTTAGCAATATGCATTTAAGATTCCTCCATGTCTTTTCATAGCTCGAGAGCTCATTTCTTTTTTTTCTTCACTTTTTAAAAAACAGTTTTATTGAAATATAATTCACATACCATACAATTCACTCAAAGTGTACAATTATATGGTTTTTGATATATTACATTATACTTTTAAAAAATTGTGACAATATGTATTACATAAAATTTGCCTAAGTGTACAATTCATTAGCATTAAGTACATTCTCAATGTTGTGCAACCATTACTAATATCTATTTCCAAAACTTTTTCTTCACCCCAAACAGAAACTCTATAACCATTAAACAGCTACCCATTCCCACTCGACCAGACCCCTAATCTACTTTCTATCTCTAAATTTGCTTGTTCTAGGTACCTCATGTAAATGGAATCACACAGTATTTGTTATTTTGCATCTGGCTTATTTTACTTTCCCTAATGGCTTCAAGGTTTATCCATATTGTCAGATGTATCAGAACTTTATTCCTTTCATGGCTGAATAAATTTTATTGTATTCACATTTTTAAACATTTATTCATCTGTTGATGGACTCTTGGGCTGTTTCTATTTTAGCTATTGTGAATAGTGCTCTGATAAACACGGGAATACACGTATTATTTCAAGTCCTGACTTTCAGTTTATTTGGGTATATACTTAGGAGTGGAATTGTTGGATCATATGGTAATTCAGTGTTTAGTTTTATGAGGATCTCTAAACTTTTTCACAGTGGCTACACCACTTTACATTCCCACCAGCCATATAACAGAGTTCCAATTTTTCTATATCCTTGTCAACACTTGTTATTATCTTTTTTGTTGTTGTTGATTATAGCTATCCTACTGATTGTGGTTTTGATTTACATTTCCCTAAAGACTAATGATATTGAAAATATTTTCATCTCTTCACTGACAATTTGTATGTTGTCTTGAAGAAATGTCTATTCAAATCCTTTGCCGATTATTATTATTTTTATTATTTTTGAGTTGGAGTCTCACTTTGTCACCCAGACTGGAGTGCAGTGACTGCTCCCGGCCACCGCAGCCTTGACCTGCTGGGCTCCGGCAATCCTTCTGCCTCAGCCTTCCAAGTAGCTGGAACTATAGGCACACGCTACTACGCCTGGCTAATTTTTGATTTATTGTAGAGATGAGGTCTCGCCAAGTTTCCCAGGTGGGTCTCGAACCCACGGGCTCAGGCAATCCACTCACCTCGGCCTCCCAAAGCGCTGGGATTACAGACTGAGCCACCGAGCCCGGCCCCTTTGCCGATTATTAACAGGTTTTTTACTTTATTGTTGAGTTTTAAAAGTTCTTTATGTATCCTGAACACAAGACCTTTATCAGAAAGATGATTTGCAAGTATCTTCTTCCATTCTCTAGATTCTTTTTTACTTCCTTCGAGATGTCCATAGATGCGCCAAAGTTTTAAATTTTGATGAAGTATAATTTATTTTTTCCTTGATTACTTATGCTTTAGATGTCATATATAAGAAACCATTGTCAAATCCAAGTTCATGAAGATTTATATCTGTCTTTTATTCTAAGAGTTGTATGGTTTTAGGTCTTAACATTTTAGATCTTGGATCCATTTTGAGTTCTTTTGTATACATGGTGTGAGGTCCAACTTCATTCTTTTGCATGTGGATATGCAGTTATCCTGTTACTGTTTGTTGAGAAGACAGTTTATCCTCATTAAGTTATATTTGCACCCTTGTAAAAATCAATCAACCATAGATCTGTGGGTTTATTTCTGTACTCTCAATTGTTTCATTGAGCTATATATATCAATTCTTATGCCAGTACCACATTATTTTGATTACTATGGCTTTGTAGTAAGTTTTGAAATCAAGAAGTATGGGTTCTCCACCTTTGTTCTTTCTCAATTCTGTTTTGGCTATTCTTGGTCCCTTACACTTCCATGTGAAGTTTAGCATCAGCCTGTCAATTATCTGTTAAGAAGGCAGCAGCTAGGGTTGAGTGTGGTGACTCATACCTGTAATCCCAGCACTCTGGGAGGCTGAGGTGGGAGAATTGCTTGAGCCCAGGAGTTTGAGATTAGCCTAGGCAACGTAGCAAGACCTTGTCTCTACAAAAAATGCAAAAATTAGCCAGGTGTGGGTAGCATGTGCCTACAATCCCAGCTATTTGGGAAGCTGAGGTGGGAGGCTCACCTAAGCTCAAGAACTTGAGATTGTAGTGAGCCAGGATTGTGCCAACCTGGGTAATAGAGTGAGACCCTGTCTCAAAAAAAAAAAGGAGAAGAAGGCAGTGAGATTGCATTGAATCTTGATTCAGTTGACCAATTTGGAGAATATTATCATTTTAATAATACCAATTTCTCCAATCCATAAACACAGGGTGTCTTTTTACTTAGATCTTTTAAAATTTCTTCAATAGTGCTGTGTAGCTTTTAGTGTAAAGTCTTGCAATTCTTAAAGTTATTTTTAAGTTTTTTTTTTTGATGCTATAGTAAATTGAGTTGTTTTTTAAATTGAGTTTTCAGATTGTTTATTGCTGGTAGATGGAAATATAACTGGTCAACTGATTTTGCTACTTTGCTGAACTACCTTCTTAGATGTAATAGTTTTTTATTTTGTAGATTCCTTGGGATTTACTATATACTAGATCATGTCATGTACAAATAGAGTTTTGCTTTTTCTTGTCTAATCTGGATGCCTTCTATTTCTATTTCTTGCCTAATTGTCCTGGCTAGAAGTATGAGAGTAGATATCCTAGCTTGTTCCTACTTTCAAGAGGAAAACTTTCAGTTACTAAGTATGTTACCTGTGAATTTTTCATTGATGCTCTTTATCAGGTTGAGGAAATTATCTTCTATTCCTAGTTTGTTGAGTGTTTTTAATCATGAAAGGATGTTGATTTTTTTATGCTCTGTTGTCCAGGCTATAGTGCAGTGGCATGATCATAGCTCACTGCAACCTTGAACTCCTGGGCTCAAGTGAGCCTCCCACTTCTGTCTCTTGAATAGCTAGGACTGCAGGTGTGCGCCACCTTGCCCAGCTAATTTATTTTTATTTTGTAGAGATGGGGTCTCATTATGTTGTCCAGGCTGGGATGTTGAGTTTTGTCAAATGCTTCTTCTGCATCTATTGAGATGATCATGTGGGTTTTAGAAATCTCTCTTAGTTTATGTAATATGATTTATTACATTGATTGATTTTTCACATGTGAACCAACCTTGCATTCCTAGCATAAATCCCACCTGGTCATGGTATGTATCCTATTTTTTAAGTGTTTATTTTAGGTCAGATTTGAAGCTTAATGATGAAATTGGAAAAATCTTTATGAGTTTTGATCATGCTGTACTGCTTAACCCAGAAATTGTAAAGGCATCAACTTCCATGAGGATTAAATTTATTAAAAATTAAAATAAAATACTCATTAAAAATTTGCCTCCCCAAGTGTTAGGTTAAAAAGTCACATTTTTTTTCTTATAATTTACAGAGCAGCTATTTTATCACTATACTGTACTATAAATTATGATGATTTTATAAAGTGGAGAGGATAGCCTCCTGCCCTAAAGAGCTCTTATGAGCTATTTTTTGAAAGAAAATAGATAAGGATAAAATTATAAATATACAGACAAACCTATTTATGCATTTATACCTTTTATATGTACAAGTTTTGGTATGTTTGGATATGTTTAAATTGACTACCATAAAGGTCTTTCAGATTCCATAACAGTTGATCTTAGAGTCAATAAAGTAAGTACATGTGGACCATACTAGACGTTATGAATACTTTTTTTTTTTTTTTTTTTTTTGAGTTGGAGTCTCACTCTGTCTGGAGTGCAGTGGCCGCTTCCGGCCACCGCAGCCTCGACTTGCGGGACTCCGGCGATCCTTTTGCCTCAGCCTTCCAAGTAGCCGGAATTACAGGCATGCGCTACCACGCCCGGCTGATTTTTTGATTTATTGTAGAGATGAGGTCTCGCTGCCCAGGCAGGTCTCGAACCCGCGGGCTCAGGCAATCCACTCACCTCAGCCTCCCAAAGGCGCGGGATTACAGGCTGAGCCACCGAGCCCGGCTATGAATACTCTTGATTATTATTAACACCAAAAGAGGCTGGGCACAGTGGCTCATGCCTATAGTTTCAGCACTTTGGGAGGCCGAGGCAGGAGGATTGCTTGAGTTCAGGAGTTCAAGATCAGCCTGGGCTACATAGTAAGACCTCATCTCTACAAAAACAAGAAACAAAACAAAACTAACTAGGTTTGGTGGTGTGTGCCTGTAGTCCCAGCTACTCAGGAGGCTGAGGCGGAAGGATCACCTGAGTCTACAATGTCGAAGCTGTGGTTAGTAGTGATTGTGCCACTGCGCTCCAGCCTGGTAGACAGAGTGAGACCCTGACTCAAAAAAGCCCAAACCAAGCAAACTTTCAAAAACAAAAAAAACACCAAGAGAGCAAGAAAAATCTAAGTTAGAACTACAATGTCAACAGAAGTATAGTGCATTCATATCTTGATTATGGAAGGTATGCTAGCCATTGATTGATAGCATTGGTACATATTATCCAATAATTTAATAAAATTGATGAAAAAAGATCCTATTGGAGAAACTTTTACTTATTTTATATTTATCTTTTACATATTTATCTTTTTGTATTTTCTAATGAGTGTAAAATACTAGAAGAGTAGTTCTTGGCATAATTTAACTTACACTTAAATACATGTGCACCTATTGGGGATGAATGCATGCTCAAAAATTTATTACAGTCAAAAAGTTTGGAAATCACTGGCTTTCAGGATAAAGTCAGGCCCCTTAGCATATTTCCAATCAACCTTTCTACTCTTATTTCCTTTGTCTTCGGTGAAGCACATTGTATCAAGAATCATTCCTAATATATAATTTGCTTACACATCTCTGGGCTTGTATTATACGTAAGATATTTCTTTTTTCCTGAAATATTCTTTCCTTGCTGTCTGTCTTTTGAACTCCTATTTTTTGGTCTCTAAATCGTAGCTCAGAATCCTCTTCCTCTGTATCCTCAATTACTCTTTCCCTTATTGAGCAGAATTAACTGCTGCAATATTTTGTTCATAGTGTTAGTGTGGTGCTTTTTACAATATATTTTGTCTATATATTTCTTTTTAACTAGATTCTGAGGGAATGTTCTGTATGTTAATAATCTTTTCACCATCAGGCCTGGATATAGTAGATAGTACATTTTTATCAAATGGAAGACATAGAAAAAGCAAGAGAGAAAAACTACTCGATAAAAATGATTTTATTGAATCAAAGAAGAAGGATGGCAGAGTGTGAATTCTGAACCAAGAAATGAATGAAATAAATTGTAGTGATGCAAGTAATTATATCTGGAGCCTACCCTAGATATAGGCTATCAGAGAAAAAAGGAAAAAGATGACATGGAAAAAGACTTTTTTGCCTTTCTTAGTTGGTCTTTATACTTGCTGTTCCCTTTGCCTGGAATGCTATTCTCCAGAAATCTGCATGGCTCCCTCATATCCTCAAAATGTCTTCTCAGAAAGTCTAATTAGAGAGGCCTTTTATGTCTACCCTATTTGTAGAAAAGCAGCTCCAACCTTCTCTTTACATTGACATGCCCTAGCTACCTTCTCTTTTATTTTTCTTATCCAGCATGTTGTATATTTTATTTTATTGTTTGTTTGTTGTCTATCTCCTTCTATTAAAGTGTAAATTTCATAAGGGCAGGGACATTTTATGTCTGGTTTTTTTAATGCTCTATCGTCAGTACCTTCAACAGTGCCTATTACATAGTACATGTGCAGTAACTAATCATAGCTATACTACTGGGGGAACATTGGGAAAGCAAACCAGAAAAATTGGGAAACATAAGAGAAACTTATTTTCAAATTGTAAGTTACTTTTTCAAATAATGTTCTCAATACATTTTTATTTAATCTCTAGATAGCTTTTCAGGTGATATATCTTTAAATTTAAGCAATTGATCCTATTGTTTATCTGAAAAAATAAATACATGATTTTCCCTTTGTTTTCAGATGTTGGTTACATTCTATATTGTATTTACTGTAGATTTGTAAAAATCAACAGTTGGACAGATTGCTTTAAATTCAGAGGTACTTCATCTGAAACAGTGTCTAGACTGTAGAAAAATATCATTGAGCATATTCTATGAAAATGTAACTGACATACTGTTTAAAAATAAATTTATTCTTTTTTTTTTCTTTTTTTTGAGTTGGAGTCTCACTCTGTCGCCCAGACTGGAGTGCAGTGGCCGCTCCCGGCCACCGCAGCCTCAACCTGCTGGGCTCAGGCAATCCTTCCGCCTCAACCTTCCAAGTAGCTGAAACTATTGGCGCGCGCTACCACGCCTGGCTAATTTTTGATTTATTGTAGAGATGAGGTTGCGCCAAGTTGCCTAGGCGGGTCTCGAACCCGTGGGCTCAGGCAATCCACTCACCTCAGCCTCCCAAAGCACGAAAATAAATTTATTCTATATTTGCTAACTTTTGAACCCCTTATTAGTAAACAAATTTATTGCACTTAATTACATGACAGGCACTGTTGAACTGATTTAATCTTCACAACAGCCCTTTGAGTTAGGTGATGCTGTTTGTACCATTTTAGTGATGAGGAAACCAAGGTGCAAAGAGGTTGAAAAATTAGTTCACACAGCTAGTTAGTGGTAGAGTCAAGATCACAATCTAAGAATTTGGGCTTCAGAATCCATGTTCTTAACAGCTACAACATATTTTCAAGTGAAAGCTGTTATCCTTATGATTCTGTTCACTCTTTTACTCCATCCTGTCAACATGTGTCATGTTTCCAGACTTGGCCAAGCATTTAACCAGTTGCATATAGTAAGATGGAAGGGCCAGAGAACTGAACTGTCTCTGTTCACTAAACTGGGATAGGAACTGAGAAGTTTATTCTTTTTATTTAAAATAATTTAATAGAAATTTTAATAGAAACATTTTAACTTTATATTTTAAATAAAAAAATTTAGAGCAGTTTTAGATTCAGAGCAAAATTGAGAGGAAAGTACAGAGTTCCAAAATACCTCCTGCCCCTATACAAGTATAGTCTCCCTCAATATCAACAATTCTACCAGAGTGGTACATTTGTTAGAATTGATGAACATACACTGACATGCAAAGTCCATAATTTACATGAAGATGTACTCTTGGTGTTATATATTCTATAGGTTTAGACAAATGTACAATACAGAGTAGTTCCATTGTCCCACAGATCCTCTGTGCTCTTGCCTATTCATCCCATCCTCCACCCAGCCCCTGGGAACCACTGATTTTTTTTTTTTTTTACTGTCTCCATAGTTTTTCCTTTTCCAGAATGTCATATAGTTGGAATCAAGCAGTTGGAATCAAACAGTGTGTAGCTTTTTCAGATTGGCTTCTTTCACTTAGTGAAATGTATTTAAGGTTTCCCCAAGTCCTTTCATGGCTTGATAGCTCATCTCTTTTTAGCATTTAATGTACCACAGTTTGTTTATCCACTCACCTACTGAAGGACACCTTGACTGCTTCCAAGCTTTAGCAGTTACAAGTAAAGCTGCTATAAAAACCTGTGTGCAGGTTTTGAGTGGACAAAAATTTTCATCTCCTTTGGGTAAATACCAAGGAGAGTGATTCGCTCTATTGCGTGCTAAGAGTATGTTTAGTTTTGTAAAAAACTGCCAAACTATCTTCCAAAGTGGCTATACCATTTGCATTCCCACCAGCAATGAATGAGAGTTCCTATTGTGCCACATCCTCACCAGCATTTGATGTTATCAGTGTTCTGGTATTGACTATTCTGATAGGTATGTACTAGTACCTCTTGTTTTAATTTACATTTATTTGATGATTATATGATGTGGAGCATCTTTTCATATGTTATTTGCCAGCTGTATATCTTTGGTAAGCTGCCTGTCTAGGTTTTAGGCTCATTTTTTAGTCAGGTTGTTTGTGTGCTTTATTATTGAATTTTAAAGGTTCTGTGTGTATTTCAGATAACAATCCTTCATTTCATTTTTTTTGCAAGTATTATCTCCCAGTCTGACTCATCTTTTTCATTTTCTTGACTTTGTCTTTCACAAAGCAGAAATTTTTTTTTTTTTTGAGTTGGAGTCTCACTCTGTCGCCCAGACTGGAGTGCAGTGGCCGCTCCCGGCACTGGAACCCGTGCCGCCGCCTTGACCTGCTGGGCTCCGGCGATCCTTCTGCCTCAGCCTTCCGTGTAGCTGGAACTACAGGCACGCGCTACCACGCCTGGCTAATTTTTTTTTGATTTATTGTAGTCTCGCCTGCCCAGGCGGGTCTCAAACCCTTGGGCTCAGGCAATCCACTCACCTCAGTCTCCCAAAGGCACGGGATTATAGGCTGAGCCACGGAGCCTGGCTAGAAATTTTTAATTTTAATGCACAGCACTATGCTATCTCATGGGTAGTGATTATACTTTATAACAACAAAATAATACTAATTCAGCCTCCTTCCTGTCCCTTGTATTGTTGCTGTTGTTCATTTTGCTTATATATAAGCATATATATAAGCATATATAATAAATACATTGTTGCTGTTATTATTTTGGACAAACTGTTATATGTTAGATTGATAAAGAATAATAAAAAATTTTGCGGTGACTCACGTCTATAATCCCAGCACTTTGGGAGGATTGCCTGAGCCCACGGGTTCCAGACCAGCCCCGGGCAACTTGGCCTCGTCTTTACAATAAATCAAGGCCGGGCCCAGTGGCTCAGCCTGTAATCCCGCACTTTGGGAGGCCAAAGTGAGTGGATTGCCTGAGCCCACCAGTTCGAGACCTGCCTGGGCAACTTGGCGAGACCTCATCTCTACAATAAATCAAAAATTAGCCAGGCGCGGTAGCGCTTGCCTGTCATTCCAGCTACTTGGAAGGCTGAGGCGGAAGGATCGGCGGAGCCCAGCAGGTTGAGGCTGCAGTGGCTGGGAGTGGCCACTGCACTCGAGTCTGGGTGACAGAGTGAAACTTCAACTCAAAAAACAAAAAACAATAAATCAAGAAAAAAATTAACCGGGCATGATGGCACATGCCTGTAGTTCTAGCTACTTGGAAGTCTGAGACAGAAGGATCACCTGAGCCCAGCAGGTTGACATTGTGATGGCAATGAACATTTTAATTTTACCCTCACGTATGCCTTCTCTGATGCGCTTCCTTTCTTTATGCAGTTCAGTTTCTGACCTTTATTATTTTCCTTCTCTCAAAAGAATTTCTTATAACAATTTTTACAAGGTAGATTATCGGCAACAAATTTTCTCAATTTTTGTTTGTTTTTTGTTTTTTTTTTTTTTGAGTCAGTCTCACTCTGTCACCCAGACTGGAGTGCAGTGTCAGGTTCACGGTCACTGCAGCCTCAACCTGCTGGACTCAGACAATCTTTCCACCTCAGCCTTCCAAGTAGCTGGAACTATAGGTGCACACCACCATGCCCGGCTAATTTTTTTTTTGAGTTGGAGTGTCACTCTGTTGCCGACTGGAGTGCAGTGGCTGCTCCTGGCCATCGCAGCCTCGACCTGCTGGGCTCCAGCGATCCTTCCGCCTCAGCCTTCCAAGTAGCTGGAACTACAGGCGCGCGTTACCACGCCCGGCTAATTTTTGATTTATTGTAGAGATGAGTTCTCACCAAGTTGCCCAGGCGGGTCACGAATAATTTTTTTAATTTATTGTAGAGACGAGGTCTTGCCAAGCTGCCCAGGCTGGTCTTGAACCTCTGGGCTCTCAGGCAGTCCTCTCGCCTCTGCCTTTTAAAATGCTGTGATTATAGGCATGAACTACCATGTCCGGCCTCAGGAATTTTTTTCAATTTTTTTCCCCCACATTTCACCTTGCTGGTGTTCTCTGAGCTTCCTTGAACTGTAGTTAGTGTATGAAATCATTAATTTTGGAAAATTCTCAGTGATTATTGTTTCACATATTTCTTTTATTCCTTTCTTCTCTTTAATTCCCATTATCTATATGTTACACCGTTTGTTATCTCATAGCTCTGGATAGTCTGTTTTTTGGGGTTTTTTTTTCAGTCATTCTTTCTCTTTTATTTCAATTTTGATGGTTTCTATTGAGATGTCCTCAAGTCCTAAGATTCTTTCCTCAACTGTGTCCTGTCTACCAGAAAGCCCACCAAAGGCATTCTTTATTTCTGTTAGTGTTTTTGATCTCTAGAGTTTCTTTTTGGTTCTTTCTTAGAATTTCCATCTCTCTGCTTACATTGCCCATCTGTTTTTGCATGTTGTCTATTTGATCCATTTAGAGGCCTTAGCTCTTAATCATAGTTATTGTAAATTCTCAGTCTGATAATTCCAACATCCCTGTCATATCTGAAACTGGTTTTGTTGCTTGTTCTGTCTCCTTACACTATGACTTTTTTTGCCTTTTAGTATTTCATATAATTTCTTCTTGATAACTGGGCATGAGGTACAGTGAAGGGAGGGAATTCAGGTAAATAACCTTAAGCAATCTGGTGATAAGATGCAGGGTCAGGGAGATCATTGTATTGTCCCGTGAATAGGCCTAGTCCTTTAGTGATCCTATGCCTGTGTTTTCCTGTCCTATCTCTCCCCTCAATTCCCTGTTGGGAGAGGATGATTAGAGTGAACTGAAGTTACATATTTCCCTTCTCTTAGATCAGTTAGTCTCTGATAATACCCCATTAGGTTAGGCTGTGGTTAACTAGTTTCTCCTGAGGGCAGAACTTGTTAAGAACAGAGTGTTCCTGAAATATTTCAGAATGATTCCTTTTTCTTTCCCCCTGGCAAAAGCATGAGGGAATTTTTCTCCAGTATTTACTATGAGAACTTGGTTAAGCTCTTTGAGGCAAAACTCAAAAAAGCATAAGGGCCTCCAATGACTGGGTCCCCCTGGAGTTTTTTTTTTTGAGTTGGAGTCTCACTCTGTCGCCCAGGTTGGAGGGCAGTGGCATGCTCCTGGCCACTGCAGCCTCGATCTGCTGGGTTCTGGCGATCCTTCCACCTCAGCCTTCCAAGTAGCCGGAACTACAGGCGTGCACTGCCATGTCCGGCTAATTTTTTAATTTATTGTAGAGATGAGGTCTCACCAATTTGCCCAGGCGGGTCTCGAACCCATGGTCTCAGGCAATCCACTCACCTCAGCCTCCCAAAGCGCGGGATTACAGGCTGAGCCACCGAGCCCGGTTCCCCCTGGAATTTTGATCTCTCAGTTATAGTTTAGGCTTCTTTACCTCAGGACTATTTCCTTGGAGGTTTGTGCTTGTGGGTTTCTGCTCCAGCAAGCCACAATTCTCGGTACTATGTTCACCTGTCAATCTCTCCAATTTGGGGGTCAGTGTTTTGCCCTATTACTACACCTTTCTGATGGATCTAAAAAAGAGTTGTTGATTTTTCAGTTCTTTTAGCTTTTTTACTTGTTAGGATGGAGTGGCAACTCCAGCTTCTCACACTTTAGAACAGAAGTCAAATTTATTCTTTTTTGTATCTGTTTCAAAGTCATTTAGGTCAAAGATAGTACAAGAAATATATACCTTGTGCTCTTTATTGTGGCTCTCATGGCTTAAAAAAATTCCTTCACTTACGTTGAATGAATGTGATGGTCTTGGGCAAACAGCTAGACAATTGGCAAGGCAGGGTCAGTTTCTCTTGTCTTAGGTTAAGACTCATTACAGATTAGGCTCAGACTCATGAAAGTGGGTACAATGTTACCACAGGTGATGCAGGGTTCCCAAGTGATAGTGCAAGATCTCCTTGACGTTTTCAGGTAGTCGAACATTCTCTCTTTTATGTCCACAATGTCTATATACCTTGATCATAGTCCATTTATCCCTTGCAAAACAGTGAATTTTTCAAGGGCGAGAACAATGTACCTAGTGCTTATTATCTTGCCTGGGGGTAGGATCACTTAATATATATTTGATGAATGAATGATTAATACCTTGATATTTGTACATCTTTAGCAAATTTATAGCAATTGAACTATTTTTGGAAGGATAAAAAATATAAATGTCAGAGTTGACTACTTTAATATAAAAATTTTAATTTCTGTCTGGGCATGGTGACTCACGCCTGTAATCCTAGCACTTTGGGAGGCCAAGGTGAGAGGATTGCTTGAGTTCAGGAGTTTGAGACTAGCCTAGGCAACATAGTGAGACATCGTCTCTACAAAAATACAGAAAAGTAGCTGGGCGAGTTGGCACATGCCTGAATCTCAGCTACTCAGGAGGCTGAGGATCGTTTGAGCCCAGGAGGTCGAGACTGCTGAGCTGTGATTGTGCCACTGCACTCCAGCCTGGGTGACCAGAGTGAGACCCCAACTCAAAAAAACAAAACAAAACAAAACTCAAATTTTTCACTGTAAATTACTTTTAAAATAGTTTTAATTCTAACTACTTTATTAAAATATAATTTATATACTATAAAATACATAAGTCATAAGCGTACAGTTTGATGAATTTTGAAATTTTAATGAGTGGAACCATCACCTTTATTATGATGAAAAACATTTCCATTACCTCATAAAGTTCCTTCAACCTCCTTTCCAGTTTAATCTGCCCTCTTCCCCAGAGGCAACTACTTTTCTTTTTTCTTTAACTGTATAGATATGTTGCATATGTTCTTAAAATTCATGTAAGTCAAAGCATATAGTATGTGTTCTTTAGTTTCTGGCTTCTTTCTCTGAATCTGTTTTTGGGATTCATTCATGTTGTTGTGCATATCAATAGTTTCATTTCTTTTTACTGCTGAGTTGTATTTTATTGTATGACTATAAAACAGTTTATCCATCTTCTGTTGATGGATATTTGGGTGATTTATAGTTTTTGGTTATTATGAATAAAGCTGTTATGAACATTCTTATGCAGTCAATTCTCTTCAGCCGTAAGCATTCAATTCTCTTTGGCATATTCTGAGGAGTTGAGTTTCTGGGTCACAGAAACCACAAAATAAAAATAGAAATTAAGGCCGGGTGTGGTGGCTCACGCCTGTAATCTCAGCACTTTGGGAGCCTGAAGTGGGAAGATTATCTGAGCCAAGGGGATCGAGACCAGCCTGGGTAACATGGTGAGACATCATAAATCAAAAAATCAATAAATCTCTACAATAAATCAAAAAATTAGCCAGGAGTAGTAGTGCACACCTGTAGTGCCAGCTGCTTGGAAGACTGAGGACGTTCCAGCAGGTCAAGGCTGCAGTGGCCGTGATCATGCCACTGCACACCAACCTGGGTGACAGAGTGAGACAAAAAAAAAAAAAAAAACCTAAAATTTTCTTGTGATTTTACCATCAATATACAAGAGTTTGTTGTTCATATCCTTATCCAAACTTAGTAACGCTGTTTTTAAAAAAATTTAGCCATTCTAATGTATGTATAATGTTGTTTCAATTTGGTTTTAATTTGCATTTCCCTGAAAAATTGTTGAGTGCCTTTTCATATGGGTTTTGGCCATATAGACATCTTTTGCCTGTGCAAGTATTTTGCCAGTTTTAAATTTTTATTGTATTTTAATTATTGATTTCTAGGAATTCTTTATACATTCTGTATTTGAGTTCTTTGTTAGATAGATGAATTACAGATGTTTTCTACTAACTCCACTGCTCCTCCTGCAAAAAGTCTGCAGCGTGTCTTTTCAGTTTTTAAATGTTGTCTTTTGATGAGTATAAGTTTTTGGATATGAGAGTGATCTGACTGTGATCTTATGCCTCACTGATTGAGGGTTGATTTGTCTGATCTGGCTGGATAGGCAGGTGTCCTTTTCCTCTCTCACTGCTCCATGTGTGTCCCTCCCAAAGTTGGACACTTGTCTGAAAGAATGACTTTCCCTGATAGAAGAGGACTGTTCTTTGGTCAAGGTTATAGAAGTAGCTACCCTCCCCTTTTATTTATTTATTTTGGAGTTGGAGTCTCACTCTGTCGCCCAGACTGGAGTGCAGTGGCTTCGCTCCCGGCCACCGCAGCCTCAACCTGCTGGGCTCCGGCGATCCTTCCGCCTCAGCCTTCCAAGTAGCCGGAACTGCAGGCGCGAGCTACCACGCCCGGCTAATTTTTGATTTATTGTAGAGATGAGGTCTCGCCAAGTTGCCCAAGCGGGTCTTGAACCCGTGGGCTCAGGCAATCCACTCACTTCGGCCTCCCAAAGTGCTGGAATTACAGGCTGAACCACCGAGCCCAGCCTTACCCTCCCCTTTTAAAACCTCCAAACAAGTTCTCAAGATCCATTTGTAAGAAAATATAGGGTTAAAAAAAATTTTTTTTTAAAGTTTGTTATTTTGGTGAAGTTCAGTTTATTGTTTCCTTCTATGACTAATGCTTTTTGTACCTCATCTGAGAAACTTGCCTATCCCAAGGAAGATATTTTCCTATGTTTTCTTCTAGACATGTCATAGTTTTAACTAGGTCTGTGATCCATCTAGAAATAACTTTGGTGTATATTGTGAGATAGAGGTAGAGTTTATTCTTATCCATATGATATCTAGTTGTTTGAGAATTGTTAGATTTTAATAATAGAGCATTTCCATGTACATGATCTCATTTGATCCTTAAAGCATCTTATGAGGAAAGAAGGATATATATTATCTCTCATACAGAGATGAGGAGCTGAAACTCAGAGAGGTTAAGTTGTTTAGGTAAGGCTGCACAACTAATTAATGGCTGAATACAATTAGAACTCATGTATCATAATACTGTTTAGTCATATTCTATTATTATAATAATTAGCCTCCCCTAGTTGAGTCTTTTAAATATTCTAATGGGTTTTCACTGAACTAATAAAATGAACTTAATTAAAATTATCTGAAACGTACCCAATCAAATGTGACAGCTTTTTAATATCATCAAATTATTTATTTACACAAATTATGATATTCTTTTAAAACCAATTCAGATTCCAAGAAATGCATTATAGGTTTATTTTGTGCTATTTTATTCTCAATTAGGTAAATCATGAAATTGCAGTTAATTTCATTTAAATAAGCTATTTCATATATACACACATTCAATTTAAATTAAAGGTGTCATTTTTAAAAAGGAGTACTTTTTTTTTTTTTTGGAGTCAGAGTCTCACTCTGTCACCCAGGCTAGAGTGCAGTGGCATGATCACGGCCACTGCAGCCTCAACCTGCTGGGCTCTCAGGCGATCCTTCCTCCTCGGCCTTCCAAGTAGCTGGAACCATAGGTATGTGCCACCATACCTGACTAATTATTTTTTTTTATTGTAGAGATGAGGTCTAGCCAGGTTGCCCAGGCTGGTCTCAAATACCTGGGCTCAGGCAATCCGCCTACTTCTGCCTCCCAAATATTACAGGCATGAGCCACTGTGCACATCTAAAAAAGGGGTACATTTTAAAGAAAGAAATTTTCAATGTTAAAAAGTTTAGCTATTTTACTAGAAGTAGCATGCACTGGTGACATGCCTGCCATTTCAGCTTTTCACTGTCATCAGTCACCTAATTTAGGAGTGAGGTGCTTTACATTTGTATTCATGGCTGATTGACATGGAGGCTCCCTCTCTTGTTGTATCCTTTAAAACTCAACGGTGTGCTCATATTAGTCACCTGCCTATTTGCTCACCAAGGTTTGTTTATCTCAGACTAAGAACTCAGCCTTTCAAGCCATGGTTAAGAGACATACATTAAAATGTAAAAGGTAAATACTCTGGAAGACATAATATGTTTATAAGTATACTAGTTTTAAATTATTAAGATCTTTTTGGGTAAAAGAAGGTTGTATTTTGAGTGTAGGTGGGAAGACATCTGATATTGGCCCCTGAAAAAGTTTAGACTAAAGCAAACCCTGGAAGGAAGAAGAAATGACTGAGGGTTTCCTTTTCAGGGCAGCTAAAATGAATTGAATAGAGTCAGGATATCTGGACAGAATCAAGAAAAAGAAAAAGAAAACATTAAAAGGTTAAAAAAATACTGTAAATGTTGATGAGCTATGACAAGCCTATAAAGCCCAATAACTAAAATTTGGAGGCATTAATACTTTTACGGAAGAGATTGGGTATGAGGTGCATGAAGCAGACAGTCCTAGTTCGTGTGGTGCAGTGGCTAACTAAGCACGGTAGGTAAAAAATTTAGCTTCAAGTGGATCAGACTTGTTTTTTTTCCTACCACTGTTGGCACTCGTCAAAATTCTCAAATCAGAGACCCCGCCTGATATATGGTGGTGGATTAATAAGTCAGAGCAGTATGGGTATGCTCATTGTTGGTGGGTTAATTAACACAAGGCTTCTGAGTTAATATATAGCTTATGTGAGTAAATGTAATTGCCTGTAAGAAATATTTTTGATGAACAAGTAGTTTCCTTTAACAAGCATATGTTACAGGACCTGGGTCATCATAAGCCTTGTAGTTAGAAGTCATATTGTGAGTTTAAACCAAAAAACTTTTATTTAAAATAGTTGAGTATTTAGATAGCCTTGTGTTCTTTTTTGGCAAACACAGTCATATTGGTAATCGTGATAGCAAGAAGCAAGGCATGAATTTATTTAAACTTAAATATGACCTTTGCCCAGCTGACTAGTCTTCCCAGTGCTCTTTATTGTACTCACATGGATGACAAACTACAGTAAACAAAAAGAGCAGCCAGTTTAGCCTTTTCAGTGCTGTGTCAACATCATTATTCTTTCTTAAAGTTTTCATCTAATAAAATAGCTTATAATGATATACTAAGGTCAGTCAAAGAAATTAAAGCCATTCTCTGCTTTCTAGCTTATTAACGTTATGATTTGGAGAAAGTGACTTTATCACACTAAGTCTTAGCTTTCTCTTTTGTAGAATGGATTTAACGATTAACTCTGAGGATTGTTATGAGGATTAGAGAGATGTCTGAGAGTTAGGCACATAGTAAGTCATCTGTCAACGTTAGCTAATACCATTAGTTCTTGATAGATTTTTACTTTTCTTAATTTTATTTCCCGGAATATATATTCATGTTCAAATAAAGCTCAGTGCAAATACTCACAAGGAAGATCTTTTCTACTGTTCTGTAGAGTTCAGTGGTCATCCCTTTGCTTGTCTCTAGTACCTTCTCTGCGCATTCATTGTAGTTCTTGTTACGCTGTCATAATTATTGCCTCACATGTTGTTGTTCACTGGGCTTGGAGGGCTGAGGTTACTTGATTTGTATCTCAGTTTCTTCACTTTCTATGGTGAAGATGTGGACTAAATACTTGCTGACTAAATGACTGATGGGCTGACTGAATAGTAAGTGTGTTATAAACCCAAAGAAGGAATTGGTAGTTTTTAAGATTTGTTCTCTATCCCAAATATTCTTCTATTTTTCTACAGTGTCTCTGGCATAGATTTATTTTTATCTTGCTTGTCCTTTGAAGATCACCTTTGATTTGAGAATTCATGTTTTTTTCTGTAAAATTCTCAGCTCTTATCTGTGAATGGTTTCTTTTTTACAATTATCTTAAATTTTTTCTTTTGAAACTTCTAGATGAATACTGAGGCCTATGATCTGTCCTTTATGACTTTTTTGTTGTTTTTTTGAGTTGGTCTCACTGTCATGGAGAATGGAGTGCAGTGGTGGAATCCTGGCTTAAGGCGCTCTTCACCTCTTGGGCTCAGGTGATCCGTCTGTCTCAGTCTACTGAGTAACTAGGATTACAGATGCACACCACTTGGCCTCGCTAATGTTTTTATTTCTTTTGTAGAGACAAGGTCTCACTATGTTACCTAGCTTGGTCTTAAACTTCTGGACTCAAGCAATCCTCCTGCCTTGGCCTCCTAAAGCGCTGGGATTACAGGTGTGAGCCATCATGCCTGGACCTCTGTGACTTTTAAAATTAATCTTTTTTTAGTTTTGTTGCTTCCTTATGCTGTATTTTGGAAGAATTCCTCAGTACTATTCTCCAGTTACCAATTCTGTCTTGAGCTGTTCAAGTCTGGAGTTTATCTTGGATGTTCAGTTTTTTTTTTTTTTAATCTCAATGACTATAGTTTTTATATCCAGGATTTTTAATTGGTTCTTTTCATATCCATCTGTTCTTGTTTCTTTTCTGCCTACCTTTATTTTGTTTTATAATTTCATATTCCTTATTGTGGATATGAGTCTTAATCTTTCTTAGTCATTTATTTAAAAATCTTTGTTAGAGGATTTTTAAAATCTTACAGGATATCAAGTCTATGGAAGGTCCTATAGAAACAGTGATTTCATTTGGAGTGATTTTATGTTTCAATTGTTGATTTTATTGACTTTTTTAACATCAGATTTTAAAAAATGTATTTAGAATTTTAATTTTTACCTTATTTTGAGTAGGAGGTTCCTCCCACAGCCACTCCTTTTCACTTTTCCTTTATGTTGATTTTTAGTTCTCTACCCTGCTCTCCTAGAAGCCCTCCAAGTACAGGCCTCATCAAGGTGGCTCAGAGCTCATACCCTTGGACAGACACAGGGTCTGAGCCAGCAGGTGGCTTAGTTTAGTTCCAAATCTTAAGGTTGCATGTGTGTCTTCCTGCTTTTAGACTCACAGTTGCAAGTAAGTTATAGCTCAGGAAGCAATTGGCAGCAGGGTTTTTTTTTGTTTGTTTGTTTTTGTCTTTTCTTCTCAGTCTTCCTTCACAAATGCAGCACCTCTAACATCAAAGAGTGAGACCAGCTGTGGTTCCCTAACACCTGAGAAGCTGAACCCTGGGCTGCCAGATCAAGAGCCCAGCAGTCCTTGGCTTCAGCCCTTTTTCACTTCTCTAATATTTCTGCTTCATTGAGTTTATCTAACCCTCTCTTTTCTTGTCCCACCCCAATTATACCCTCTCTAAGGTAATAGATATTAAGAATGTTGTGAGTACACAATCTGTTTGCCTGTCTTAGTCCGTTTGTGCTGCTATAACAAAATACCACAGAATGAGTAATTTCTAAAGAACAGAAATTTAATTTCATAGTTTTGAAAGCTAGAGAAGTCCAGGATCAAGGCACTGACAGGTTTAGTTGTCTGGTGAGGGCTGCTGTCTGCTTCCAGGATGATGCCTTGATGCTGCATGCTCTGGAGGGGAAGAATGCTGTGTCCTCATACGATAGAAGATACAAGGCAGAAGGCAAGCGAGAGAGACTAATGCTGGTGAAACTTCTTTTATGAGGGCCATTATTCCATTCATAAAGGAGGGGTCCACAGGGCCTAATCACCTCTTAAAGGCTCCATCTCTTAATACTATCAAATTTGCAACACCTGAATTCTGGAGGGGACACATTCAAACCATAGCTCTGTGTAGTTCTCTTTCTGCTTCTCTCCCCCACCCCCATACACATATATAGTGGTTTATTATAGCTTTGAATCATGCTATGCTTGTTACTTTAGCCATGTGTTAGGGTCATACATGTAGGTCAGTGATCTAGATCTAATTCATTCTTCTTTTTTGTATGCCTATATTATTTAATTATTACAGAGTATTATTGCTTTTAAAATAAAAATCCAATAATGTATCTAAAATGAAAAATGTAATGCCAATATATGATACAATTTCATCATATATTAATTATTTACTTCTTAAAATATAGGAAAAGGAGAATATTTATCAACAGTTCTTTATTTGCTACTGACTTTTTCACTGCTCACATTTCATTTTAAAAATAATTTTCTGTAAAATAAAAATTGTTTCCCTACTTTGTATTTTCTTTTCTAAACAAATTCAATGTATTTTTCAGGTTATTATATCCGGGAAAAGTGTAAGCAAGTTATAACATTGCTGATGGATGAGCAGTTGCTGAATAATGAGAGAAAAGTGGCATATCGGACTAGACAGCGTACCTCCTACTCTGTGACATCTGCTAAAAAATTACCTGGTACAGGTAGCTCACCAACAGCATGTGCTTCTGCCCCCACACCAGAAATTCCTGCTTCAGACAAGAAGCATAAGCTTCTTAAGGTTGCAAGGCTACGTAATAAGAGTGCGTATAACGAACATTGGCCTAGATATCATTTAAGAACAATGAAAAATATGAAACATTAGGTTCTAGTATTAAATTATTAATACCATATTAGAGCTACTACTACTATATTAGACTTCATACTGTGGAGAACAAAGGTAAGGATATTTGGTAGAAATTTTATGACTGTTTTCTGAATACAACTGTCTTGGATTCAAATAAAATGTTTTTGAGCTTAAAAGGCATTAAACTAGTGACTACCCTATTTAACATTTTGATTCAATTTTAAGATTGTATTCATAACTGGAATGTGAAGGAGTAATGTTTTTTTGAGACTAAGTGTCTGGGTATGTGTGCATGGTTGCTATTTGATCCTACATGTCAAGAAATTGAAATTTCCTGACGTATACCTCATCCTAAAAATGCTCCAAGAAGTCATCCAGCACAGTATTTTATATTCTTTCCTTTGCCTAAAACTTTTCTGCTAAATTTTCTGAAACTTAAAAGAATGTCATTTTGTCTTAACTTCTTCAGTACAAACCCCATTGTTAAGTTGTATATGAAGAATGGGGAGTTTGAGGAAGCAAAAACATTAATGAAATGTGACTTAGATAACTGACCCTTGAAAGGAACTAAGCTTTGTACCTTAAGTAAGGGGTACAGTAGGAGTAACATAGTACCAAGTATTTTCAGAGGCTTGTCTCCTAGATTCGTCATGTAAGTATATTGTTATGAACTGAATGTTTGTGTCTATCTAAAATTCATTTGTTGAAATCCAATCCCCAATGTGAATGTGTTTTGGAGGTAGGGCCTTTGAGAGGTGACTGGCCATGAGGGTGGAACCCTTGTGGTTGGGATTAGCGCCCTTATACTTCCAGACCCTGAAACTTTCTCTCCTCTTTCTGCTGTATGAGAGAGTAGTCTGCAACCTGGAAGAGGACCCTCTCCAGAAACTGTCCCAACCATGTTAGCACCCTAATCTTGGACTTTCAGCCTCCAGAACTGTGAGAAATACATTTTTGTTGTTTATAAGCCACCCATTCTGTGCTTCCTTGGAATAGCAGTCCAAACTGACTAAGACATCTATTAAGATCTCAAAAGAACCGCAGGTATTCAATATGCATAGATAATTTCAAATGTCAATTAAGTGAGAAAATTTAATAGTGATATCAACACAAACTAATCGTGCTAAAAATCATTGGAATACTTCTCTTAGTCAAGAGTTTTTAAGTGTTCACCCAACTTGTACTTGTAGATTGAGAAGACAGAAATACATTAAAAGAGGTGGCCATTGTAATTTATAGTAGCAAATACTACCTAAATACTTTTAAAAGTGGTGGAATTTATATCTTTAGGGTACCCATTTCTTTTTAAATAAATCTCCAAAAGAGACAGCAGCTCATTCTGAAATTTTCTCATATAAGCCTTGAATTCAAACTGACACTACAAACAGAGCAACAGAGTAAAATAACCAGTTATGACTCATCCAGAGTTTTTTCACCCCTTTTGCTACTTCTGTGCTAACCTTCTTGCTCTTCTTCTTCCATTTCTTTTCTCAAATCTTTCCTTTTTCATTGTAAACATATAATTATTGTATTTATTATTTGAAATTTGGGTGTAGCTACAACAAATTTGGAGCCACGGCAGGGAATAAAATAAAGTTACTTTTGTCATGAAACTAACATTCTAATGACAGGGACTAAGATATGTCTGCCACATAAACAATAGATATAAAATATGTCAGATATTAACAAGTCCTATAAAGAAAGGAAAGCAGGGTCAGGGGACAGAGTGAAGTGATAGGGGTGACTTTATTTTAGGTCATGTAGTGAGGGAAGGCCTTTTGGAAGAAGTGAAGGTATAAATGCAGACCTGAGTAAAGTGAGGGAGCAATCCATATATAGGCATACCACATTTTATTGTGTCCCACAGATATTGCATTTTTTACAGATTGAAAGTTTATGGCAACACTGTACCCAGCATGTTTATTAGTGGCATTTTTCTAACAGCATGTGCGTACTTTGTGGCTTTGTGTCATATTTTGGTAATTCTTAAAATATTTCAGACATTTTCATTATTATATCTGTCATGGTGATTTGTGATCAGTGATCTTAGATGTTACTATTATGATTGTTTTGGGATGCCACAAACCACACCCATAGATGATCAGTGAACTTAATTGATATTTGATGCTTGTGTCCAGACCCTGAAGCTCTCTCACCTCTTTCTGCTGTGTGAGAGAGTAATCTGCAACCTGGAAGAGGACCCTTCCCAGCTATTCTTCTGTCTCTTTCCTTTTTTGTGGGTCTTTCTATTCTCTGAGATACAACAATATTGAAATTAGGCCAGTCAATAACCCTACAGTGGCCTCCAAGCGTTCAAGTGAAAGGAAGAGTCAGGCATATCTCACTTGTTAATCAAAAGCTAGAAATGATTAAGCTTATGTTGAAAGCAAGAGAAGCCCAAATCTAGGCCTTTTGTGTCAGTTAGCCAACTTGTGAATATGAAGGTAAAGCTCTTGAAGGAAATTAAAAGTGCCACTTGAGTGAACACAGGAATGATAAAGAAAACAAAGCAGCCTTAATGCTATTATGGAGAAAGTTTGAGTAGTCTGGATAAATCTAACCAGTCACAACATTCTCATAAGCCAAAATCTAAACCAGAGCAAGACTCAACTATCTTCAATTCTGTGAAGGTTGAGAGAAGTGAGAAAGCTGTAGAAGAAATCTTTGAAGCTGGCAGAGGTTAGTTTGAGGTTTAAGGAAAACAGTTATCACCATATCATTAAAGTGCAAGATGAAGCAACAAGTGCTGATGTGGAAGCTGTAGCAAATTATCTAGAGGATCTAGCTAAGAGATCACTGATGAAGGTGGCTACACTAAACAACAGATTTTCAGTGTAGACAAAACAATCTTCTATTGGAAGAAGATGCTATCTAGGACTTTTATAGCTAGAGGAAAACTCGATGCCTGGCTTTAGAACTTCAAAGGACAAGTGACACTTGTTAGGGGCTAATGCAGCTGGTAACTTTCAATTAGTAATTAAAGCCAATGCTCATTTACCATTCTGAAAATCCTGGGGCCCTTAAGATTTTTTTCACAATATTACTGCTCACTGACAATGCACGTAGTCACCAAAGGGCTGTGATGGAGATATGCAAAGAGAATAATGTTGTTTTCATGCATGCTTACACAATATTCACTCTGCAGCCCATGGATTAAGGAGCAATTTTGACTTTTGAGTCTTTTTTGGTTTTTTTGAGTCAGGGTCTCATTCTGTCACCCAGGCTGGAGTGCAGTGGCATGATCATGGCTCACTGCAGCTTCAACCTCCTGGGCTCAGGCAATCCTTCTGTCTCACCCTTCCCAAGTAGCTGGGACTACAGGTGTGTGCCACCATGTCCAGTTTATTTATTTTAGTTTTTATTTTTTAGTGGAGATGAGGTCTTGCTATGTTGCCCAGGCTGGTTTCAAATTCCTGAGCTCAAGTGATCCTCCTGTCTCGGTCTCCCAAAGTGCTAGTATTAAAGGTGTCAGCCACCATATCTGGCCTCAAGTCTTATTATTTAAGAAATACATTTCTTAAGGCTATAGCTGCCATAGATAGTGATTCCTTTGATGAATCTGGGCAAAGTAAATTGAAAACTTTCTGGAAAGGATTCACCATTTTAGATGTCATTAAGAACATTTGTAATTTATAGGAGGGGTTCAAAATGTCAGCATTAAAAGAAGTTCACAAGAATTTAATTCCAACCATCGTGGATGACTTTGAGAGATTCAAGACTTCAGTAGAGGAAGTCACTGCAGATGTGGTGGCAACAGCAAGACAACTAGAAATAGAAGTGAAGCCTGAATATGTGACTGGATTATTGAAATTTCTCGAACTTGAAACAGATGAGGAGTTGATTCTTTTGGATGAGTGAAGAAAATGTTTTCTTGAGATGAAATCTCCTCCTGGTGAAAAGGCTGTGAACATTGTTGAAATGCCAACAAAGAATTTAGACTGTTACATAAATTTAGTTGGTAATGCAGTGGCAAGGTTCAAGAGGATTGACTCCAACTTTGAAAGAAGTTCTACTTGTGGGTAAAATGCTATCAAACAGCATCACATACTACAGAGAAAGCTTTTGTGAAAGGAGGAGTCAGCCAATATGGCAAACTTCACTGTTGTTTCATTTTAAGAAATTACCACCGCCACCCCAACTTTCAGCATCTACCTCCCTGAACAGCCAACAGCCATCAACATGGAGGCAAGACCCTTCACCAGCAAAAAGATTACGACTTCCTGAAGCCTCAGATGATTGTTAGCATTTTTTAGCAATAAAGTGTTTTTAAGTTAAGGGTTTTTTACATTTTTTACATTGTGTTTTTTAGACAAACTGCTGTTACACACTTAATAGACTGTAGTATAGTGTAAACAACTTTTCTATGCACTGGGAAACTAAAAACTGTGTGACTTGCTTTGCTGCAATATTTGCTTTATTGTGATGGTCTGGAATGAACCTCCAGTATCTCCAAGGTGTGCCTATATATTAGGCAGAGAAAATAGCAGGGGCAAATGCTCTGAAAAGGGAGCAAACTTGGCATGGTTAATTCTAAGCTTAAGAAATGAGTTTCTAAATCAATACAGAAGTAACTCAACTCTGATTTTACAATTCATATAAGAAACTAGTTTATAGTCACAGCTTGTGTTTTTTAACCTAAAATGATATTCTCCAGCTTCATGACATATCTTATTCATTTATTCACTACACTGAGCTCTAAATGACTTTTGGCTATTTTTGAAAAATCAATCCACCTTCAAATGACGTTTTGCTACAATTTTTAAAAATACCACAAACATATTGAGTACCTGTTTACTATATGCCAGACACTGTTGTAGGCATGTTAAGCAAATTGGATTGCTCTCTTAGAGGCTGTATTTTGTGTTGTACTGTGAGCTTTCAACTCTGTTTCTCAAAAGATGTTCCAAAAGAGTTTTGGTCAAGGATGACATCAATGAAGGAAATCTATAGTAAGAATGTGAGTAGTGGGCCAGGCTCGGTGGCTCAGTCTGTAATCCCAGCACTTTGGGAAGCTGAGGCGAGTGAACTACCCGAGCCCGCAGGTTTGAGACTAGCCCGGGCAACTTGGCGACACCTCGTCTCTACAATAAATAAAAAAATTAGCTGAGCATTGTTGCATGTGCCTGTAGTTCTGGCTACTTGGAAGGCTGAGGCGGAAGGATCGCTGGAGCTCAGCAGGTTGACCCTGGAGTGGCCATGAGTGTGCCACGGCACTCCAGCTTGGGCAACAGAGTGAGACTCCAACTCAAAAAAAAAAAAAAAAAAAAAATGTGAGTAGTGATCAGTGAATGTTTGGATGTAAAATCTGTAGTAAATTTTACAAATCTGTTACATTATTTTTATCCACTATATGAATACATACTAGATATATAGATGTGCATTGTTCAAAAAAGAGTAATTGGATTAAGTAAACTTGGACAAACTAATTCCATGGAGGCATTTGAATCTGAAGCTGTATTTTAAAGCAAGAAAGAAAATCAACAGTTTAGGGGTTAGAGTGGGGAAAATAAGAAAATAAATTGGGAATACATTCTACAGAAAAAGTAGCAAATGAAAACTTGGAGATGGTAGATCACTTAGAATTAGAGGCATCCACAAGTGATGATAGTAGAAGCCACAAAAATGCTAGTGGCTTAAACATAATATGAATTTATTTGTCTTATAAAATAATCCTTTGTAGGCATTCTAGAACTTATATGGTTCTCTACAATGTTGGGTCTAGGGCTCTTTCTTCTGAGTCTTGTTGTTCCATTAAACTCAGCATTTAGGTTCCACTTCATGATGCACTTCCACTGCATGATTTGTAGCTGCTTGAGCCCTAGCCATCACATCTGCATTCTAGCCAGTAGGAAGGAAGAGAGATTGAATATATGAATGTTTCTTCCCTTTGAGCACACTTATTAAAAGCTGCTTGTAACATAGTGGGCTTATACATTATTGTTTAATACTTAGTCACATGGACACTCCTAACTGCAAGGGAAGTTGTGAAATACAGTCTTTATACTGGGCAGCCCTGTGCCCAGATGAAAGTTAGAGTCTATTGTTGAGGAAGATGGGGTGATAAATACTGGGGACCACAAATAGACTCTGCCACAGTGGCAAAGAATACAAATAAGAAATGGTTTGAGCATGATAATATACAGTTGTCTGATTAAATGGAATGAAAAATATAAATTTGAATATAGAAAAATATGGGTGCATAATTGAGAATACTCAGAGCAATTCATAAAGGGTCTAATAGTATTTGGAAATTTGAATTTTATACTACTAGCAACTAGGAACCATTGGAGGCCTTGGAGAACAGAAGGGATGTTTAGCTTAGTCACAGAACTTAGCTTTCTTATTACTGAAAACAGCTGTTGGTGGAAGATAATTCTTATTGCTTTGTGTAGAAATGAAGGAAACATGATTCAAGGAAGTTTTGTAAGAGATGGTTGTTTCAATCCAGGCATCCAGGACCTCCTCTAGGGTTACAGAAATAAGGGAACGGTGATAAAAGATAGACTACAGAGAGGCAATGGGGTAAGTGGATGATGTATTGAAGAAGAAAGAGATGAATTGAAAATGACTCTAACATTTGTGTTAGAGAAAATGGAGGCAAGTGATGGTATCACACAGGTAAATTTCCATCAGAAGGAATTTAAAGATGTCTCTAAGTTATTTAGTTATAGTGAAATGTAAAATTGAATGCATTGTTAGAAATCTGATTTCCAGGCTTTAGGACCTAGAGCTGAAACAGCTGCGCCTCGCTTTTTTTGTGGTGAATTAGCAAGGGAAAAAGAGGTCTACTTTAAAGAAGGTGTTAAATACACATCACCACTTCTATTCCTTTTTTTTTGTTTGAGTTGGAGTCTCACTCTGTTGCCTAGGCTGGAGTGCCGTGGCACACTCACAGCCATCCCAGCATCGACCTGCTGGGCTCTGGCCTCAGCCTTCCAAGTAGCTGGAACTACAGGTGTGTGCTACCATGCCCAGCTACTTTTTTTTTAATTGTAGAGATGAGGTCTTGCCAAGTTGCCTGGGCTGGTCTCAAACCCACAGGCTCAGGGATTCCACTCGCCTCAACCTCCCAAAGACCTGGGATTACAGTCTGAGCCACCAAGCCCGGCCTGATGTTGGTAATTTAATGCGTACATAGTAGATAGTTTTAAAACATCTCTTTCAAATATTGATAGGTGAAGTACATAAAGTATTTTTTAAAATATGGATTTTATCATTGATATTGTTATAAAGGAAGTCTTTAAAGTTCAAAAAATTCGTATCACTAGGCCACTTTTTCTGACCAAAATGCCATTAAATTTGAATTCAAGAAAAAATATAAATAAAAAATTTTCATGCATTTGAATGTGGATATTTCTTTTAGCATCAAGTAGAAGAAAAGGGTTCCAATTCTCCTTCCTAATTTAGCTTTGACTAGAGGTCCTAGCCATCACAGGAAAACAAGAGAAATTAGAAATGTAAGTATTGAAATGGAAGTAACAGATGACAGGATTTTCATACAGAAAACTTGAAAAGATGTACAGACTTTTTTTTCTCTTTGAGTTGGAGTCTCACTCTGTCACTCAGACTGGAGTGCAGTGGCATACTCACGGCCACCCCAGCATTGACCTGCTGGGCTCTGGCAGTCCTTCCACCTCAGCCTTCCAAGTAGCCGGAACCACAGGTGTACGCTACCACACTCAGATAATTTTTGATTTATTGTAGAGACGAGGTCTCACCAAGTTGCTCGGGCTGATCTCAAACCCGCAGGCTCAGGCAGTCCACTCACCTCGACCTTCCAAAGTGCTGGGATTACAGGCTGAGCCATCAAGCCCGGGCAGATCTACAGACATATTAAAATAAAAGTCTTAGCAAAATGGCTGACTATAATATCAAAATATAAAATCAAGTTATATTCTGTATGTCAGCAACAAACAGTAAATTGTTTTTAGAGATACCGTTGATAATAACTAAAAATCTCGGTCTACTTAGGAATGAATTTTACAAAAGAAGTACATTAAGAAATATAATGCAAGCCAGGCTCGGTGGCTCAGCCTGTAATCCCGTGCCTTGGGAGGCTGAGGTGAGTGGATTGCCTGAGCCCAAGGGTTCGAGACCTGCTTGGGCAACTTGGTGAGACCTCATCTCTACAATAAAACAGAAAATTAGCTGGGTGTGGTAGCGCGCGCCTGTAATTCCAGCTACTTGGGAGGCTGGGGCAGAAGGATCACTGGAGCCTAGCAGGTCGAGGCTGCGGTGGCCGGGAGCGGCCACTGCACTTCAATCTGGGCGACAGACTGAGACTCCAACTCAAAAAAAAAAAAAAAAAAGAAGTATAATGCTTAATTGAAATATGTTAAAGACCTATATAAATGGAAAGATATTTTATGATTATCAAAATACTCAATAGTATAAGTATGTCAATTCTCTACAAAGTGAAGGTTTTCTCAACCTTGGTACTGTTGATATTTTGAGCCAGATAATTCTTTGTTGTGGGGGCTGTGTATTGTAGGATGTTTAGCACCATCTCTGGCTGAATGCTTTTAGGACACATCCCTTCCTGTGGTGAAAATAAAAAATGTCTGCAGACATTGTCAAATGTCCCCTAGGGACCCAAATCACTCCCAGTTGAAAATCACTGATTCTGTGCAATAGCAATCAAAATCCAAAAATAATTTTAAACATTCTCATTGATGTAGTTAACTGGTTTCAATATTGAATCTTTCTTTGACATATTTTTGTGTTATTTCCAGAGTAACCTTGTTCATTCACAGTTGCTTTACTGAGTGGCAGCTTTGAAAAGCTAAAGCTTCAAAGAAGAAAAACACCTCTGTAAAAACTATGAGCGTCTTATATTTGAAATCTAAATAGTTACATCTACTCCAGTTATTCTGAACTTTACTAAATGATTGATTTAAAAAAGACAAAAACCTATGAATAATGATCAGCATTTTAATACTTTCATTGAAATCAGGCGATTCTGTTTACCTTCTGCTTTTTCATGTTTTTGATATTAAAGTAAGCTTCAGAAAAAAAAATTTTAACATTGAATCTGATGGACTGAGCCCAAAATTTATCTGGAAGAAGCAAAAAGCCAAGAATATCCAAAATATTCCTAAATAAGAATAAAGCTGAGGGTTTGCTTTTCTAAATAACAAGACTAAAGCTGGTAATCATGACAGTATGGTTGATGCAAGCGGGGAGGGTGTATGGACTAATGGAACAAACTATAAGCCTAGAAAAGAGACCCATGGAATCTTACTAAGTGACAGAGATGGCACTTTAGATTGATGGAGAAAAGATGAACTGCCCAATAAATAATACTGGGGCAATTTCTTATTTCATATCGAAAAAAATGAAATTAGGTTTCTACCTTATACACAAATTCTGGATGAATTAAGGACTTAAAGGTTAAAAAAACAAAATTTTAAAATGTTAAAAGAAAATTTAGGAGAATATGTTTTGTACATTGAAATACAGAGAACCCAATCCACTTGCCTGGACTTTTGACCTACAGAACTATGAACTAATAAATGGATGTTGTTTTAGGCCACTAAGTTTGTGGTAATTTGTTATAGCAACAACAGAAAACTAATAAAACCATAATAAATATAAAATTTTTCTTATGTTGCCTGCATATTTAGGGTCATATACAAAAATCCATTGCCCACAGCAATGTCAAGAAACTTTTCTTTTTTTTCTTTTAGTATTTTAGTTTTAAGTTTTACATTTGAGTTTTTTATTATTTTGAGTTTTATTATTTATATTGGGTGAGACAAGGTTCCAATAGCATTCTTCTGTATGTGGATATCCAGTGTTCTGCACTATTTATTAAAGAGACTATCTTTTCCCCATTATGTGTTCTTGGCACCTTTGTTGGTGATCAGTTGGCCATAAATGTGTGGATTTATTTCTGTGTTCTCTATTCTGTTTCATTGGCTTGTCTGTTTTTGTGCCAGTTACCACCCTGTTTTGATTATTATAGTTTTGTAGTAGATTTTGAGATTTAAAAAATCATAGAGAAAGTGGAAAAAAAACAACTCACAAAAGGGGAGGGCTTTCCAACACATATAATGGACAAAGGATTTGTATCCAGAATATATAAAGAATTCCTACAAATCATTGAGAAAGGGGCAGCTCAACAGAAAAACAAGAAAGAGGTATGGAAAGTATGCCTTAGAAAAACAGAGGAAACATGTAAGGCCAAGAAACATTACTTAAAATGCTCAGTTTTGTATTATTATATAGTAGCAACAAATAATTATAAAATGAATTTTATGAAAGATATAACTTACCATAATTTCAAAAACTAATGCCATATTGTGAGGGATTTTTCTTCTTTTTCTTGAGCTGCATTTTCTTCTACGTTTAGGATCTTTATTTTACTTGCATGCCATCTTCTTTTCTTTTCTTTTTTTTTCCTTGCTCCTCCCTACTCTACTTCTTTTTTCCCTTTTTTCTATGGGAATATGTTTGTTTAGTTGCCAGGTTATTTCTTCACATCTTGCTGATGCTTAGGCAGCTCTGACTAGGCAGTCTGTCTTGAAGTCAGCAGAGAATAATGGTTAAGATCTCAGGTCATATTGCCTGGATTTGAATCCTTACTGATTATACAATCTTGGACATGTTATTTAAGCCTTTGTGTCCCAATTTCATCTTCTGTAAAATGGGGATGATATAGTCTGTATCATAGAGTTGTTATAAGATATAATTTGGGGGGCTGGGCATAGTGGTTCAAGCCTATAATCCCAGTGCTTTGAGAGACCGAGATGAGGGGATTGCCTGCACCCATTGGTTCGAGAACAACCTGGGCAACTTGGCAAGACCTCATCTCTACTATAGACCAAAAAATTACTTGGGCATCATAGCGCGCACCTGTGGTTCCGTCTACTCGGAAGGCTGAGGCAGAAGAATCACTGGGGTCCAGCAGGTCGACGCTGGGGTGGCCAAGAGTGTTCCACTGCACTCCAGCCTGGGCGATGGAGTCAGACTCCAACTCAAAAAAAAAAAAAAAGTAAATTAGAGAGAGAGAGAGGAGATTCAACTCCCCACGGTAGGGGAGAGAGCTAAAGCTAAGAAACATGGCAGCCATAACTCAGAAGAGCCATGTGGACACACCAGAGTTTAACAAAGCAATGGTGGCTTTTCTTATTTTATCCAGTTTTCTATAGCAAGGAGGCTTAGGAGATCTCAGCTGAGCCATACACAATCTTCTTTAGACTACCTGGATGCTGCTCTTTTTCTTGAGTTCTTTGTACAAGATCCTGCTCATTCCACCTAGTTGGAATATATAGCCTATTCCCACAGGGCAGGGGAGATACCCTCGAGCATCAGATAATTCACCAATTAATTCAGTGTCAAACTATGACTTTCACTTCCATTACAGTGTCAGCATCCTTACATCTTTATTTGCTTTTACTGTATTACACCTTTTCCCCCCCCACTCTGGCTATTTCCACCTTTCCTCAGGCATAATGGGGGAAAGCATTGTCTATTCAGTTCCCTTTTTCCATACAAGTGTATGTTGATAAGAACTCTCAGGATCTTGTTAACTCAACAGCATGGCTTTTGGGGGAGAAGGGATGTCCTAGATCTTGTTTCTTTTCTTGGCTGCCAGTTATTTTTATTCTTTTTTTTAAAGAAATTAATTTTAGTTATATCTATGTCCATGTTGGATTTCTGTTGTAAAATTTTTTATTAGTTTTGACATTTAAAAAAAATCTCATTAAGTATTGAGTGATGGGAAATCTGTGTTACAGTTTCACTTGCTATCTTAACTAAGGAGTCAGCCACTGAATATTAAAACTTGTTTTTGTAGTAACTGTTTATTTCTCTTTGTCCCTAGCGCTGAGCATCTAACTTAGTTTGTGAATTTTCCTGTTTCCCATTATTCTTAAGTGAGACCTACAGGTATTGTCTCAAATTTTATATGCTATTATTAGCAAAATGCTGAAATAAAATTGTCCTAACTCCCTTTTAAACATCTCCAGCAATAAAAATTGTTTCTTTTTCACTTTTTGTCTACTTGTTTCAAACTTAATTTTTGAAATCTACTTAAACATCTTTTTTGTTCTTTTTCTTCTCTTTTCACCTTTTTTAAAAATAATTTTTCCCACTAAACTGAAAATTCACACCAAGAAAATTTATAGTATCTGTACACTATCTCCTGTCCTTTTGAAGCATTTCTCAGAGGTAAATAGAAGCAGAGCAATAAAGCAGAAACCTAGAGGCTGTGTCTGTAGTGAATACTGTGGTATACCTCCCAGGTGGCTGGGAGGTGGGCTCTCAGCTGAGTCCTCTTCTGTGAGCTCCTGACAGTTGAAGAGAGCCTCTTTGCTCAAGGTCATGTCCCCTCCCTAAAGGATTCTACATCCAATGACTTGCTTTGAGGCAGGACAACTGTGAAGAGTCATTCCAGCTTCAAAGCTCCTACAAGGATCCCCTGAGTCCTCTCTCGCAACTACACTACAGTTCCTTTTCTCCCTTGGCCCCATCCTGCCCCTCTCCTCGTAGATACTGTTTCTAAGAGTGTTTCATGATGGATCTCCCATATACAAATCTGAGTCTGAGAGTCTGTTTCCTGGGGAACCCAACCTACAACAATGGCTCTTCCTCTAGGCTTAAAATATAAGACAATAATAATATATGTACATGAATAGAGAATAAAGCAAGTGGAGCAAAATGTTAACAATTGATCAATCTGGATGAAGACTGTGGGTGTTCTTTGTACTATTCTTGTAACTTTATATAAGTTTGAAATTATTTCAAAATGAAAGTTTTAAAAAATAGGACAAATATTGATTACTTGAAGATGCTACAGTGTAATTATGTGTCAAGACAATGAAATTGGAGTCAACGTTCCAAACTTATGATTCTGCAAAAGTTGGACATAAACTTAATCACCGTGAGACTCTACTTTTATATCATATCAGTTTTTCATTAGCTCACTGAATATTTTCTATGATGGAATTCATTTGTCTATTATTAAAAATTAATTGTGTGAAGTAAATTACTTAATTTACTTAAATTACACCTGAATGGCCACTGTCAATCCATAGCAACAGTGTTTATTAGATGCTAAATAATAAAATAATATTTTGGAAATTTTTTCAATTTATGGAGCATTTCATTTCCAAATGTGCTCTTACACTGCTAGTGTCTGATAGTTTGAATGTCAGTTTGATATCTCATCTAAGAAATATCACAGGGTTCACCAGTTCTGCTTTGCAATATTATCTGAGTGGTACAGGCTCAACCAGATCTGTAGCTTCTCTCTAGACAGTTTCTACATAGTACTTACAACTTTGGTATCTAAGCGTGCATCTTTGAATGACTCAATAGCTTCATTTCCTGCAACATCTTTACTTTTTCCTTTGAGGTTTCTCATTCACATATTAGTCCTCATTGGCTTGTGACTTCACAGTCTCAATTGATAAGTAACTTATGATACCAAAAGAACTTCATTTCTACTAGAGAACTAAATGTATGTTCTCCCCTTCAACTTGTGAAAATCCAGAAATAAATGTTATGTAATCACCTAATCTAAATTAAGCACATCTCACTTCCAGTATTACGCTATTTGATACTAAAAGAAAAATTTAATTAATTTTCATGGGTGCACAATATTCTAACTGCTTTCCCTTAAGTTAATTCAAGATAGATTTATAACATTTTAACTATTTTAGGCTGACATACATCTCCATATATGCAAGATATGTTTTCTTTCATAAGTCTTGCTGTTCTTCAATCTCTCTCTCAATTTGCTTCAAAATTGACTTTCTGAAATTTGTATTAATCCTCTTCTGTGATGTCTAAAACCTAAGCCCATATCATTTCAAAGATAATTTAATTGCTGAATGCTGGAGTGATACTATTGTCTTGATTAAATCCAATGAAAGTAGATAGGTGACCTAAGCCCCAAGTCACCACTGTTTGCCAGTATTAATTATAAAATCTCCAACCCCATAACATAAAGGGTACCTGGTCCCAACCAGGAGAAATGAGGACCCACTGGAGGCCCAAACTTCACCTGCATGAAGCCTACTTGTGTAGTAATCCTTACTTTTATGCCACATCTCTAAAATAAAATTTTTTTAAAAATCCAGAATAATGGTAACATCAAAAAAAAAAAAAAAATCTCCAAGACCCAAAATAAGCTCATTTTAATGATTCATTTTTATGTGAAGTTACAACAAAATGAAAAACTACAACCCCATAGATAAAAAATTCTTTTTCACTCTGTCTGGCATCTGCCATACTTGCTTCTTTTGCCCACATAGTTCCTTCTGCTGGGAATAATTTCTCTCTTCGACATTTATTGACATCCTAGCCATCCTTCAAAATTTTGCTCAAATTTTACTTCCTGTTTGAGGCTCTTTCTGGTTACTGTAGTTCTCATTGCGTTTTTTTTCCCCCTTAGATTATCCATTCCTAAAGTTATTTAATTCAGGAAAGTTTTGCATGTAATTGTTCTCTATAAGCCTATATGTTTGACTTATCTACCTAGTCAGACTATAACCTTTTTGGAAGTAAAGACCATGTCTTGTATAATTGTTTTTCAAGATATTTTTCTTGCCTAACCCCTAAAATAATTTTGAAAAATTATGTGCTTACTCATACATTTTTAAGTTGACATGTGAAATTTTATAAGTATACATAATTGACACATTGTAAGTATTGACATTAAATACCAAAGGAAAAAAATCAAAACAGTCATATCAGTATTTTAAATGTATCTAAGGAATCTAAATTGCATGTGTTTGATACCTGTAGTCATTCATTTGAAAAAAAAATACATGAAATCTTTAACTGTTGGAAATTTTACATTATTCTCTTTTCCTCTTGAAGTCATGTTTGTATTTCATATCTCTCATAGAATTTTAGCCTAATATAAGGTATTTTTATGCTTGAAAATCTCTACATCCAATATGAATACAAGTTGAAATTATTTTAAAACATTTTCTGTGAGCAAAGATTTTAATATTTCTCCTAACATTGACTTATTAAAATTGTTGTTAGTACACAATAAAAAACACAAATGCATTATAAATTTTTATGAATACTTATCAAAGAATATAATTTTATTGAAAATACATGCTTTTATGAAATATACAGGACTACTCATTTACCCACATGTCAGTATTACTTACTGCTAGATACATGAGGGTTCAACATAAGTTCTGTTTATGTTTTACATTTTTATAAATGTAAATGCTGAGAAAACTTGTTCACCTGAATTGTAGGTGTGACTAGAAGGTACTTTATTATGGTAATGCCAATCAATTCTATGAATTCCTTCCAAGTAGTTTGCCAAAAGTTATATAGTGATTTATTATTAAAATATTTTTCATCTCTTCTTGGCTGTTAGCTCAATTAGGTCTTTCTTCAATGCTATTGAAAGCAAAGAATTGGATATATTCTACTTAGGAAAAGATTTGTTAGCAGTCATTAGGAGTAATTTATTTTCTCAATTTCTGCAAACAATACCCAAAAATATTGTTCTGCAAACAATACCCTAAAATTTATCAAAGAACTATTAATTAAATCTATTATATTTTATCTTACCCCAATATACCCAGAAAGTATGGGAAAATCAAAATATTAATTGGAATATACCTGTCAGCACAATTTTTTGAGAAAATAGTTTTATTATATCATGTGTTTTAAATATATTTTCAGCTCTTCTGAGCCATAGGTTTGGTTTATTTAATTTTTGAAAAATATGTACCATATAACCTAGTTGGCAAAGCCAACTCTCATTGTCAAAATAACTAGATTTAAGGTTTTTTTCAGAAAATATTTTACTTTATTTAAATAAATGTATAAATAAATGTAGCTTTGATTGTCTTCATACTCCTGCATTCTTTTTCTAAGATGGATAGTGAAGTCTTAGATTCTTGTCATGAGAGTGTTGTACTGATGACATAAGGCGACGCTGCCTCCCATGCTTTTTCTTTGCTTTGCTCTCAGGAGACCTGTCCTTAGGAATGATGAATTCTGATTTGAGGTTTTACATTTAGGTCTCTGATCCATTTTGAGTTAATTTTTGTATATGGAGATAGAGAGGGGTTCTGTTTGAATCTTCTGCACATGGTCAGCCAGTTTTCCCAGCACCATTTACTGAATAGGTTCTCCTCTCCCCAGTCTTGGGTGGTGGAGGCTTTGTCGAAGATGAATTGGTTGAGAAATTGAGGTTTTGCTTCTGGAATCTCAATTCTATTCCATTGGTCTATATGCTGGTTCTTGTACCAATACCAGGTTGTTTTGATTATTGTAGGTTTATAATAAAGTTTAAAGTCTGGTAGTGTGATACCTCCTGCTTTGGTTTTTTTTTTTTTGGCTGAGGATTGTTCTGGCTATTCTTGGTCGTTTGTGTTTCCATATGAATTCCTGTACTGTTTTTTCTAGATCTGAGAGGAATGTTGCTGGTAATTTGATGGGTATTGCATTAAATCGTAGATTGCCTTAGATAAGATGGACATCTTAACAATGTTGATTCTTCCAATCCATGAGCATGGGATATTTTTCTACTTGTTTGTGTCATCTTTGATTTCTTTGAGCTGTGTTTTGTAGTTTTCATCTTAAAGGTCTTTCATGTCTCTGGTTAGGAAGATGCCAAGCCATAAGAACTTTAGAAAATGCAGGACCCACCCTTATGGAAGTTGAAACTGTTATCCAATTCCTGAGCAAAACCCAAATGCACAGGCCATAAGAGATAAGATAGACAAGTGGGGCCTCATTAAACTGACAAGCTTCTGCAAAGCCAAAGAAACCATCAAGAGAGCAGGGAAACAGCCCACAGACTGGGAAAAAGTATTTGCCAACTCCATGTCTGACAAAGGCCTAACATCAAGGATCAACAAGGAACTCAAACGTGCTGAAAAGAAAAAAACAAACAACTTCAATAAAAAATGGGCAAAAGATACGAACAGACACTTCTCAAAGAAGACATACGAGTGGCCAACAGATACATGAAGAAATGTTCAACCTCACTAGTCATCAAGGAGGTACAAATTAAAACTATACTGAGATACCACCTAACTCCAGTCAGAATGGCCAATAACTCAAAAAATAACAGATGCTGGAGAGGATGTGGCGAAAAGGGAGCACTTCTACACTGTTGGTGGGAGTGTAAACTAGTACAGCTTCTGTGGAAATCAGTGTGGTGATTCCTAAAAGCTCTAAAAATCGGCCTTCCATATGACCCCACAATCCCCCTACTGGGAATATACCCTGAAGAACTCAAATCACTCTATAAAAAAGATTCCTGCATACATATGTTTATCACAGCATTGTTCACAATAGCAAGATCATGGAACCAACCATACTGTCCATCAAAAGAGGACTGGATTAAAAAAATGTGGTACATATACATAATGGAATATTACACAGCCATAAAAAAGAACAAAATAATGAATTTTGCAGCGACCTGAATGGAATTAGAGTTTATAATACTGAGTGATCTCTTACAGAAACAAAGATCTGAGTATCACATGTTCTCACTCATAAGTGAACCTTGAACAACTACCGTAATACTATAAGAGAAGAACTGATAGTGGCAGGAAACTATGGGGGGCAGGGAGGGGCAGGGAGGTGGAATTAATGGTAGTCAATATCTATATGGGGAAGGGGGGGCACACCTCATCGATAAGGATACCTGCACAATGAATATTTGTATACCTAACCCTTAACTGTACCCCACAATTTTAAAATAAAAAAAAAATATTAAAAAAAATGATGAATTCTTTGACAATAGTTGTAAGATGAAAAGCAAAAGGATATTAAATGAAACTTGCCAACTGTCCTGCTGCCCCATACTGTAAAATATCTGAATACCAAACGTCCCAATATGGACCAAAATGTTTTGTTACTTAAGCCATGCTTTGCCAATAAAAGAAATATGTGTGAGACAGGACAAACCTTGAGGCCCTACCTTGAGTTTTTCATGACTTGATTAAAGGAAGCTTCTGCTATACTAGGCATTAACTATTGTTTGATGCCTTAGAGGTTCTTTTTTTTTATAACTTCTGATCACTTTTTATTTTTATTTACTTATTTTGTAATTTATATATTTATTATAGAATTGTGGGGTACAAGTGAGGATTTACTACATACGTAGGCAGCATGCAGGTACCTTAGAGGTTCTTATGCCTTGGAAAGATGTGCCATATTAAGATGGATGATAGTAATTAACATAGGAAGGAAATTATAGTAAGACTGTAAAAACATTAAATTTAGCAAAAATAAATAAGCAGAAATATCAGTTTATTTTCATTGGCATATTTCCTTTATGTTCAAATTAAACATAAAATTGTGTTAAAAGTTAAAAATTGTGTTAAGTTCTTTTATCAAATAATCTATACATTTCTGATTAGTTTCTCTTAGAAATACACAGAATTCAGACTGTAGTAATAAAGTTCTTTCAAATATTAAATAGAATAATTATAGTTGTTTTTGCTTTTCTAAAATTTCATTTAAATAGTTTTCAGATTTTCAAATTCTATATTCTATTCTTTATTTTTAAAAAATGTTTCAAATAATAAAACTATTACAGAGTCGTTGATGTGGGAAAGGGCTAGACTTTAAGTTGTATTTTCAAAATCAATCTGAACTTGTCTGTTATTATAAAATGGTATATTAAAATGATCAATACTCATATGTTACCACTGGCAGATGATATATATTTAGCAGGCAAAATGAATCCTCAGAAATGATTAATTTGAAAATTGTGAACTAATATAAAAACATTACTGTTTTTGCCAAAGTAAAATCTTAGCTTTATGTTGTTGACAGAAAACACTTCCAAGGCGGGACTGAAACAAGAGCAGTGCCAAGACATTCAGTTGCCCACAGGAACTGTGCTGTCCCAGGAAGCACTTCCACTGGAAATGCACGCATGGAAATCGACAGAGGCAAGTCATTGTCATAGTTTTCTATTGCTGCTGAAACAAATTACCACAAAATTTGTGCCTTAAAATAACATATATTTATTATGTTAATAGTTCTGTGGGTTAGAAGTCTGACCCAGGTGTCATGGGGGCTAAAATCAAGGATTCTGCAGTGCCTGTGTTCCTTTCAGGAGGCTCTAGGGGACAATCTGGTTTTAGTTTTATTTTTGTGTTCTTGTTTTGCCTTTTGCAGCTATGTGTTCTAAAAGAAACTGCTTGTCTTTTAATTTTGTTTTTGGTGTCTTTTGTTATACAGAGTATTAAATTTGAATAAAGTTTTCTTTTATGATTTGTGCTTTTAAAAAATCTTAAATTCTTTTTTATCCTCATATAATAAAAATCTCTTACTTCTTCTAAGTGTTGAGGTACTTATAGTTCTTTAGAACTTTACTATATAGTGTAAGATAGACCTCTTATTTTATTTGTACCCCTATGGATAGGCAATATTTAATTTACTGAGTAGTCTTTTTTTTCTACTCACTTAAAAAAAATTGTAGATTCACAGGAAGTTGCAAAAATAGTACTTAGAGTCCCATGTACCCTTCTCTCAGTTTTTCTGTTGTTGACATCTTAAATAGCTATAGTGCAGTCTCAAAGCCAGGAAATGGACATTGCTTGTTATTGCTAATTAGACTACAGATTTTGTTTAGTGTTCAGTTTTTCAATTCAGTATTCAATTTTTTAACTTGTATTTGTGTGCTTGTGTATGTGGTTCTGTGCAGTTTTATTCCATGTGTAGATATGTGAAATCAGTACCACAATCAAGATATATAAACTGTTCCATCCCCATAAAAGTCCTTCATGCTACTTACTCAACCCCTAACTCCCTTCCCTGGCAACAACTAATCTTTTCTTCATTTTTATTGTGTTTTTTTGTTGTTGTTGTTATTTTTAGAATGTTATATAAATGGAACCAGACTATATGTAACCTTTTAAGATGGAATCATTTTCACTCAGTGTAATGCTCTTGAGGTATACTTAGGTTGTTGTATGTGTCAGTAATTCATTTCTTTTTATTGCTGAGAAGCATTCTGTTGTAAGGATGTACTAGAGTTTGTTCAATCATTCACTCATTGAAGAATATATGGGTGTTTCCATTTTCGATTATTTATGAATAAACCTTCTATAAATATTTGAATGCAGATTTTTGTGTGTGAGATTTTCATATCTCTGGGATAAAAGTCCAAGAATGTGACTTCTGGGTTGTTGGTAAGTGCCTGCTAAGTTTTATAAGACACTCACTGTTTTCCAGAGTGACTGTACCTTTTTATTTTCCCACCAGCTATCTATGAGAGATCCAGTTTCTCTGCATCTTCATTAACTTTTGGTTTTACCACTATTTTTATTTTAGCTGTTCTAATAGGTTTATAGTAATAACTCATTGTGGTTTTAATTTGCATTACCCAGATGGCTAATGATATTGAGCATCTTTTCACATGCTTATTTATGGCATTATAACTTCTCTGGTGAAATATGTTGTTCAAGTCTTTTGCCCATTGTCTAATTGAATTGTTTTTTATACTTTTATTGTGTTTGGAGTTCTTTATATATTTTGGATACAAGTCCTTTATCAGATATGTGACCAGCATATATATTTTTCCAGTTTGTGACTTATCTTTTCTTTTTAGCCATGTCTTTCACAGAGCAAAAGTTTAAATTTTGATGAAGTCGAATTTATCAGTTTTTTTTCCTTTAATGGATCATGCTTTTGATGTCATATCTAAGCACTGTTTACATAACCCAAGGTCATGTAGGTTTGTCTCTTAAAAGTGTTATATTTTACATTTAGGTGTGTGATCTGTTTCGAATTAATTTTTGTATAAGGTATGAAGTATAGGTCAAGGTTCTTGTAAACATTTTTTCTTTTTTTTTTTTGCTTGTGGATATCCAGTTGTTTCAATATCACATGTTGAAAAGACTTAAATTTTACTGCAATATGTGTTAAGTGTGAGTTTCCTTTTTCTCTTCTCTTTGTCATCCATTAGACTTTTCAGTAGGAGATATTTTCATCTCTATTTAATTTTGGGAAAATTTTTTATTGTTTTCGTTGTTGTTTTTTGGAGTTGGAGTCTCACTCTGTCACCTAGGCTGGAGTGTAGTGGCACAATCACTGCTCACTGCAGCCCCAACCTCCTGGGCTTAGGTGATCCTTCAACCTCAGCCTCCTGAGTAGCTGGGACTACAAATGCATGCCACCATGCTCGACTAATTTTTTCTGTAGAGATAAGGTCTCGCTATGTTGCCTAGGCTGTTCTTGAACTCCTGAGCTTATCCTCCCTCCTCAGCTTCCTAAAGTGCTAGGATTATAGGTAACCCTCCTAATTCTGAGAAAGTTATCTCTGATTTATTTCTGGTTTTCCTCAAATATTTTCTACTATTTATTTTCATTTTGTATCTTTCTTAGACACTTATTATATGAATATTAGTAACTCATTTTCTATTTCATATCTCTTAACTTTTATTTATAGTTTCTATTTCATAATTGTTTTCTCCTGTTTCTGTAAGAGTTACTCAATCTGCTTTTCCAATTTAGTAGTTTGTTCTCAGCTATAGCCATTATTTATTGCATCTATGTTCTCTATGTCAACTATTCTATTTCTATATTTAATATTTCTGTTTCATTCTTCATATCATGTCATCTTTCTGATTCATGTTGCCTATATGTGCTTCTTATTTATTTCAGTATGTTTATTAAGCTTATTTTATTGTTATTATTTTCTTTTAGTTGGGGGTCTCACTCTGTTGTCCAGGTTGGAGTGCAGTGGCATGATCACCTCACCGCAGCCTGGGTTCAAGCAGTTCTTCTGCCTAGGCCTGCCAAAGTGCTGGGGTTATAGACATGAGCCACCAAGCCCAGCCTGTTTTTTTTTTTTGAGTTGAAGTCTCACTCTGTCACTCAGACTGGAGTGCAGTGGCCACTCCCGGCCACCGTAGCCTCGACCTGCTGGGCCCTGGTGATGCTTCTGCCTCAGGCTTCCAAGTAGCTGGAATTACAGGTGCGCACTACCACGCCTGGCTAATTTTTGATTTATTGTAGTGATGAGGTCTCATCAAGTTGCCCAGGCAGGTCTCAAACCCTTGGGCTCAGGCAATCCATTTACCTCGGCCTCCCAAAGTGCTGGGATTACAGGCTGAGCCACCAAGCCTGGTCTGTTTTCTTATTTTTTAAATTAATTTTATTCTTTCCATTATCTTTTTAAGGACTTGAAATGTACTTAGTTTTAAATACTTTTTAGATTTCTTTATTATTTTCATTTTGTCTGGAGTGGATTCAGTTTTCTCTCTGTGTTTTACAAAATTGAATGTATGCTCCTCTTGAGTAGTTCAAATGTTTTTGGTGTTTTAAAAAAATATTTCTCTCCCCCACCCACCGTGTGTGTGTGTGTGTGTGTGTGTGTGTGTGTGTGTGTGTGTGTGTGTGTGTGTCCTTACCCTTCCCTGCTTATCAGTTTTCATTTGCCTTCTCCTCATACCTGGGACTACTCATCCATGTTCAGATCTTAGCCTGGCAGCTTGGGGCTACTTTCTTGTGATAGTATCACAGATATTGCTGATATGGTGCCTAGACCAAGGGATGCTGTGACTCACTTGTTGGAGAAGTTGATGTCCTCCCACCTACCTAAGTGTAATACTTTTAGAAGCCATAACCCCAGGCTGTGATTGATGACAGGGTATTTCAACTTCCTTCCTTCCTTTATTTATTTATTTATTTTGAGTTGGAGTCTCACTCTGTCACCCAGGCTGGAGGGCAGTGGCACGCTCCCAGCTACTGCAGCCTCGACCTGCTGAGCTCCTGCAATCCTTCCACCTCAGCCTTCCATCAACTTCCTTTATAAGCAAGGCTCCCAATGCCTGAGCATAATTTGAAGCAGGAAGCCCATATTCAGCATGCCTGCCTTGGATGGACACCACTGCTCTCAGGAGTTCAGCTCCTGATTTTCTTTGCCATTTTTTGTACCCAGAACTCCAAAGGTTCATAACTTCAACCCTTCCTTACCATTATGTGTTTCTGTTCATGCTGTCATTGTGAAAATGTTATAACCTTGTTTTTGAGCATGACTGTACCTTTTCAGTTTTCACATGAGTATTTTATCTTTTATTGCTCGGTATTTACAGAAGGGATGTGCCTCCAAAATATGAACTTACACAATCATCTCATGGGTGACAAAGAGAAGAGAAAAAGAAAACTCACACTTATGCATATTGCAGTAAAGTTTAGGTCTTGTCAACAAGGATACTGAAACAACTGGATATCTGTAAGCACAACAAAAAACAAAACAAAACAACAACACAAAAAAAAAAAAAGAAAGAAAAAGAAAAAATGTTTAAAAGAACCTTGACCTATACTTCACACCTTATATAAAAATTAATTTGAAGTAGATCACAGACCTAAATGTAAAATATAACACTTTTAAGAGACAACTCTACATGACTTTGAAATAGACTAGAAATCTAGTTTACTCATGATTGTATGCAATTATCTTACTCACTTGTTTTTCTGTTTATTGTGTGTTTCTCCCTCTAGAAGGAAAGCTTCTTGGGCGTAAAGACCTTTTTAGTCTTATTCATTACTGAATCTTCAGTTGACAATTTTTTGTTAATGAAGAAACGAATAAATAAAAGACACTAAATAAATGTTAGCTTCTCTTTTTTCTTGTGAAAGATGCCTGTTTGATTTCCTGCTTAGAGAGTGCTTTGTTTAGTGTTCCTGCCACAATTCCTATGAGGGAGGTTGGAAGTATTACTTGACCTTGGTTCCCAACCCTTTTCCCCAACCAGATTAAGTATTGGATTCAACTACTTTTCTAGAAGCCCAGAAAGGTACATAAATTAAAGTTCCACTGCTTCTTAATTGCATAATATCTTACTGCATGAAAATACATAGAATATTTTAAAAGGTAAGATCACTGAGTGTGGTGGCGTGCACCTGTAGTCCTAGCTACTCAAGAAGCTGAGGCAGGAGGATCGCCTGACTCTGAAAAGAAAGATATGACATTAAATGAAAATTATTTTTAAACTTGAGATCAGTCTATTTTCTACTGATGACTCTTAAGGTAGAAAATAGATTTAAATAAACCTATGTGCTTCGGAACCAATCGTAAAATGTCACCTAGATTTTTTGTATCAGTCTTTAAAAGCTGATTGGTGTTGTTTTTTCTTACTTTAGAAAAAACAGTGAGTACAGTGTTATTGATTTACATCATTCTATATCTTTTCTCAGTGAGAAAAAAATGGTGCCTTTCTCTCAAAAACTTAGAAGCTGGATTTTCCTTTTTCACAGCATTACTAAATTATAACAACATCCCATTATCCTATTGATGAGCATCTCCTCTTATTATTGTTGGAGTATTTGCTGCATTCCAATATGTATTCTTCAGGAGTCTTCTCTTGTACCAGAAGACAAAACTCAGCAAGTTGAACAGTGACTCTTATTGTGGTTACCAAATGTACTACATAAGAGGCACTGCATCTACATTAAAACTTTCATATTCCTGATACAGAATGAGAAAAAAGTGATATTGGTGATTGCTTAGGCAAAATGAGAAGTGTTTCAAATATCTTTTTAAAATGTAAATAGAAACCTCTTTATTCTTTTTCTAGAAGAATGAATAGAAATGAGAGAAAAATTATCTTAAAAGCAGTAAATAAAATTTGTAACAGATAGGGTTTTTAAAAGCAGAACAGTTGTAGCTTAGGTGATACTTTTTTTCTGTTTTTGAGTTGGAGTCTTACTTTATCGCCCAGGCTGGAGTGCATTGGCACGCTCAACAGCCACTGCAACCTTGACCTGCTGGGCTCAGGCAAACCTTCTGTCTCTCCTTCCAGGTAGCTGGAATTACAGCCACGCACCACTACTCCTGGCTAATTTTTAAAAAATTTATTGTAGAGATGAGGTCTCACCATATTACCTAGGCTGGTCTTGAATTCCTGGGCTCAAGCAATCCTCTCACCGCAGCCTCCCAAAGTGCTGGGATTACAGGCATGAGCCACTGTGTCTGGCTACCTAAGTGATACTTTCAAAACTAAGGAAAGCCTTTAATTTTATGACAGATATGTATGTGTTTTCTCTATACATACTGTCCAGAATTTTTATTGTTAGGTTTACTAATTACTAAGGCTATTTGTAGCTTTCGTCACCCCAAAAGACCTTACTCTCTTCCTGTTTAAGGAGATTCAACAATGAGGTGGTGATTTTCTTTGGTCACAGTTGCTTCCATAGAAACATATAGGGATGATATGAATTGCTTCACACAAAATTAAAGTAAACCAAACCTTAAGTCTAGTTGTGGATTACTATCGAGTGATACACAATACATGCTTATTTCCCACTGCCTCTGTTTGTTATTTTGCTAAATGAAGAGTACACATTTTTATCCATTGATTTATTAGCATGCCACTCACTTATTACATTTGCAAAAATTTGAATTTATCAAAATTGTTAAAGAAATGGAAATTATATTTATTCTAATTATATTAATTCATTAGTCTTCTACCTTTTTGCTGCATAATTGTTTTATGGCTAAAGTTCTTTTTTATTTTCATGTTTGTGTTTTAATTACTTCTTTGTAAGTAAGAAAGTACTATTGAAAAAAGTTCACACAATGTAAAAGGGTGAAGAGCAAAGCTTCTCCTTAATCCTTGAGTTACTTTCCTCAGAAGCAACTACAGCAGTTCTAATGAATTTTGGGGAAAGTTTTCTGTGTTCACACATTTATTTTACCTAAATGGAATTATTTGAATACATTGGTCTGCAAAATAAATATTGCTGTGCAACATGCTTTGAACTTAGCAACATATCTTAGACATATGTTTGTATGCTATGATTATTCAGTGTGTATTATTTCAAAACTACATAATACATAGTCACAACTACATGTCACTAATCTACATATTATGGACATATTTAAATATCAGTACATATAGCTGTACTATATTCTTGACATATAAGTGAATCTTTATTTCCTATTGGTAATCATTTAGGGATTTTTAATGTTTTGCTTACTTAATAATAATAATGTACAATAATAATCCTTGTACATATATTGTTATGTCTCAGAAGGGGAATTGCTGAAAGGCCATACTTATTTTTTAGTTTTGAAAAGAACTGCCAAATAGCCCTCCCAAAAACTGTGCCAATTTATATTTACAAATCGTATATCAGATTAACTCTCCTCATCTTTGCAAGTACTGAGTATTAGCACATTTTTATGTTTTGTTTTTTTTGTTTTGTTTTGTTTTGTTTTGAGTTGGAGTCTCACTTGGTCACCCAGACTGGAGTGCAGTGGCCGCTCCCGGTCCCCACAGCCTCGCCTGCTGGGCTCCAGTGATCCTTCCGCCTCAGCCTTCTGAGTAGCCAGAATTACAGGCATGCGCTACCATGCCTGGCTGATTTTTTGATTTATTGTAGAGATGAGGTCTCGCCTGCCCTGGCGGGTCTCGAACCCGTGGGCTCAGGCAATTCACTCACCTCAGCCTCCCAAAGGCATGGGATTACAGGCTGAGCCACCGAGCCCAGCTCATTTTTATGTTTTTAGTCAGTCTGGGAGGTAGAAAAAATTTGTTTTAATTTGTTGTGTTGTAATTATATGTAAGATTGAACAATTTTCAGGTTTATTGGGCATTTGTGTTTCTTTTTATTATTAACTCTATTCATGTCCTTTGCTTATTTTCCTGTTTAGTTTCTCATCTTTTTCTTACCAGTTTCTAAGAGCTGTTTGTCTATTAAAGAATTAGTCAATTTGTCTGATTCTTTATCTGTCTATTCATTTTCTATTTGATTTTACAATTTTATTTATGACTGTTTTTTGCCTTATAGAAATCTTTAATTTTTGTATTGTCAATTTCTTTTTTTATATAGCCTATAGATTTTGCCTCTTTTTTTATAGCCTATAGATTTTGTCATTCCTAGAAAGACTTTCCTTACTCTAGACTTTATAAAAAGTCATCCTATTTTTTTAAACAGATTTTTTTGGGATTGGCAGTAGTGGGAAACTGTCGGGGTGGGGTGGGATTGGCAGTTGAGGGAAACTGCTAGGGGAGGGAGGGGCATACCTCAT
>NW_007260398.1:1582776-1621671 GCF_000164805.1 Carlito syrichta | reverse complement strand
TTTTTTTTTTTTTTTTTTTGAGTTGGAGTCTCTGTCACAGCCACCCCAGTGTTAACCTGCTGGGCTCTGGTGATCCTTCCACCTCAGCCTTCCAAGTATAGAACTATAGGTGCCCACTACTACGCCTGGCTAATTTTTGTATTTATTGTAGAGACCAGGTCTCGCCAAATTGCCTGGGCTGGTCTCAAACCCACGGGTTCAGGCAATCCACTTTCCTCAGCCTCCCAAATTGCTGGGATTACAGGCTGAGCCAGACTTGAAATTTAATTGGAATCATATCAGTATTAAGTCATGATGAATTTTACCTTAACATTATTTTTGAAAATTACGACACTTCTAAATACTCACAGGTCAAAGAGGAAGTCTCAAAAGAAGTGCCAGAATACACAGAACTGAATTAAAATGAAACACAGCATATCAACATATGAAATACAGCTAATATAGTGGTGAGAGGGAAATTTTTAGCACTTGTATTTGTAGTGTAAGCATTTTTAAAATGCTTCCATTTAGAAAAGATGAAAGGTCTAAAATCAATAACCTAAATTCCTTCTTTAAGAAATTTAAGAAAAGCAAAATAAAACCATGAGAAACAGAAGAAAAAAATAATAAAGGGTGGAAAACAAGAAATAATAAAACTGAAAACAAGAAAACAACAGAGAAAAATGAATGAATTAAAATGCTGTTTCTTTGAAAAAATTAAAAATAAATAAAATAAGTAAATAAAAATAAATTAGTAAAAATAATTTAAAAGATAATGAAAGGTGATGAAACTCTAGTAAAACTGACAGAGACAAAAAGTGAAAACACAAATCACCAATATCAGGATGAAACAAGAGCTACTACAGCAGTTCTTTCAGTCATGAAAGGATAAGAAGGGTTACTGCCATCAATTGTATGGTTATAAATTTGACACTTTGGAAGAAATAGAACAATTTTCAGAAAAATAAATTACCCAAACTCAATCAGGATGAAATATAACCTAAATAGTCATATAATCATTTTAAAAAATTGAATTTATAATATAAGTTTCCTGAAAAAGAAATCTACAGTCCCAGATGGCTTTCCTGGAGATTTCTACTAAATATTTAAAGAAAAATTAACAGGAATTTTACACAATGTCTTCCAGAAAGCAGAAGAGGAGAAGACACTTACCAATTCATTTTATGAGGTGAGTATTACTCTGATACCAATTTCAGACAAAGACAGTACAAAAAAGAAAACTACAGATCAGTATTTCTCATGAAACTAGATGCAAAAATCCTCAACAAAATATTAGCCAATTGAGTCTAGCAATATATAAAAAGAATTATACACCATAACTAAGTAGGATTTAATCCAAGTATGGGAGACTCGTTAAACATTTGAAAATCAATGTAATTTATCATATTAACAAGCTAAAGAAGAAGAATCATAGGATGATCTCAATGATACAGAAAAGCATTTGACAAAATTTAGCACCCATTTATGATAAAACTTTCAGCAAACTAGAAATAGAAGAAAATTTTCTTAAACTGATAAAGACCATCTACAGAAAACTTACAGTTGACATCATACTAAATGATGAATAGTTTTCCTCTAAGATCAAGAATGAAGATAGTACATATCCATATCCTCTCATCACTCTTACTCAACATAGTACTAAAAGTTCTAGTCACTGCAGTAAGGCAAGAAAAAGAAAGAAAAGGCATGTAAAATGTAAAGGAAAAAATAAAACTCTCCCTGTTTAGAGATGACATAATTGTCTACATAGAAAATCTCAAAGAAACAAAAACAAAAGCTTCATAGAACCAGTAGGGTTGTGGGATACAAAATCAAATACAAAAATCAATTAAATTTCTACATACCAACAGTGAACATGCAGAAATAGACAATGCTATTTTACATTCACTTCTCCAAAGTGAAATACTTTGGCTTAAATGTAACACAATGTGTACAGAATATGTAAAAAATTATAAAATACTGTTGAAAGAAATTCAAGAAGACGAATGAAGAGACATACTGTATACATGGATTGGAGGACTCAACATAGTAAAGATACCCTAGTAAAGATGCCCCTAATTACTCTATAGGTTTAATGTCATTCATATTAAAATCCCAGCAAAGTTTTTTGAAGGTATAGGTTACAACATTTATTCTAAAATTGATGTGGAAAGACACAGGCCCTAGAATAGCTAAAGCAATCTTAAAAAGGAAGAATAAAATGGGAATAATCACTTTTGCCTGATATTAAGTCCTATGTATAGCTACAATAATCATGAGACTGTAATATTGGTGGAGAGATAGATACTAGGATCATTGAAACAAAATAGAGTATCCAGAAATAGACACACACAAATATGGCCAACTGATTTTTTACAAAAGTGTGAAAGAAATTCAATGTAGGAAGATTATCCTTTTCAACAAATAGTGCTGGAGCAATTGGACATTCAGACAAAACCATGAATCTCAGCTTAAAGCTTTTACAGGAATTCACTCCCAATGAATCACAGACAAGTGAAAAATCTAAAACTTTTAGAAAAATAGAGGGGAAATAGCTTTGAGATCTAGTACTGGCCAAAAGCATGATCCCTGAAAGGAAAAAAATTGATAAATCAGACCTCATCAAAATTAAAAACTTTTGCTCTGCAGAAGACTGCTAAAAGAATGAAAAGAGAAGCTATGTACCATGAGAAAATGTTTGAAAGCCACACATCTGGCAAATGACTAATATCTGGAGCATAATAAGAACTGTAAAAACTCACCAGTTTAAAAACAGTTCAATTAGAAAATGGACAAATGATATGAACAGTTGTTTCAGTAAATATAGATTTTGGTGATTGAGCACATAAAAGATGGTTAACATTGTTAGCCTTTAGGAAAATGTAATTTAAATGTGCTTTAAAAATGGCTAAAATTAAAAATATTGACAACATTAAATGCTGGTGAGAATGCGGAGAAATTGTAACACTCATATATTACTGGTAGGAATGCAAAATGGTACAGCTACTCTGGAGAACAGTTTAGTAGTTTCTTATAAAACAAAACATGTGCTCTCGGCCTTAGCACCATCTTCTTGGAAACCTCTGCGCCATGAGGGCCAAGTGGAGGAAGAAGCAAATGTGCAGGCTGAAGCACAAAAGAAGAAGGATGAGGCAGAGGTCCAAGTAAATCTCTAGCTTGTGCACCCAGGGAAGCAACAGAAGCAGAAGCATGGAATGCCAAAGGCTCGGGACGCTGGTACAAGTTGTCGGACTGCATGCTGTCTAACTTGTCTCTCCAGGAATCTAGAACTCTATGCCATCTGATTGTCAAGACCACCTCTGAGAGACCCACTTTGCTCATCATAACAAAACAGTCTCTATTGGTCCTTGGCCCTGGACCTGTGACATTCTGGACTAGTTCTGTATTGAGTTGTGGCTGAGTGTAACGAGTGAACAATAAATCATCTCTTCTGCTGTCTTAGCTGAAGAACTAAAAAAAAAAAAAAAAATCAAACAAACAAAAAAACCCCATATGACAGCCATAAGATCCAGCAATTGCACTATTTATTTATATCATACAGGAACCTCTACACAAATAGTCCCAGCAGCTTTATTTGTACATGAAAGCTAAAATCTAGAAACAATCCAGATGTCCTTTAATGGGTTAAGCTATGATACATCTATACCATGTGTACTATTCATCAATGAAAAGGAAGGAACAGCTGAAATACACAACAATTTGAATGAGTCTCCATGAATTAATACCAAGTGAAAAAAAAAAATTCCAAACGGTTACATACGGTATGATTCCATTTACATAACATTCTTTAAATGTCAAAATTATAGAAATGAACAGATTTGGAATTAGTAGGGGTGGTGGGGGAATTGTAGGTCTATGAAAGAGCATCAGGAAAAATTTTTGTGATTGTGATAGAAATGTCCTATATCTTGATTGTATCAATGTCAATTTCTTGGATATGATATTGTAATATAACTTTGTAAGATGTTACCTTTGGAAGAAACTTAGTAAAGGATATACAGGCTCTGTCTATTATTTCTTAAAACTAAATGTGGATCATAACAAATCTCAAAAGTTGAATTTTTCAAAGTGGCAAATTACTTTGGAAAATGGTTTGGCAGTTTCTGATGAAGTTAAAAGCATACCTCTGACTCAGCAATTCCACTACTATGTAATAACCAGGAATAATGAGTACATTTGTCCACAGAAAGATTTGCACAAGAATGGTCATAGCAGTTTTATTCACACTAGCTGAAATTTGGAAACAATCCAAATAGTCATACATCAAAGAATGAATAAACAATTTGTGATACATTGACACAATGGAATACTTTTACAGGTAGGAAGGGAGGGAGGGACTACCAATACAAAACAAAACCTGAATGAATTTCACAAATATTATATTGAGCAATAGGAACAAGACACAAAAGTATACATAGTGCATGATTATATTCATATGAAGTGCAAGAATAGGCAAAATTCATGAACGATGATAGTGGTCGTGGCACAGGGTAGAGGGGATGGTATCAACTGGAAAAGAGCTTGAAGAACTTTCCAGACTGAAGGAAATGTGGTTACATAGGTATACACATATGACAGGAGTTACTGAGCTCTACATTTAAAATTTGTGCATTTTACTCTATATTAATTATACCTCAATAAAGTACTAGAAACAATTATCCCCAGTTCACAGGAAAAAAGGTACACCAACCAATCCTACTCTATAGACTTTATTTGAATCCTCTTTCAAATAAGCCATAGAAAAACATATTTGTGACATTTATGAGAAATTGTGATAATTGATGACATTAGCAGTTATTAAGTATATTAGTTTGATATGATTATCATGTTAGAGTTCTTATCAGTTAGAGATTTTTATGATCTGAATATTTGTTTACCCCCAAAATGCATATGTTGAAATCCTAACCCCCAAGGTAATGCTATTAGGAAGTAGGGCCTTTGGGAGGTGATTAGATCATGAGGGCAGAACCCTCATAAATAAGATTAGTGCTTTTATTAAAAACGCCCAGTAGAGTCCCTTGGCCACATTCTGCCATGAGAGGTTTTAGTGAAAAGATGCCTATATAGGAAGTGGTTTCTCACCAGACATTAAATATGCCAGCACCTTGATCCTGGACTTGCCAACCTGCAAAACTAAGAAATAAATTTGTTATTTATAAGGAAGCTGGTTGATGGCATTTTGTTATAGCAGCCCAAATGGGCTAAGACGGAGATACTTATTGAAATAAGGGGTTATTCTAGGGTTTGTTTCAAAGTAAAATAGATGGATGTGGTAGGGATATAAATGAAACAAATTAACTATGAGCTGATTATTGTTTAACATGCATGATTGGATTGATTATCTATTCTGTCTACTGTTTTACTCCATAATAGATAAAAATTTTAAATATGAATAAATGATTCATGTAGATTTATTATTATCAGTAAAACGAAATAATTGGCCTCTAAGATAGTATTTTCTAGTGATGTTGAAAGGGTGGTAGGTAAAGGTAATGCTGTAAACAAAAATATTGTGGTTTACACAAGTTGTCTTCAGCAAGAAGCGGGATTCCCGAGGGTGGAAAACCATCCTATACTCAGTAGACATCCAAGTGTATTGATAACTTATGTGTGAGTTACTTAAATTAAAATGTGTTTATGATGATGTTAGCACAGATAAATACTTTGTAGCTCCATAAATTGTCCATTCAATGAGGTTAATTTTGGTTTTTAAACTGTCATGCTCTCGTGTTTTCCATCAGGACCTGATACTATTTTATGATGATGATTCAAAGCAACTTTTACCAACAATACCTCCTTCAATTATCTCAACTGCATCGCTGTCAGAAGGGGAAACAGAAGTTTGTAACCTCTTGGATGCAGGTAAATTGGTTAAGGAATAGGAGGTTTATTCAGGAATGTGAATAAGAAACACTGGGTAGGAATTATTTTTTATCAAATTTTATTTTGTGAAATATACCAACAGTTGGTTTTTATTTAACTTTGATAATGAGGGACAGGTCTGGCATGGGTAATTTCAACCTGTAACATGGTCCTATAATCATCTTATTTTGCCATTTGTTTCAGTGATTTTTCTTTTTCTTTTTCTTTTTTGGTTTCAAAAATTAATTATAAGTCTTAAATCTTTTACAAATGGTTTAACTCCTTTTGTCGTTTTTAAGTTTTTTAAAATTTTGAGTCAGAGTCTCACTCTGTCATCCAGGCTGGAGTGCAATGGCACGATCATAGCTACTGTAGCCTCCACTTGCTGGACTCAGGCAGTCCTTCTGCCTTAGCCTTCCTGGGACTACAGGTGTGTGCCACCTCACCTAGCTACTATTTTGTTTTAATTACTTATTGTAGAGACAGAGTTTCACCATGTACCCAGGCTGGTCTTGAACCCCTGGGCTCAGGCAATCCTCTCACCTCAGTTTCTCAAAGTGCTGGGATTACAGGATTACAGGCATGAGCCTCTATATCCAGCCAGCTTCTTTTTGATAAAGAATTTAAATTATGACATCTTTCAAAAGCAGGCATTAAGTGAAAATTGGTTAATCGTCTCTTGAATAATTAACATTAGAGAAAGGTATAGTATGAAACTATATAAAACTAGCCTTCAATAAATTGCACAATTGAATTCCAGCTGGGCTCTGCTCCTGATCTTGATCCTGTAGGATCTGATTGATTCATTGTTGAGTCATTCCTTCCTGTCTCTATTTTCCATGATCTTTCAATTTTCAATGCATTCTTTCTCTTGATTTTCTCGGAAAGTAAGGTCTTCTGCCAAGATGAGAATGAAACATTCTCATTAGCATCTTTCATCTCTTTACAAATCTTTGCTTATATTCATCTGGGCAGTTTTTCCTTTATCACAGAGGTGATGCCTTATTTTTTGAGTTCCATCTTCTTCCTCTTCTTGGACCATGCACCTCAAATTTTCTACTTGTGTAGATCTACAGTATCCAAACTATAAATGCTATAGTTTGCTAGTATAGATTTATTTTATTTTATGAGTTCGTATTTATAGTATTTTCTTATAAAGCAAGTTGTGAGAATGATGAGAATATTTTAATAAACAAAAAAACCCCCAAAGATATTGAGGATTATGGTGTTATTTATGTAAGGATGGCATTATTCACATGGAAAATTGGTTACAAATGGCTATAATTTTTAGACAGCTTGCTTTGTATTCTTAAACAGATCCAGAAGCTAGAAGATGGGTAGTAAGGAAAATGTTTTTGTATTCTAACATCTTCTAACATTTTTTTTGCTAAATTTTTTTTAACAGATTTTCTTCTTTAGAGCGTTTCTAGATTCACAGCGAAACTGAGTGCAAAGTACAGTTTCCATATTCTCCTTCCCCCCACACTTGTAGTCTCTTCCATGATCAATATTCCATACCAGAGTGATATATTTGTTACAACCAATGAGCCTACATTGACACATCATAATCATCCAGAGTCCATAGTTTACACTAGGGTTTACTCTTGTTGTTATACATTCTATGGGCTTAGACATGTCATTATAAAAATGACATGCATCCACCAGATATCAGATAGTAGTTTCACTGTCTTAAAAATTCTTTGTGCCCTGTCAATTTATCCCTTCCTCTCCTTACCTCTGGCAACTACTGATCTTTTTACTGTCTCCATATTTTTTTCTTTTCCAGAATGTCATAGAGTTAGACTCATACAGTATGTATGATTTTTAGATTGGCTTTTTTTACTTAGTAATTTGCATCTAGGGTTCATGTCTTTTCATGGTTTGATAGCTCTTTTCTTTTTAGTCCTGAGCAGGAGGTACACAATTTATTTATCTATTTACCTACTGAAGGACATCTTGGTTGTTTTCAAACTTTGGCAGTTATGAATAAAGCTGCTGCAAGCATTGTGTCAGGTTTTTGTGTGGACATAAGTTTTCCCTCCTAACATTTTTATTTATTTTTTTGAGTCAAGGTCATACTCTGTCACCCAGACTGGAGTACAGTGGCACAATCACAGCTCACCACAGCCTCCACCTCCTGAACTCAGCCAATTCTTTTGCCTGAGTCTCCCAAGTAGTTGGGAATACAGGCATGCACCACCATAGCTGGCTAATTTTTAAATTTTTTTTGTAGAGATGGAGTCTAGCTTTGTTGCCTAGGCTGGTCTCCTTGGCTCAAGCAATCTTTTTGCTTCAGCCTCCCAAAGTGCCGGGATTACAGGTGTGAGCCACCCTATCCGCCTTCCTAACATTTTAACACAAGTGAAATTGAGTATAAATGAGTATCAGAAGCAATCCTAAAGAAGAAAAAGGTCACAAAACATGTAGCCTAAGGGGATGACACCAGTTTACTTGACTGGGACCCATCCTAATTATAGGGGCTTTTTCTATTTTTAAGTCTTTCATTTCTGCAATCTTTCTTTGACAGTAATCTCAGATATATCTTGCAAAATGCAGATTTTAGCATTTCACTTCCCAACTTAAAAACTTTCAACAGTTCTCCACTGGCAATAGGATAAGTCTAATTTTTAAAATAGTATTATATAAGACTTTCAGAATATGATCCCAGTCAGATTATGGGCTTTGTCACCTAAAATGATGCTCTGTGATATTCCATTACTTATGTACTTTCTTTCCTTTAGCATGTCTTTGTTCTTGTTAACTTTAGCTGTGTAAAACATTGTCCTGAAACTTTGTGGCATAGAGTAATCATTTATGCTGCTCATGGATTCTCTGGGTCAGGAATTAGGACAGGGCACAGTGGGGTTGACTTGTCTCTGTTCCATGATGCATATCTGGGCCTCAGCCTGGGAGCACAAAGGCTGGGGCAGGAATCATCTGAAGGCTCGCTCACTCACATGTCTGGCAGTTGGTGCTGGCTTTCGGCTGGGGGCCTCAGTTCCTCTCCACGTGAACCTCTTCATGTGGTTTTTCCACGTAGGTTAGTTTGGGCTTCCACACTGCATGATGACTGGCTTCCAAGGGTGAGCATTTTGTGAAAGAAAGGACCAGGCAGAAGCCGAATAATCTCAGAAGTCATGCTGTAATACTTCTCCTCATTCTGTTCATCAAGGCAATCACAAAATCCTGCCCAAGTTCAAGGGGGTGAGGACATAGACCCCCTGCCTCTCCATGGAGGAGTGTCAATGTCATATCGAAAGCAAAGCATATTGGATGGGATATATGTTGGTACAGTCATCTTTGGAAAATATCTGCCACAATCTTCCCTCAAATTATAAATGCTTGACAAAATCTTATTCAAAAAGCAAGACCTGATGAAAATGTCACTACTGCTATAAAAATCTTTCTGCATGCTAAACTAGTTTCTTCTTTTATTATGTTCACAGAGGACTTTGTCCATACCCCTAATTATAGAATTTATGATTTTGTCATAATTATTTTATATTATTTGTTTTAAAATTATATAAGTAATAAGTGAATATACTCATTTTTAAAAGTTCAAACAGAATTTTAGCTTTATATAAAACTAAAACCCCCTTGACTGTCCCTTATCCCAACACAGTCCTCCCACCCAGAGTTAACTATTACCAGTTTGGTGGTTACCTCCCATACCTTTCTCCGTGCTTTTACATACATACATGTACTTTTAGAGGTATACAGAATGACTATGCTTTAGAACATTACTCTGTATTTTTCTGAAACTTTTTTAAACTTGAGAAAATTACTTGGCTATCCTTCAATGTATGTCATTATGTAAAGATTTACCATATATATTTTTTTGAGTCAGAGTCTCACTCTTTCGCCCAGGCAGGAGTGCAGTAGCATGCTCATGGCCACCCCAGTGTTGACCTCCTGGGCTCTGGCGATCCTTCCGCCTCAGCCTTCCAAGTAGCTGGAACTATGGGGCATGTACTACCACGCCCAGCTAATTTTTTGATATATTGTAGAGGCAAGGTCTTACCAAGTTGCCCAGCCTGGTCTCAAACCCCTTGGATCAGGCAATCTTCTCGCCTCAGCCTCCCAAAGTGCTGGGATTACAGGCTTGAGCCTCTGAGTCCTGCGTAGATTTACCATATTTTTTTAAGCTCCTGACATGCCTGGATATTATAGTTTATTTCCCTGCTGGTAGACATTTGAATTTTTTATATTTTTCACAATTACAAATAATGCTTCAGTGAGTAGCCATATGTGAATGTTTCTTTAGGGTGTATTCCTAGAAATGGAATCATAATGTGTGCCCATTTTTGCTTTAGTTAATACCATCAAATAGTCCTCAAAATGTCAATATCAATTTATGCTCTGGTTTGCAGCATATAGGAGCATCTGTTAATCCATACCCTCACCAACACTTGATATTTTCAAGTCTTACGTTTTTATCACTTGACTAAAAATTACATTACATAGTAGTTATAATTTATATATATCCACATATTAATTGGATATTTCTATTCTATGGATTGCTTGTTTATATAATTAACCTATTTTTCTTTTGGGATGTTGTTCATTTAAATTATATATATATAAAAATATAAATATATAATGAATAACTAATTCTTCCTGTTATTTATGTTACAAACATCTTTCAGTCTGTGAATTGTCTTTTAACTTTCTTAATGGTGTCTTTATAAAAGTTTTATGTTTTGTATTTATTCTACTTTTCCTTCATAGCTTTTATTTTTTGTGTTTTTAAGGTGATTTTCTTTATATCAACTTCATAGCACATATTCACCCATATTTTATTTTAATTGCTCTTTGATCCATCTAGGTTTAAAGTATTTGTAAATGGTTTCAGATGGGACAGTGGACAGCCAGTTGTTTCAGCAGCATTTATTAACTAGTCCATTGTTCTCTACTCTTTTGAAGTGACTCTTTAACCTGTACTAAATGGTATCTGATTAACTATTCTATTCTATTCTATTCTATTGGTTTACTTTTCTTTTCCTGGTGTAATTTTTTGCAGCTACTATATTAGCATACCCTAGTATTAAATCCTATTTTATTTAACCAGTATTATAGTAATGGTCACTTAGGTTGTTAAACCAGTATTAACCAGTATTTAACCAGTATTATAGTAATGGTCACTTAGGTTGTTTTCATATTTTTGCTATTATAAACAATAATGGGACTGGTGTGGTGGCTCATGCCTTGTAATCCCAGCACTTTGGGAGACCAAGGCAGGAAAATTGCTTGAGGCCAGGCATTCAAGATCCCCATCTCTACCAAATAATAGAAAAATTAACTGGGCATGGTGGTATGTGCTACTTGGAAGGCTGAAGCAGGAGGATCACTTCAACCCAAAAGTTCAAGGCTGCGGTGAGCTATGATTGTGCCACTGCACTTCAGCCTGAGTGACAGAGTGAGACCTTGTCTCGAAAGCAGTAACAACACCTCCTCTCCCCCCCAGAAAATGATGAAATGACATCATTTCTCCCTTCTCAAATAAAGTAGGCTTTTATTTATATTTTTTCACAATTTGACACAGATTCTAAAATACATTGTTCTGAATTTCTGTTGGTAAATTCTGTCCACTTCACTAACTTATCCTTTCAACAGATGGTTCTAATTTCCATGTTATGATTTTGGCAACTTCAGCCCAAGACAAAAATAAAGTAGGAAAGTGACTGTGGTGCAGCACCCTCACTTCTCCTTTTCTCCCTGCCTTTGCCCTCTGCAGGCACATGGTGATCTGCTGTTCACTTTCTGGCCTGCAGTAGAGAGGAGGTCTTACTCCTTCTCACCCTTACCAGCACTTTACATTTGCCTCACTGACTCACCCCTTTCTTTCACCTGCAAAGGAACCACTCTCTTGAATTTTGTACTTACCATTCCTCGCTTTTCTCTATAGTTTTACTGCATGTTTATGTTCCAAACAAGATATTATTTAGTTTCACAGTCTCATGAAGCTTATACAAATAAAATGATTCTGAATTTCTTTTTTGGTGCCTTTTATCACTCAATATTACTTCTTAAGATTCATTTGTTTTCACGGCTGTATAGTATTTTATTATGGGTCATAGTCCTGAGTCATAATGTGTGCTCTTTTTTTAATGTATGTCATGTTATAATGTATTTGTTTATTCTACTGTGGAATACTATCATATTGTGTATCATATTGTGTATGTGTATTGTGTATGTGTAGTATTGTGTCAGGTTTTTGTATTGTAAGCAGTGCTGTTTATGAACTTGTGTACTTGTATGAAACTCCTGGTTCTCATGAACAGCAGTTTCTTTAGGGCATATATTTGAGAGTGAAATTGCCATATAGTTAGATACAAACATCTTCAAATTTGCTAGTTAATGCTAACTTGGGTTTGAAAATTCTAGTTGTTCCATGTCTTCACCAACCCTGAATATTGTCATTTCAAAAAATCGCCAATCTAGTGGGTGGGAATGGTATTTTACTTGTTCCAAAATGTATTGTTTTATAATGAAATTGGGCAAATTTTCTATTTTTTAAAATTTTAAAAAATTTTTAAAATAAAAAAATTTTTTTTTGTTTTTTTTTTTTTGAGTTGGAGTCTCACTGTGTCGCCCAGACTGGAGCGCAGTGGCCACTCCTGGCCACCGCAGCCCCGACCTGCTGGGCTCCAGCGATCCTTCCGCCTCAGCCTTCCACGTAGCTGGAACTACAGGCGCGCGCTACCACTCCCGGTTAATTTTTTGATTTATTGTAGAGATGAGGTCTCGCCTGCCCAGGCAGGTCTCGAACCCGCGGGCTCAGGCAATCCACTCACCTCAGCCTCCCCAAGGCACGGGATTACAGACTGAGCCACCGAGCCCAGCTGGGCATATTTTAATATGTTGAAACATTTCATTGGTATGACTCATTCATGTTTCCTCCTCTGTGAAATGTGTCTGTTCATATCTCTTGGTCATTTTTCTTTTTGGTTGTTTGTCTTTTTCTTAATTGATTTGTAGGCGTTCTTTATTCTGGAAGCTAAGCATTACATCTTTATAAAGTGTTTTTCCAGTTTGTGACTTGTCTTTTAACTTCATATGGAGTTTTCAAATAACAGAAGTTCTGAATTTTAATGAGGTAGAATTTTATTCTTTATGGTTTGTACTTTTTGTAGCTTGTGTTATTTTTAAAAAATTCTTTCTTTTTTCAAGACCATAAAGATAATTCTATATAGGCTAAACTAACTCCCTTCCTTCCTTCCTTCCTTCCTTTCGAGTTGGAGTCTTATTCTGTCACCCAGGCTGGAGTGCAATGGCATACTCACAGCTACCACAGCCTAGATCTGCTAGGCTCAGACAATCCTTCTGTCTCAGCCTTCCAAGTAGCTGGGGCTATAGGCATGCACCACCATGCCTGGCTAATTTTTTGATTTTTTTGTAGAGATGAGGTCTCGCCAAATTGTCCAGGCTGGTCTCAGACCCCTGGGCTCAGCTAATCCTTTTGCCTTCGTATCCCAGGGTGCTAGGATTACAGGTGTGAGCCACCACATCTGGCCTAGGCTAAAATTTCTTATAGTTTTGCTTTCCAAAATTAAAATTTTAATGCAGCTGGAAGTGATGTTCTTGTATGACTCAGGTAGGAGGCCAATTTTACTTCTAAATGGATAGCCAGCTGTCCTGGCATCGTTTATTGAAAAGTCTGTCCTTTCCCCAGTGAACTGTAGTGCCATCTGTATTGTAAAGCAATCTTATACACACTCATGAAGCCGTTTCTGGGCTCTCTATTTTGTTCCATCAGCTATATGACTTTCCCTGCACCAATAAATAGTTTCAATCATGCTACTTCTGTAATAACTCTTGATGAATTTTCCTTTATTAGGAGTGTTTTGCCTATTTTTGACTCTTTGCTTTCCCACATGAAAGCTTATCAAGTTATTTGAAAAAAACCTGTTAGGGATTTTATTGATACTGCTTTGAATCAAATTATTCTATTCATTTAATTATTCTTTAATGTGTTATATTTTATAGTTTTTGCATACAAGCTTTATATATCTTTGGTAAGATTTGGTCCTGGGTCCTTCATATATTTTCATTGCTACTGTAAAGAATATCATTTTATAAATTGCATTTTCTAACTGTTGATGACAAAAATGAATGGAATTAATTTTTGTATATTGGTTTTGTAGCCAGTACCTTGCTTAACTCTTACCAATTTTCCTAATTTATCTGTAGATTCTTCTGGGTTTCTTATGTTAAATCATTTCATCTGTGAATAGTGACAGATTTGTTTCCTTCATTTGGAAACCATATACTTTATATTTTGTTTCTTACCTCACTATGCTAGATGGAACTACTTATACAGTGCTGAATGAAAGTGTGATCATAGGCTTCCTAGACTTATCTTAGAATGATTTCAACATTTTGCCATTAAGACAGAGATGTTTACTGTGTGCTTTTGCAGATTTCCATTCCTAATTTGTTAATAGTTTTATCTTGGCTATCTGTTGAATTTTCTCCATTTTAAGTATGTATATAGATAATTTTAGGTTGTTGTTCTTTGGGCCATTACTTTTGTAAATAAGTTGATTTCCAAATATTGAAACAACCTTGAAATCCTGGAATCAGCTCAATTTGATTATGATATATTATCTTTTATATTATGTTAGTGGATTGGATTTGCCAGTGTTTTGGAGTTTTACATCTATGTCTATGAGTGAAATCAGTTAGTTTTTTTTCCTCTAAAATTCTCTGTCATGTTTTGAAATGAAGGTCATACTAGACTCAAAAAGAGGGGGCTGGGCTCGGTGGCTCAGCCTGTAATCCTAGCACTTTGGGAGACCGAGGCAAATGGATTACCTGAGCCCGTGGGATCGAGACCAGACTGGGCAACTTGGGAAGACCTTGTCTCTACAATAAATCAAAAAAATTAGCCGGGCACGGCAGTACGCATCTGTAGTTCTGGCTACTTGGAAGGCTGAGGTGGAAGGATCGCTGGAGCCCAGCAGGTCAACGCTGGGGTGGCCATGAGTGTGCCACTGCACTCCAGCCTGTGTGACAGAGTGAGACTTCAATTAAAAAAAAAAAAGAGTTGGAAAGTATTTGTTCTTTTTCATATTCTGTAGTTTGTGTAGGGTTGTTTGTGAGTTACTGTGAAAATAGATAAGGTGTTCTGTAAGTGCACTAATGGTGGTGCTGGCAGGAGAACTGCAGGCACAGAAGGTAAATCTGCACCCAGAATGTGTGTATCTCCCTGTTAAGACAAAACACTGCTCCTTCCATCATGGAAGGGGTTCAGTGCAATCAACCTGCCACGAGGTAACTGGCTGTTTTCCCTGCTGGAGTGTAGCATTAGCCTCTACTCTTGGCAGTTTGAACAGTCAGCATTGGTGGTAGCCAAGCCACATGGATGATGAACTGTTTGTGTTGTGGAGCACATGCTTTTCAAGGTCATCCCTGCTGCATGGCCAGAGTCCACTGAACAACTACTGGTCTGACTAGGGAAGAAGGAATATTGCCGACTATGAATAGTGCATTTTTTCCCTTCTTGATTTTTGAGAGCCTTCTCCCTGACAGGCATTTATAGAGACATAGATATCTTCACATCGTGTGCATATCCTGAGAGGTCTATCCACATGCCTCCTTGTCACCAATCTTCTAATCTTATTCTTTCCAAGTTCCTGGTCAGCATCCATTAGCCACTGCTTGTGAATTGCTCTTAATATATATCTTAGGCATCTTGCCTTCCAAGATGATGTACTGTTTGCAATTCTGTCTACTAAGAGAATTTTCCTGTCTTTCAGGAGCACTTATAGGTGGGGCTGTAATTTAGCAGTCATCCACTTCTGAGTAGTGCTGGCATACTTAACATATTGGAAATCCTAGCTAATTTCACCTTTAAACCAAACCTGTACTTATTCCTGTTAACTGGCAATAGAGAGTTCTCTATGAAGCTATAGCTGTAGGTTGGAAAGAGGCAGCGAAGGAGTAGGAACATGAACTGTGGAGTCTGAGCCACCTGCTTGTATTGTTTACATGGGCCTTCTGGACTGGCTTCATCTGCTTTTATATATGCTGTTTTGATTTGACAATGGAATGCTGCTGTGCACCTCCAGTTTCATCTTCTGCAGATCAGATAACACCCATTACATGAGGGGATATAATCACTTGGTATCCTGTGGTCAGGCATTCAGGGGCCATTCTATCAGGGACTGGTAGCAAACCAAGAGTTATTTTTTAAGTGGATAATAACTGGAGGCAAAAGAAGGCATGGCCTTACTCCAAAGTCACAGGAGCTGGCTCTGAGTTCCTACTGGGACTGGTCAGAGGCTCCAATGAGCATCTGTCCGCCTCAGACACTTGCCTTACCATTGGTTCTATTAGCTTTTATGGGTCAAGTGTTGGGGCAGTTTATCCAGTAGTCTGGACCTGCTGGAGGGCCTTTTCTTGCTTTCATTTCCACTCAAAACTGGCAGTAAATGGTGAGTACAACATACCATAACCTCTAAAATTCAGAGAGGTCCATGACTATTGTTTCTTTCTTTATATTGGGCAGTTCAAGTTGCTATAACTTGTCTCTTACTGTAACGGGGGTGTCCTGACATGCTCTAAATGTCTGAATACTCTAAAAACATCACAAATGAGGCAGTCCCTTGAACTTTCCCAGGACTTATGTCCCACCTTCTGCAGTAGGTAGCACCAAAAGTGATTACTGCTTCCTGCAATAAGTCCAGTTAGCATTGTATCTGCAATAAGCCAGTTCACAGAGCCAGAACCTCTTGATTGAGAAGGAGGTTTAGAGATGATTTGAGATTTAGGAGTTGGGTAAGAGGCCATGATTCCCCTATAATGACAATACTTAGGTTTTCCATATGTATGTATACATAAAGCAGCACTTAGTAGGCTGCCCATCTGTTTCCTATAGATCCTATGATTCACTGACCATTATCACATGTCCTGAAAGCAAAAAAAAAAAAAAAAACATGCCATTGCATCTCTGTGGCTTACTGTGATTATTGTGCCTGGCTTGTCTCTAAGAGTTAAGCACTGCTATCTGGTTTTTACTACTCCAGGATCCCTGTTTCCACCACTGAGATCAGGGAACCCAATTCCATTCCTATGGTCATTTCCAGCCTATAGATGACAACCACTGACTACAAAGCTGTTCAGCTGTTGGTGCCCCATCCCAGTATACTTTTAAAATGCTATGGTGAAGGGGTAGTATCCTCCAAGGCAATTAAAAGGTGGCTGAGAAAGTTGTATGTAATAGACCCATCCCCAAAGTCCTATCTCTGGAGCTTTTAAGTTTTCTTTCCAGTGTGACAGAAAAGTTTTGTTTGTTTGTTTTTTCTGAAGGTCACTTCTGAGTCCACACATGGCACATTCTTGTTCACACCCTCACTCTTTTCATGCTCTACTGAACTGTTAGTCTCAGAAAAACTTTCTTGAACATTTTATGTCCTGAAAATTTTTTTAAAAATTGACACCCTCTCTCCGTGGGTGGCACCCCTGTCATTCTTCCCTGCTTATATGCTGTATAGCACTTATCAGCATCTGACATACTATATAACTTATGTGTCTATCTGATTTAGGAAGGGAACAGTGTGACCCAGGAGTCTCCGGACCACTCTTAGGTATCATAGTAACTCTGCCACTAGCACAGCCCTGACTTTGGGCTGTGTTCTTTGGCCACTTCTAGATATATAGGATGCTCTTGAAGTCATTGTATACAATTTTTGTGTGTTGCTCCTAAATAGGGTGCATTTACTATTATCTTCCATTTTGATGATATTTGCTGCATGCTTTCACATTTCTCTGAAAGCATTTTATATCAATTATCAGCACATTGCAAAGCATGCCTTGAATTATAGAACTGACTGTTGGAATTAGAGAAATTATCAACATGTTAACTGTGTATTATGTGACTGACATTAAGACATCCAATGAGAACCTTTTTAAACTTAATTTTTCTTTATTTTTTACTTAAAAAATATGAGAAAGCATGATTCATGTGTGAAAAACAGACATAAATGAAATTATTAAAGGCTTTCATTGAAATGAATAAATAGGCTGGGCACAATGACTCACACCTGTAATCTCAGCACTTTGGAAGTAGGAGGCAGAAAAATTGCTTGAGTCTAGGAGTTCAAAACCAGCCTGAGCAACATAGTTAAACTTTGTCTCTAGAAAAAGTCAAAAGAATTAGCCAGGCATGGTGACATGCACTTGTAGTCTCAGCTACTCGGGATCCTGAGGTGGGACGATCGCCTGAGCCTGGGCTGTTGAGGCTACCGTGAGCCATGATTGTCATAATCATGCCACTGCATTCCAGCCTGGGTGACCAGCCTGAGACTCTGATTCAAAAACAGAAAAATAAAAATAAATAAATAAATAAATGAATAGATAGTTAGAACAAAGTCACAACTACTTGTAGTAGAAGTTACTACTAGGCAGAAGGGTGGTAAGTACGTTTAAAGATTCCACTTTTTATTTATTTGCAGTAGCCAACTTTTTTTCACTATTGTGATGATTAAAATAATATTAAGAGACACCATTCACTTTTGAACTATTTATGAGTTTTTTGTTTTTTTTTTTTGAGTTGGAATCTCACTCTGTTGCCCAGGCTGGAGTGCAGTGTCATACTCACTGCTACTGCAGCCTTGACCTGCTGGGCTCAGGTGATCCTTCTGCCTTAGCCTTCCAAGTAGCTAGAACCACAGGCACATGCCACCACACCTGACAAATTTTTTTTTTTTTTTGAGTTGGAATCTCACTCTGTCGCCCAGACTGGAGTGCAATGGCCGCTCCCGGCCACCACAGCCTCAACCTGCTGGGCTCCGGTGATCCTTCCGAGTAGCTGGAATTACAGGTGCACGCTACCATGCCCGGCTGATTTTTTGATTTATTGTAGAGATAAGGTCTTGCTGCCCAGGCGGGTCTCGAACCCGCGGGCTCAGGCAATCCACTCACCTCAGCCTCCCAAAGGCGTGGGATTACAGGCTGAGCCACCGAGCCCGGCTGACAAATTTTTTCTTTTAATTGTAGAGATGAGGTCTCACCAAGTTGCCCAGGCTGGTCTAGAACCCCTAGGCTCAGGCAATGCTCTTCCCTCTGCCTCCCAAAGTGTTGAGATTACAGATGTTGAGTCATCAAGCCTGGCTACTATTTATGAATTTTAGATCAAGAAGCTATCCAACCTAAACTCTTCTATATTGCTAATGAGTGTGTGTATTATAAAAATGTTATATAACCCCTTTGACTATTCATAAGTATCAAGCTTATTCTAAACTAAGGTGATAGGTTCTTTATCAAAATGATCATGGCTTCTCAAGTGTGTCAATTCCAAACTGACTTTTTAGGTGAATGATACAAACAGCTTTATGTTTATTTCCAAGAGTGTTATTATCCCACAAAAATTTACCAAATGCCTACTATGTGCCAAGCATTGTACTAAATGCTAGATACTCCGTGGTAAACAAGATCCTGCTTTTATGTAGCTTCCAGTCTAGTGGTCTAACAGACCTAATCAGTCAATGAGGTGTCAGGATAGAGAGGGGACCTGGAAGCACCCAGGAAGGCACCCAGCCCTGCCTTAGGACATCAGGGGAGGCTTTCTAGAGAAAGTGATCCCCAAGCTAGGACCTGAGGGATGGGTAATTATAACAAAACTAATATTGCATATGCTCGATGTGCTTTTAAACTTTTTTTCTTTTGAGTCAGGAACTTATTCTGTCACCCAGGCTAGAGTGTGGTGACACGATTACAGCTCACCATAACCTCAACCTCCTGGACTCAGGCAATCCTTCTGCCTCAGGCCCCTGAGTAGCTGGGACTACAGCTGCGTGTCACCATGCCTAACGAATTTTTTTTTTTTGAGATGGAGTCTCACTCTGTCATCCATACTGGAGTGCAGTGGATGCTCCTGGCCACTGCAGCCTCGACCAGCTGGGCTCTGGCGATCCTTCTGCCTCAGCCTTCCAAGTAGCTGGAACTACAGGCGCAAGCTACCACACCTGGCTAATTTTTGATTTATTGTAGAGATGAGGTCTCGCCAAGTTGTCCAGGCAGGTCTTGAACCAGCAGGCTGAGGCAATTCACTCACCTCAGCCTCCAAAAGCGCTGGAATTACAGGCTAAGGCACCAAGCCCGACCCCTGACTAATATTTAAAAGTTTTTTTTGTAGAGATGAGGTCTTACTATGTTGTGCAGGCTGGTCTCGACTTCCTAGGCTCAAGCAATTCTCCCACCTTAGCCTCCCAAAGTGCTGGGATTATAGGCGTGAGCCACTGTGCCTGGCCCCTTTTAAACATTTTAACTCATTTAATCTTTATAACAGTCATAGGAGACAGATTAAGAACATCTACAGAGAGTTTAAGTAACTTGTCCAGGTCACAGATCTGGAAATTGGCAGAGTCAGAGTTTAGACCAAGGTAGTCTAATTCTAGAGCCCGTGCTGATGTGTTTCAAACCTCTGACTGTGACCCACAGTCAGAAATGCCTTTTATGTCATGACCCAGTACACACACACACACACACACACACACACACACACACACACACACACAAACACACACCTGAAACAAGAGTTTTGCTGTTTCACAAAACAATATTTATTGACAAAATACTGTCATTTTATTTTAGTAATTTTTATTTTTGGAAAAAAATTGAATGTGACCCTCAAAATTGATTCACAAGTCACTAATCAGTCACAACTCACTAGTCAGTCACAACTCCCTAGTCAGTCATAACCCACAGGTTGAAAAACAATTTACTACACTCTCTTGCCTACTAGGCAGAATGAGTCCAACCAAGTAAGAGAAGAAGAGAATATCTCAGGCAGATTGAATAGCATGTGAGAGGCTGGGTGCAGGAGAAACAGGAAGGCATGGGCAAAAGAGACTTGGCAGGTTTGAAGAACTGAAAGAAGTTTAATGAGGCCTTGGGATGAAGTTACTGGCAAAGAAGAACAGGAGAGGTGAGCAAGATCTCATCAGCAAAGGTGTCCATTCATTACTTCTTGGCCTTTTGGCTAAGTTTAAGTAATAGTAAAAGTGACCACATATTTATTATTCAAACCAGGCCATTTTTGAAGGTGAAAGGGGTACAATTAATAATTATGCCGGCATAACAGATGTAAACCTTGTGCTTCCTAGGCAAAGTAGTGTGAGTCATGTTGAGGAGTTTCTGTTGTCCAGAACACAATGGGGAAGACTTTTAAGTATTTTAAACAAGGACATGATAAGACCAGATCCCTGCTTTAGGAAGATGACTATGGATGTACTGTAAAGAAAGATTGGAGGTGAGAAAGTTAGGGAGAACACTCAGGGGTCAAAACAGAACCAGGGACATAGGACATTTCTAAAATTTAACTGTGATCAGGTCACAGCTTTGAAACTCTCCTTTGGATAAAGTGCTAACAACCACCTTAGGTTGACAGGTAAGCTCCTTCCTGTCTTGGCCTTTGCTTTCTGCTCTGGCTTCACCTTTCGCCTCCTTTCTCCCACAACACATGAAGATCCAGCCATGGATGATAAAGCCACTGCCCCAAACACCATGCTTCTCCCACGCTTTGCAAACACCACTCCTCGGGTGAGAATGCCTTCCCCTCACCTTCACCCTCCATTCCTGTTCATTTGTCTGAATCCTACTCATCCTTAGAGTTTAGCTAAGCTGCCACTTCTCCCAGGAATCCTTCCCTGACATACCCAGAGCAGGGGTTATTGTTTTCCTCCTTTGGTCTCAGAGGGTATCCTGTGCCTGGTATAGATGTGCGGCCAATTCTACTGGGTTGCCATTGCCTGTTGTTTCTCCCACAGTCAAATCAATTAGACTACGGTATAAGTTTTTGAGAGCAAGGGCCGTGTCTTGTTCATCATTACAGTCTCTGCTTCTAATCCTGTGCTTAGTACATAGTAAGTGCTCCATTAAACGTGTGTTGGCTGAATACATATCACTTGGAATGCCTCTAAATTGAATACAGTCATCCTCATTCTGCTTTCTGTATTGTTTGCATATACTTTAAAAGTATCTTCAAAGAAGATTCATCATGGTTTTTTAAAGCAAGAGCAACTTGAACCCCACAGTGGGAGAACTCCAAGCTCACCTATGAGGTTCACTACAAGCAGAGTTGTCTTTTGAAAAAAATTTTTTAGAACTTTCCTTAATCCTAGTTGACACTTGATTGTTATATTAGCTAAAGAGAGTCTTTTTTAAAAGTAGGAAGTGCTTAAAACACATAGAATTTTCAATAGTGTTTGAGGCTATAGTGAGAGAATGCATGTGGGCATTGATGTTGACTCAGATGTTATTTATTTAGCTTTTCCTTTCATGCCACATAAAGTCTGGTCTGAAACCAGGGGCTGTCTGTGGTGTGGCAGGAGCCCAGAGACAGCATTTATTTTCCCCCCAGTTTTGAGATGTTGGGGGTGTTCATTCAAGTTAGTAAGTTGTAGAACACTGCAAGTGAGGAAGGAATGTCTGAGGGCAGAGAGATCAGGCTGAGGGATTGTCTTGGTGGTAAACTAGAAGAAGTAGGTGGAAAAGGACAGAGGGCTATCAGGGAGCTGGAAGAGCCCCTCAAAGGCAGAGATGGCATCTTGTGCTTGAGTTGTGGGCACCATATTTTCAAGTTATGACCTCAAGTGTTCCAAAAGGAATAGCTGTATTTTCTTATAATTCAAAATAACCTTAAATGTCTTTCTGGCAGAAAATATAACCTTGGTTATTCTGTTTTCTTAGTCATTTCCATTGTAAATTCTGTCAATTCAGTATTTCCTTTTCTCCTACATACGCTTGAATATGGCATCAAAGTTCTGAGGACCTCCTGGCATCATGGCTTTGGTGGTAGGGGAAATATCTGGTCCCTGGTTGTTGGGCATCTCTTCACACTGACTTCTGCTGAGGAAATGGATCCTGTTCTTTAACTGTCCACCTCTCTTTCTGCCTGCATCCACTGATATCTTAGTAGCACTCCTCTGCCTCAGGCAGTTAAGCTATACATGCTGCATCCTCCTTGTCCTCATCCTGAGGCCCTTTCACCTTTGCCAACTCCTCTCTGCTAATTCTTAAGCCCCCAGGAACTGCTAAATCCCTCCCACATCTCACATAGTAGGGGACTTTGAGTGGCTGACTCAGATACTATTTTCCCATACCCTCCTAATTGCCGTTTCTATTCTACTTCTTCCATCCTATTCTTCTGTGCAAGATGGAAGAATTGTGAAATATTGCCCACTTTTCTCACTTGCTTCACCTGGGAAACAAGTAGAAATTCTCATAACTCTCAAAATGAAAGCATCACGAGAGAAGGAATTTTTTGTTAACAGAATGTTCAGTGCCCAGAACAGTGGTTAGCAAATAGTAGATACTTAAGAAATACTTGTACTTGTTGGATGAATGGATGGATGACCGGCCCCTTCCTTGTCTCCCCAGTTCCCAAAACTTGTCCCTGAACAGACCCTGCAAGACCTCTCTTACCAGGACTGGGTAATCTCCCTCACCAGTATCTAACTCCTGCTGCTTAAAAGTATCTTCAAGCCGGGCTCGGTGGCTCAGCCTGTAATCCCGCGCCTTTGGGAGGCTGAGGTGAGTGGATTGCCTGAGCCTGCGGGTTCGAGACCCGCCTGGGCAGCGAGACCTCATCTCTACAATAAATCAAAAAAAATCAGCCGGGCGTGGTAGCGGGCGCCTGTAATTCCGGCTACTTGGAAGGCTGAGGCGGAAGGATCGCCGGAGCCCAGCAGGTCGAGGCTACGGTGGCCGGAAGCGGCCACTGCACTCCAGTCTGGGCAACAGAGTGAGACTCCAACTCAAAAAAAAAAAAGTATCTTCAGAGGATTCTTAATCTGGGAAGGGGACTTAGATTGGGAGTGGGATGGGGAAACAGACAGGCTAAGGCAGCATTCTTTCCAAAATTTTTAAATTTAAGTCTTTGATCTCTGAAATCATCATGCAATTCCTCTTGGGCATGGTGGCTTCATCTTTAGGTGACTGTCCTTGGGGATTCAGTGAGGTGTGGAATTGTGCGGAGGGAGACTATGTTAATACTTCACTCATTATCTTTTCACTTTTGTATCCCCAGTTTCTAACACAATACTTGGTCCATAGTAGACTCTCAATTCATCTTGGTTGAGTTGAATATTAGATGAGTCAGAAACTGGTAAGATACTGAAGAGAGAATAGCAGAAGCTTGGGGATGTCCTGAGGGTAAAGATGGAATGGGATATAGAGAAGTGCTCAGGATCATCGATTCTTTGTTGAAAGAATTATATTCAATAAAGCAATATAGTTTATTTATTTTGACACTAATAAGGAGTGCTGCTGTTTAGTTTATTGATTGGCAGTATTGTAAGTATTCTCTGGACTCAAGCTTAGAATTAACTACTTACAGTTAATTTACTCTCTAAATTAAAGTCAAAATCCAGAGATTGTTCAATCTGCTATAAGCATCAACTGAAGTGTAGCTATCAACAGCTAGATGCTAGCTGCAAAATAGTAAAATTTCAGAAGGAAATATTGAAAAAGTCAATTTTAACTCAACAAATGCTTATTGAGTTTCTACTCTGTGTCAGGCACTGTGATAGGCACAGATTTATGGCAGTAAACTTGGCAGATCCAGTCTGGCCTCAAGGAGCTTCTGTTCTGGTGATGATAACAAACAATAAACAAAACAATTATAGATTGTATTGTGCTATCAAGGAAATAAACAGGAAGCCTCATGAAGTAATGGTGGGAGCATCAATTTTAGTTTGGGTAGTCAGAGAAAGCCTCTATACAGAGATGATAGAGGTGGAATGAGAAGAATGAAGAAGCTTGCAAAAGAACATTCTAAGCAGAGGGAAGAACAAATTCAGAGGCCCAGGGGATGGGGAAAATATTAGTTAACTTCTAAAATTGCAAGGAGGCCAGTGTGACTGAAATGTGGTAAATGAGGGGAGAGTGGTACGAAAGGAGATCAGAGAAAGATAGGCAGGAGCCCCTGCATGGGCAGTGGAAGTCATGGGGAGGGGTTTGGACTGAGTCCTGAGTACAGTGGGAACATTTGCAGCAGAGGAGCGATAGAATTTATTTACATATTTTTACATATAAATTGGAGAGAACAAATTTTGGGGGAAGGAAAGAAGTGGAAGCAGAGCAGGAAGATCAGTGGAAAAGTTATGTTGACTATCCAGGTGACTGTGACTGAGGACAGTGGCTATGAAGGGAAGTGAGCAGATTTAAGATATATTTTGGAGTTCAGTCCTCAGGATTTCCTGATGATTGATTGTCAGAGTGAAGGAAACAAAGATGAGTCCTGGTTTTCTGCCTTTGGGAAGTGTGTGGTGGTGCTACTGGGGCTTAGAAAAGGACACCCGAAAGTGTGGCACTTGGACATGCTGAGTACTTTGAAGTGAAGAACACTGAAAGGGCCACAGAAGCAAAGTCTTGCTCTGACCTTCTGCTGCCCTTCTTTCTCCTGCTTCCCTTTCTCAAGGCGAGCCATAGACACTGGACTTCCTCTTCCCCAAGGTGGGTCATAGAAACTAGCAATGTTACTCAAGCTTCTGCCTTTCTGTGGAGGAACTGGCTATAAAGAAATCCTCTTACTTACCTTGTCTGATAATAGGTCATAAGACCCTCCTTCCAGAAGGAACCCTGCTCTATACTCGGGTTGAAAGAATACCACACAGAGAGACTAAAAATAATCTGAACAGACAGACCTTGCTGGGTTTCCTCACTCAGTCTATTACCATTAGATCACTCACTTTTGTCTAATCACATTTCTATACGGCTGTCCATTCTTCATCAAACCTAAGCATAAAAACAGACAGCTTTCCCTGAACCTTGAGTCTTTATTTCTGAAGCTTCCTATGTCACATAAAATGTTGATTAAATAAATCTGTTGTTTTTCTCTTGTTAACCTGTTTTTTGTTATAGGATTGTTGGGCATGACCCTTATGGTAGGGAGGAAAGGTACACCTTTTTCATCCCTACAGCTTCATTTACTGAGAAGGGGAAGATTTACTGAGAAAGGGAGGAAGGGGGTTTTTGGAGGTATGTTAAGAGCTGCATTTTGGCTATTATAATCCTCAACAACAGTCTCCACTTCCATAACCCAATGAATCCAGGAGATGAAGGTTTGGAAAAAGGGGAGAGATTTATTATTTGCCAGGCAAAGAGAGATGGAGTGAGGCTAATGCCTTGAAAACCACTGCCTTCCCAAACAAAGGAGCCGAGGGGATTATATAGGTTGAGTTTTAAGAAATCATTATCTAGGTTACATGAGACACCCCACCCTTCCAACCTGGAGATACCTGGTGGTCTTCAAAAGTAGTGCTAGGCATGTCAGGGAGTTGTGCCTGATAAGTTAAGCCTGGTTGATAAGGTCTGTCCTGCAATTAAGAAGGTGTAAATAGAAAAGGAGGTAAGAGCATTCTAAGGGAAGAAGAAAATAAAAGTACATTTTAAAACTGAATTGTTGGTAAGGCTTCATTACTTGTGAGGTAGAATTACTTTTCTTTATGTTTGTGGCTATTTATATGAAAAGGGAACTGTTTTCTACTATTTTCATGGACATATTGGGAACTCTAGTAACAGATATGTTACGTTTGAGATGCCTATGAGACATCCATTTAAAATCCTATATTTACTTTTCTGGGAATAATGATAATATAGACAGTGAATGAGTTTATTTCTGATGGGTTGATTAGACTCACGCAGATGTTCTTTTTTCCTTTCTGAAGATTTTGTAGTATCTCTCTTTGTGTGTATGTGTGTGTGTGTGTGTGTGTGTGTGTGTGTGTGTGTGTAATATGAGAGTACTGTTGGACTACAGGGTACTCTAGAAGTGCCTTAGAGAATTTTATAGCAGATGTTTCTTTTGTATTGGTGGATTAGCCTGCAATATGGCCTCAAGACAAGATAAAGAAAGGGCTACAACAATTACAGATCTTGACAAGCAAAGGGCTGTGGCAATTACAGAGCTCTATTGTGGCTCTTGCCAGGTTAGATGTTTTGAATAAATATAGATTTAAAAGGTTTTTTGCTTCCTTGTAGGAATTTGATTCATTTAACTTAGAAAAGGAAAACCCATAAGTGTTTAATACTTGAGAATTATAGTTACTATTGGTTTGCTACCTATAATCTTGGAAAAGCTTAGTTATTCAGAAATAATGACAAAATTGTAACAAGTCCATGATAATAATATCTTAACTGTCATCTCTCTCCCTACTTTGGGTCCTTGTCATCCTCTTCCTGGGCTATAACAATACTTTGTTAGTGATCTACTTGCTTGAGCCACACTCCTATCTATCTGATCATGCCACTTCCTCTTCATACAGCCTTTAATGGCTTTTCATTGTCTCCAGGATGAAAATGATACTGCTGACTTACATTTTCAGCAGTGTGGTAGACTAGACACTGAAGATCCTCCTGCTACTAAGAAACAAACAAACCTAGATTCTGGATAAAAGATTCTTTTAAATACATTATTGGGTTCATGGGAACTAAAGGAAATCTCTAAGGACAAAACAGAACAAAAATTGTGCAAACCAAATAAACCCAAGAGCTGAAACTTGATTGGAGCAAGGAACTAGGAATGTAAATGAATCAAAAGGCAGGTTCCCTAAAGGCAAATGCTATATCCAGCATCACAATCAGAAAACTAAGCCTTGAGTCAATAGCAAAGGAGGAGGGGGAGCCTTAGACTTTTGAATGAAATTGGGGGACTCAAGGGGACTAAACTGACCCTAGGTCAGTTGTTCCAACCTCCTAAGAAAAACACAGATCCTTTCCGGAGGAAAGCATGCTCAGGTTAGACCCCAAAGATTCTTACAGATTAACTCAGCCAAACATGATGTCACAATTAGAGATTGCCAAATCTCTAATTAGGTATAGAGAAGGGCTTCAAGATAGCCTAGAGGCATCTGGCATTCACCTCCTCCACAAAGAAGAACCAAAATAGCGAGTAGATAATCACACTTCAAATAGAGCATCTAAATGAGAACACTGGAATTCAACAGAGAAGTGACAGAAAACATATGAGGCAAAGGGCAGAGGGAAGCAAGGCAGCCAGGTGGCCAGGATCAGCTGGGAGTCTAAAAAGGTTTCTCATTGAGGAGAAAGAGTAAGAGATCCTGAATGGTCAACATTTTCAGCACTGACTCCTATAACCCTAGCCACAGGAGAACTCCTCAACCTCAGGGGCCCTGAGCCTAGCGTAGGGAGCTGCCTGGGGACTATGCAATTGCATTGCTCCGGACAGGGAGTTCAGACCAGGTCCCATACACTCCCTGAATCTCAAGCAGCTGTTTGACAGTACCACTTTGAGAGCCCAGCCTCCACTATACTGCATCCTGCCCTAGGGCCCAACAGCTCCTGCATCTTCTCATCCCTGAAGTCCCACTGACATCCTCCCACATTCACCCAGAGGACTGCAGTGGTGCCAGGCTGGTGGAACCCAGTGGAGCAGCAAGATCTCCATCACTCTAGCACACAGAGTATCCTGCACCTGGGGGAATGGGAGGTGCAGCACACAGGGAGGCTGTCCTTGGGACAAAGGGAGCCCAAATTGTATGCTCCCTAGAGCCTGAGAACTGCTTACCTGGGATGGCTATCAAAGAGAGCAATCCCATGCTTCCCCCAGTATCAGGGCCACAGTGCACTTGCACACACCTTGAGGATGGGCTCCACACACCCACTGCCCATGCTGCTGCAGCCACCTGAGTACTCTGTAGGGGGGTGGGAAGGAGCGTGGGGGCTGGGGATCACCCTGTCCTGCCCACTAATGCTGCAGCCACCTGAGCACTCTGCCTTGGGGATGGGGGAGTGTGGGGGCTTGGGGATTACCCCACCCTGCCCACCACAGCCAGTACCCGAGCACGCCACAGGGGACCTAGTATCCCCCAGTTCATCACAGCTACTGCTAACACCAATGCATGTCACTTCAGAGCCCAAAGATTGTCCTGCCACCACTATTGCCATTATATGCTACCCAGGGGATGAAGGATTTGCCCACACACCTGGCTCACCACTGCCACTTGCTGGCACCTGAGAAAGTTGTCTTTAGGCCCCCAAAATAGGCCTGATTGGTCCCACTGACACCAGTGTCTTTTTACACTGCCCAAGAGCCCAAGAATAAGTGTGCCTGGATTGCCGCTGCCACCACTGAGGCCCAAGAAGTGGCCCACTTGACATTCCCATCTCCATCTCCCATACTCACCATAGTACCCACATTAACAACTGCAACTTAAGTCATTGCAGAAATTACAGCCACTTATAGTTGAAAAAGTCATATGGAGACTGCACTATGGCATATACCTACAATCAGAACTAAATGGGTCCTACCCAACCAACACCATAGATACATCTTTAGGAATAAGTCTTTTCCTGCAAATGTTAATCCAAAAAATTGAAATAAGCAGGTGTTAACACCAAATGTGCAGATATTAACATAAGTACCCAAGAAACACGAGGAAACAAGGAAATAAATATGACACTTCCAAAGGAACACAATAATTCTCCAACAACAGAGTCTATTGAAAGAGAAATGTATGAAATGTCAGAAAAGGAATTTAAAATAATGATATTAAAGAAGCTTAGTGAGATACAAGAGAATACAGATTAAACAATACAAAGAAATCAGAAAAGTCAAGATATGAATGAGAAATAAACCATAGAGAAAGATATTATAAAGAAACAAACAGAAATCCTGGAAGTGAAGAATTCAGTGAATGAAATTAAAAATTCAAGAACTTCACCAATAGACTAGAGCAAGCAGAAGAAAGAATTTCAGAACTCAAAGATAAGTATTTTGAAATAAGCCAGTCAGGCACACAACAAAAGAATAAAGAATTGAAAAAGAGTGAACAAAGCCCAAATGAGATGCCACAAAGCAAGCAACTATACAAATTATGGTTGTTCAAGCGGGTGAATGGACCAAAGGCACAGAAAACCAAGTTAACAAAATAATAGCTGATAACTTGCCAATTCTATCAAGAGATTTAGACATCCAAATATGGGAAGCACAGAAATTCCCCAATTGATACAACCCTGAAAGGTCTTCTCCATGGCACAGTATAGTCAAACATAAAAGACCAAGAGAGAATTCTAAACATAAGAGAAAAGTGTCTACTCACATTTAAGGGAGCCCCCATCAGACTAACAGCCAATTTCTCAGCAGAAACATTACAGGTTAGGAAAGAATGGGATGATATATTGAAAGATTAAAAACAAAACAAACAGAAAAACCTGTCAACCAAGAATACCATACTCAGCAAAGTTATCTTTCATAAATAAAGGAGCAATAGAGTTTTTCCCAAACAATCAAAAACTAAGGAAATTTGTCACCATTAAACCAGCTCTATAAGAAATATTTAAGGAAATCCTATACCTAGAAATGAAAGAACAACATCTACTATCATGAAAACACATGAAAGTATAAAACTCACCAGTTTTATAGAGCAAGCACAAACAAGCAAGAAAAAGGACTCAAATGTTACTGCTAAAGAAAAACACAAACTGCAATGATAAACAACCAGTGATAAAGAGAGAAACAAAGATTATATAAAATAACCAGAAAAAATTAACAAAATGGCAAGAATAAGTCCTCACAAATAAATAAGAACCATGGGTGTAAATGAATGAAATTTTCCATTTAAAAGATGGATGAATAAATTAAAAAACATAAACCAGCTATACACTGCCAAAAGAATTTGCCAAATAAATTTTACAAATTTATTTGTAAAAAATACATATAGACTGAAAGTAAAGGGATAGAAAAACACATTCCATGCAAACAGAAACCAAAATTGAGTAGGAGTAGCTATATTTATAGCAGATAAAACAGACCCTAAGTCAAAAACAAAAAATACAAAGAAGGTTATTTTATATGCTAAAGGAATCAATTCAGCAAAAGGATATAACAATTCTAAATGTATATGCGCCCAACACCAGAGCACCAGATACTCAAGTATATTAATAGGTGGAGACTTCAATACCCTATTCTCAACATTAGACAGATGATCTAGACAAAAAATTGACAAAGAAACATTGGATTTTAACTATACTTTAGATTAAATGGACCTAACAGACACCTACATACTTTTTTTAAAAAAAGAAACCAGGATTTAGTGAGAGGTCAGAAAAACTTCCACAGTGGGAATTTTTCACAGTGGGACCCGAAGGGGTTGCCCCTCCTACAGAACATTTCATCCAACAGCTATAGAGTACACATTCTTCTCATCAGTATATGGAACATTCTCCAGAATAGACCATACATTAGCCCACAAATAAGTCTCAACAAATTTTTTTTTTTAGTTGGAGTCTCACTCCTTCGCTCAGGCTGGAGTACAGTGGCACACATGCTCATGGCCACCCCAGCATTGACCTTCTGGGCTCCTGTGATCCTTCCACCTCAGCTTCCAAGTAGCCAGAGCTACAGACACACATTACCATGCCTGGCTATTTTTAAATTTTATTGTAGAGACGAGGTCTCACCAAGTTGCCTGGGCTGGTCTTGAACCTGTGGGCTCAGGCAATCCACTCACCTTGGTCTCCCAAAGTGCTGGGATTACAGGTTGAGCCACTGAGCCCAGCCAACAAATTTTTAAAAATCAAAATCATACCAAGTATCTTCTCAGCCCACAATGGAATAAAATTAGAAATCAATAACAGGAGAAACTTCAAAAACTATACAAATATTTGGAGATTAAACAACATACTCCTGAATGACCACTGGGGCAATGAAGAAACTAAGAAGGAAATAAAAAAATTTCTTGAAATAAATGAAAATGGAAACACAATGACCAATGGGTCAATAAAGAAATTAAGAGAGAAATTTTAAAATGTTTTGAAACAAATGAAAATGGAAATACAACATACCAAAATACATGGGATACAACAAAAGCAGTAATAAATGGAGAGTTTATAACAATAAACACCTACATCAAAAGAAGTATAAAGACTTCAAATAAGCAATCTAATAGTGTACCTCAAGTACCTAGAAAAGCAAGAACTGAAACCCAAAATTAGTAAAAGGAAAGAAATAATAGAGATCAAAGCAGAACTAAATGAAACAGAGACTTTACAAAAGCAAACGATCAACAAAGGGAAATGTTGATTCTTTAAAATTATAAAAAATTTGATAAACTGCTAACTAGACTAACCAAGAAAAAAAGAGAAAAGATTCAAGTAAAATCAGAAACCAAAGAGACATAACAACTGACACCACAGAAATATAAAAGATCAACAGAGACTTTCATGAATAACTACACACTTATAAACTGGAAAACCTAGAGAAAATGGATAAATTCCTGGATACTTGCAACCCACCAAGATTGAATCAGAAAGAAACTGAAAACCTGAGCAGATCAATAACAAGAAAAGATACTGAATTTGTAATAAAAAGTCTTCCAACAAAGAAAAGCCCAGGACCAGATGGCTTCACTACTGAATTCTACCCAACTTATAAAGGAGAACTAACCGATTCTCTTCAAATAATTCCACAAATATTGAAAAGGAGGGAATTCTCTCTAATTCATTCCAAAAGGCTAGCATTACCTTGATACCAAAACTGGACAAGGACACACAACAAAAAAAGAAAACTACAGGCCAATATCCCTGATGAACATAGATGTAAAAATCCTCAAATAATACCGACAAACTGAATCCAACAGCACATCAAAAAGATAATACAGCATGATCAGGTGGAATTTATTGTAGGGATATAAGGATGGTTCAACATATGCAAACTAATAAATATGATACATCACATCATCAGAAAGGACAAAAGCCATATGGTCATCTCAGTGGAGGCTGAGAAAGTATTTGATAAAATCCAGCAACACTTCATGATAAAAACTCTCAATGAACTAGGCATAAAAGGAACATACCTCAACATAATTGACTATATATGACAAACCTACAACTAACATACTGAATGGAGAAAAGCTAAAAGCCTTTCTTCTAAGAACTGGAAAAAGACAAGGATACTCACTTTTACCACTCTTATTTGACATAGTACTCTAAGTTCTAGCCAAAGCAATCAGGCAAGAGAAAAATAAGTCATCTAAATCGGAAAGAGGAAGTAAAATTATCCCTCTCTGCAAATGACATGATCTTATATTTAAGAAAAACCTAAAGACTCCACCAAAAAAACTCTTAGATCTGATAAACAAATTCAGTAAGGCCAGGTGTGGTGGCTCACACTTGTAATCCTGGGACTTTGGGATGCCAAGGCAGGAAAACTGTTTAAGGCCAGCCCAGGCAATATAGCAGGACCTCATTTCTATAAAGAATAAAAATAAATTCACTGTGCATTGTGCCTCACGCCTGTAGTCCCAGTTTCTCAGGAGACTGAGGCAGGAAGATTACTTGAGTCCAGGACATTGAGGCTTCAGTGATCCATGTTTGTGCCACTGCACTCTAGCCTGAGCAAGGATGAGACTCTGTTTCAAAAATAAAAAGCAAAAACAAATTCAGTGAAGTTGCAGGATACAAAATCAACATAATACAAAAAACAGTAGTGTTTCTACAAACCAATAATGAAATAACTGAAAAGAAAATATGAAAGCAATCCCATTTATGATAGCTATTTTTAAAAATCTAGGAATAAATTTAGCCCAGGAGATGAAAGACCTCTATGAGGAAAATGGCAAAACCTTATGAAAGAAATGGAAGAAAACGCAAATAGAAAGACATTCCATGCTTATAGGGTGGAAGAATCAATATTGTTAAAATGACCATACCACCAAAAGCAATCTACAGATTCAATACAATCCTTATCAAAATACCAATGTCATTTTTTACAGAAATAGAAAAAAAAATTCTAAAATTGTATGGAACCAAGAAAGAACCTGAATAGCCAAAGCAATCCGTATCAGAGAGAACAAAGCTGGAGGTATTCACACTGTTTGACTTCAAAATATATTACAAGGCTATAATAGCCAAATAGCATGGTGTTGGGCAACAGAATAGAGAACCCAGAAATAAGTCCATGTATTTAAAGTCAACCAATTTTTGACAAAGGTGCCAAAAATATACACTGGGGAAGAACAATCACTTCTGGGAAAACTGGATATCCAAATGCAGAGGGATGAAACTAGACCTCTATCTCTCACTGTATACAAAAATCAACTCAAAATGGATTAAAGACCTACAAGTAAAACCTGAAACTATAAAATTGGAAGAAAATGCAGGGGAATCACTATAGGACATTGGTCTAAGCAAAGATTTTATGGCTAAGTCCTCAAAAGCACAGGCAAAAATAGTGAGATGGGATTATATTAAATTTAAAAGCTTCTGCTTTTTAGGAAATAGAATAAAGGGACAACCTATTGAATGGGAGAAAGTATTTACAGACTATTCATCTGAAAAGGCACCATATCCAGAATATACAAGGAACTTAACAGCAAAAAAAACCAAACACAAAACCCTAATAATCCTATTAAAAAGTGGACAAAGGACATGAATAGGCATTTCTTAAAAGAAGGCATACCTATAGAGTAATTGTACTCTTATTTTTAAAAAGGCATAAAAATGAAAAAAGTTATGTGCAAAAATACTCAATATCACTGGTCATAAGGGAAATGCAAATCAAAACTATAATGAGATACCATCTCATCCCAGTTAAAATGACTTTTTGTCAGACAGGCATTAATGGATTCTGGCAAGGATGTGGAGAATAGGGAAGCCTCATATACTGTTGATGGGAATGTAAATTAGTACAGCCATCATGGAAAACAGTATGGAGATTTCTCAAAAAGTTAAAAATAGAAATAGCATATGATCCAGCAATTCTTCTGCTGGGTATTTATCCAAAGAAAAGGAAATCACTGTACCAACGTAATATTTATACCCTATGTTTACTGCAGCGTTATCCACAATAGCAAAGATATGGAATCAACCTAAATGTTCATTGTGGTGGGATCTGAATGGATAAAGAAAGTGGTATGTAAATATAATGGAATACCACTCAGTCATAAAAAAAATGAAATCTTGTTATTTACAGCAACACGGATAGAATTGGAGGTCATTATGTTAATGAAATAAGCCAGGCATAGAAAGACAAATATTACATTTTCTCACTCATATATGGGAGTTTAAAGAGTTAATCTCATGGAGCTAGAGTGTAGAATGATAGTTACCAAAGACTGGGAAGGGTGGTTGTAATGGGAGGAGGATGAACAGAGGTTGGTTAATGGGTACAAACATAGTTAGAAGGAGTAAGCGCCAATGTTTGATAGCAGAGTAAGGCAACCATAATTAACAACAAGGTATTATCTATTTCAAAATAGCTAGAAGAAAGGAATTGAAGTTTTCCCAACACATAGAAATGATAAATACTTGAGAAGATGGGTACCCTAAATACCCTGACTTGATCATTACACATTCTATATGTGTAACAAAATACTACATGCACCCCAGAAAAATGTATGACTTAATACATCAATAAACTTAAAAAAAAAATATTAGGGCATAAATCTGTGTGAGTAAGAGTCTATAAATCATAAACAATGAATTTAACCTCTAGTAATTTCAGATATGAATTATAAGTTATAGAGTATTAAACAGCTAAGTATGAAATGTTTAAAGAATAAAAGATGGCATCAATAAAGAACAGATAACTAGACATATTTAAAAAGTAACCAGTTAAAACTTTCCAAAATGAAAAATAAAATTGAAAGTAAAAAGTCAGTGAATATGGATGGATTAGACAACAATGTTAAAAGAAAAACTTTAGACAAATTAATTTCAACAGAACTTAATGGAGCAAAGAACAATTTGTAAACTGAGCAGCCCGCAGAACCAGAATAGGTTCAGAGCAACTTTGGAACTACCACATGATTGGATAACATTTAAGGACAGAAAAATCAAAGTGGCGTACAGAAAACAGAAGAGAGGTACAGAAACAGCTGGATTGGTTGCAGCTAGGCGTTTGCCTTATTGAACTTATTTTGAACAGTTGTCTGCCTGTGGTTAGCAGATACTCAATTACTTGTTACAAGAGTAGGTTACAGTCTATTTACACATCAAGTCAGATTAGAGTTCAATATGTATTGAGAAACTTTTAGGCCAAACTTAAAATATGTAAGGAGAAAACTTTAGGTCAAACTTAAGTTAACAATGATTTAGATAAAACTGAAGTGAAAATTAGTGAATTAGAATGTGTGTCAAAATAAACCCCTAAGAATGGAAGGTATGTAACCTTTTGAATGAATGAATGTGTGAAACGAAGGATGCAGAGGGAAAAGAGGAGCTAGCCAATGTTAAATGTCACACAGATGTCCCGAGACATAAGGACTGAAAAATTTCCATTGGACTTAGCAATTAAGAAGACAATGATAGTCTCACAGAAGACAGCTTTAGTGAATGGTAGGAATGGTTGTCAGATTATAGTGTTTTGAGAAATTAAACAGAAAAGAAATAAATGAATTCAATGTCAAAAATTATGTTTTCAGTGTGTTTGAGTAAGGAGCAAGAGAAACAACCAAAGGAGCCCAGGGAAGAAGTATTTAAAATGGACTAGACCATAGTCAAAAAATAAAAATACAACTACCATACCAGCCAGCAATTCTACTTCTGAATATATATCCAAAGTAATTGAAATTAGTATGTCAAAGAGATACCTGCACTTCTGTGTTTGTTGCAGCATTATTCAAAATCATGTAGATTTGGAACCAATCTATGTGTCTATCAATAGTTGAATGGATAAAATGTGTATAAATACACAGGAATACCTAGGATATATTGTAGGTTTGGTTCCAGAACACTGCAGTAAAGCAAATATCACAATAAAGTGAGTCACGTGTATTTTTTGCTTTTTCAGTGCAAATAAAATTTATGTTTACACTATATTATAGTCTATTGAGTGTACAGTAGCATTATATGTTTAAAAAGTACATACCTTAATTTTAAAATACTTTATTGCTAAAACATAAAGGCCAACAATCATCTAAGCTTTCAGGGAGTTGTATGTAATCTTTTTGATAGTGGAGGGTCTTGCCTTCATATTGATGGCTGCTGACTGATCAGAGTGATCGTTATTGAAAGTTAGGGTGACTGTAGCAATTTCTTTCTTTTTTTTTTGAGTTGGAGTCTCACTCTGTCACCCAAACTGGAGTGCAGTGGCTGCTTCCAGCCACCGCAGAGTCTACCTGCTGGGCTCCGGCGATCCTTCCGCTTCAGCCTTCCAAATAGCCGGAATTACAGGCATGCGCTACTACGCCCGACTGATTTTTTGATTTATTGTAGAGATGAGGTCTCGCTGCCCAGGCGGGTCTCGAACCCGCGGGCTCAGGCAATCCACTCACCTCAGCCTCCCAAAGGCGCGGGATTACAGGCTGAGCCACCGAGCCCGACTCACAATTTCTTAAAATGAGGCAACAATGAAGCTTGCTGCATTGATTGATTCTCCTTTCACAAAAGATTTCTCTGTAGTATGTAATACTATTTTACAGCATTTTACCCATAGTAGAACTATTTTCAAAATTGTAGTCAAACTGGGTGCAATGCTGTACACCTGTAATCCCAGCTACTTGGAAGGCTTACGTGGGAGGATCACTTGAGCACAGGAGTTTGAGGCCAGCCTGGGCAATATAGCAAGACTACATCTCTTTAAAAAAATCAAGTCTATCCTCTCAAACCCTGTTGCTGCTTTATTACATAAGTTTATGTAATATCCTAAGGTCTTTGTTGGCATTTCAACAATGTTCACAGCATCATCACTAGGAGTGGTTTCATCATAGGGAAACAATATTATTTGCTCAACCATAAGAAACAGCTTCTCTTCCATTCAAGCTTAATCAGGAGATTGCAGTAATCCAGTCACATCTTCATGAGTCACTTTTAATTCTAGTTGTCTTATGATTTCTACCACATCTGCAGTTACTTTCTCCACTGAGGTCTTGAACCTCTCAAAGTCACGCATGAGGGTTGGAATGAACTTCTTCCAAGCTCCTTTTAATGTTATTTTACCTCTTCCCATGAATCACAAATGTTCTTAATGACATCTAGAAAAATGAATCCTTTCCAGAAGGATTCATCTTTGCCCAGATCCATCAGAAGAGTCACTATCTATTGCAGCTAGAGCCTTATAAGATGTGTTTCTTAAATAGTAAGACTTGAAAGTCAAAATTACTCCTTGATCCATGGGCTGCAGAATGAATATTGTGTTAGCAGGTCTGAAAACAACATTAATCTCCTTGTACATCTCCATCACAGCTCTTGGATGACTAGGTGCATTGTCATTGATCAGTATTTTGAAAGAATTCTTAAGAGCCCTAGTATTTTCAGAATGGTAAATGAGCATTAACTTTAACTACTAATTGCAAGTTACCAGCTGCATTAACACGTAAAAAGAAAATCAGTCTGTCCTTTGAATTCAGGCATTGACTTCTCCTCTGTAGCTATGAAGTCCTAGATGGCATCTTTCTTTTTTCTTTTTTAGAAAGCAGGATTTATTGAGAGGACAGAAAAACTCCTACAGTAGAAAGGGGCCTGAAAGGGTTGCTCTGGCATCTTATTTCAATAGAAGACTTTTTCATCTACATTGAAAATGCATTGTTTATTATAGCCACCTTCATCAGTGATCTTAGATCATCTGGATAATTTGCTACAGCTTCTACATCAGCACTTGCTGCTTCACCTTGCACTTTTATGTTATGGAGGTGTCTGCTATCTTTAAACTGCATGAACCAACCTCTGCTAGCTTCAAACATTTCTTCTGCAGCTTCCTTACCTCTTTCAGGCTTCATAAAATTGAAGAGAACCAAAGTCTTACTCTGAATCAGACTTTGACTTAAGGGAATGGCTGGTTTGTTTTTTCGATTTAGACATTTAAGTCTTTTCCATATCAGCAATAAGCCTGTTTCACTTACTTATCATTTTGTGTTCACTACATTGGCACCTTTAATTTCCTTCAATAACTTTCCCTTTACATTCACAGCTTTTTGGTGCAAGAGGCCTAGCTTTTGGCCTGTGTTGACTTTCGACATGTCTTCTTCACTAAACTTAATCATTTCTGTCTTTTGATTTAAAGTAAGAGACTCGTGACTCTTTTACTTGGACGCTTAGATGCCATGCAGTGCTATTTTTTTTTTTTTTTTT
>NW_007260398.1:1546012-1582756 GCF_000164805.1 Carlito syrichta | reverse complement strand
TTGTAGAGATGAGGTCTCGCTGCCCAGGCGGGTCTCGAACCCGTGGGCTCAGGCAATCCATTCACCTCAGCCTCCCCAAGGCGCGGGATTACAGGCTGAGCCACTGAGCCCGGCATTGCAGTGCTATTAATTGGCCTAATTTTAGTACTGTTGTGCCTCAGGGAATAGGAAGGACCTAAGGAGAGGGAGAGAGATAGGGAACAGCTATTCAGTGGAACCATCAGAATACACGCAACATTTATCAAGTTGCTATTTTATACGGGAATGGTTTGTGGCTCCCCAAAACAACTACAATAGAAAAATCTGATATCACTGTTTACAGGTTGCCATAACAGATATTATAATAATGAAAAGGTTTGAAATACGATAATTACCAAAATGTGACAGAGAGCTGTGAAGGTGACATGCTATTGGAAAAGTGGTGCTGAGAGAGTTGCTGGATACATGGTTGCCACAAAGCTTCAATTTGTAAAATAAAACAAAACAAAAAGGGCAATAAAACGAGGGGTGTGTTTGTGTGTGTGTGTGTGTGTGTGTGTGTGTGTGTGTGTGTGTGTGTGTATAACAGAATACTATTCAGCCTTTTTTTTTTAAAAAAGGAAATCTTATTTGTGACAACATGGATGAACCTGGAAGACATTATGTTAAGTGAAATAAGCCAGGCACAGAAAGATAAATACTGCCTGATCTCATTTATTTGTGGAGTCTAAAAAGGTCAAACTCACAGAAGCAGAGAGTAGAATGACGGTTGCAAGGAACTGAAGGGTGAGGGGGTTGGAGAGATGTTCGTCAAAGGGTACCAAGTTTCACTTAGGATCAGTAAGTTCTGGAGATCTATTGTATAGCATGATGAGTATAGTAAAAATGTAATACTTGAAAATTGCTAATAGAGTAGATGTTCATAAAAATAAGTATGCAAGGTGGTGGATATTAATTAGCTTGATTCAATCATTTTACAATGTATGTATAATCAAAGCATCACATTGTATATTGTAAATATGTAAAATTTTGTCACTTTACCTTAACAAAGATGGCAAAAAATAAAATGGAACCTGGACACTTGTGGGCTAGAGGAAGAAATCTAATAATAAAGTTGAAGACAGAAAATTGAAGAACTGACTTGAGTCAGTGTTTCAGTGACAGATTCATCACAGAACAGGCCTGAATGGACTTGAGAAAGGAGGATTTCTGACACTCAAGACTGATAGGAAGAAATGTTTTGAATGTGGTTTGGTTTGCAGGCAGGAGGATAAAAAGTTGAAGCAGATCAATTTAAAAGTCTCTCTTCTCTTAATGGATAAGAGGGAGGGACATCTACTAAAAGTGAGAGGGGAAAACTCAAGTTGACAAAGGTGTGTGAGGAGAGCAGTGAGGGCTTCAAATTGTCTTTGAGAGAAATGGGAGAACTAAGGACAAGCAAAAGGATTTGTGGACATTCTTGAGGCCTCAGGTGACTCCAATACCATAAAATGAGAGTGGTGAACTTTCTCCAGAGAGTGGTCAGTTACCCAGTCCCAAGGTGCTAGATGCAAAGATTAAAAGTTGGGGGTGTGGGGAGTGGGGAGAGTTGGAATAACCGGAACCAAGCTTGATGCCCGACATTAGGGAACTGGGAAGTTAGGGGGCTACAAGGGTACCCTAAAGAACTCTCACATTCAGCCTACAAGAAGGCTAGCATTTGCATTTGCGTACCTGCCATAGAGAGGGCATGGATGGCCATATCAGCCAAAGAGGCAGCAACTACCACCAGATGGGTGACCACAAGAATGGCCAGATGAGGAGGAGATGGACATTTGTCTCTTTTACTCTCCATCATCTGTTCCATCACCCTAGAGATGCTGAGCTCAGTGGGTGTGAGGGAAGATCAAAGCAGATCAAAGATGACCTCCAGATGAGGAAAGGGAAAGAAGTAAAAGAGCAGGCCACGAAGAGAGAGCAACCAGTGAAAGAGCGAAGAGGTGGGACAGCGCAGGGTGTACTGGTGAATCTTTCAAGTACAGAGCGGAATGAGGCAGGTAGTTAGAGACTGAAAAGAGTTGAAGGATCTCTAATTAGATGTGATGTTAGACCTCGCTCCATCCACCATTTATCTTAACCTTGTGTCCATATTTTCTCTCTCTCTGATCGCTGCACTGTATTTTTGAATCATTTCTTTGTACCTATCTTTCAGTTCCCAATTTTCTCTTCAACTGAGGTTAATCTGTTTAAATACACCAATTTATTTTACTTTTTGTTGATGCATAATGTACATAGTTTTGGAGCACACATGATTTAACATATTCACATAATTTGTAAAGATCAAATCAATGTACTTGGGCTATCCATCATCTTAAATACTTGTTTTTATGCTAGAATCATTCAAAGTCTTCTAGTAATTTTGAAATATACAACAGATGATTGTAAACTATAGTCACCCTACTGATTTTTCTAATGCTAGGTCTTATTTCTTCTATCAAAACACATGTTAATCAACTTATCCTCATCATTCTCTCCCCCTTACCCTTTCCAGTTTCTGGTAACCACCATTTTACTCTCTATCTTCATGAGAACCCCCTTTTTTTTTAAGCTCCCACATATGAGTGAGAACATAGGATATTTGTCTTTTTGTACTGGACTGATTTTACTTAACATAATGACCTCCAGTTTCATCCATGTTGCTGTAAGTGACAGGGTTGATTTCATTCTTTTTTATGGCTGAATAATATTTCATTGTGTATTTGTACCACATTTTCTTTATTCATTTATCCATTGATGGGCACTTAGGTTGATTTCATATTTTGGCTATTGTGAATAGTGCTGTGATAAACTTGGGTGTGCAGATTTCTGTTCAATATTTTGATATCTTTTTTTTTTTTTCTGTCAGAGTCTTACTCTGTTGCCTAGGCTGGAGTGCAGTGCCATGATCATGGCCACTGCAGTCTTGACCTGCTGGGCTCAGGCGATCCTTCCACTGCAGCCTTCCAAGTAGCTGTAACTAGAGGGGCACACCATCACGCCCAGCTAATTTTTTTATTTATTATAGAAATGAGGTCTTGCCAAGTTGCCCTGGCTGGTCTCAAACCCTTGGGCTCAGGCAATCTTCTCACCTCCTCCTCCCAAAGTGCTGGGATTACAAGTGTGAGCCACCGTGCCCGACCTGGTTTCCTTTCTTTTTGATGTATACCTCAGATTACAATTGCTGGATCATATGGTAGTTCTATTTTTTGTTTTTTGAGCAACCACTATAATGTTCTCCATAGTGCCTGTACTAATTACATTCCTACCAACAGTGTATGAGGGTTTCCCTTTCTTTACACCCTTACCAGCATCTGTCTCTTTTATAAAAGTCATTTCAACTGGGATGAAATGATAACTTATTGTAGTTTTGATTTGCATTTCTCTGATTATTAGTGATGTTGAGCATTTTTTCATATACCTGTTAGCTATCGGATGAGTTTTGAGAAATGACTATTCAGATCTTTTGCCCCTTTTTAATTATTTTTCTATTGAATTGTTTGAGCCATTGTATATTCTGGTTATTAATTCCTTGTCAGATCAGTAGTTTACAAACATTTTGTCCCATCCTGTAAGTTGTTTCTTCATTTTGTTGTCCCTTCACTTTTGAGTGTAGAAGCTTATAAGCTTGATGTAATCCCATCATGGCCTTTATTGTTTTGAGGTATGTTTCTTCTATACCTAGTTCTGTGAGGGTTTTTATAATAAAGAGATATTGACCTTTGTCAAATGCTTTTTCATCATCTATTGAAATAATCATGAGGTCTTAGTTCTTGGCTCTATTAATATGATATATCATGTGTATTGAATTGTGTATGTTGAACCATCCTTGCATCCCTGGGATAAATCCCTCTTCATCATGATGAATGATAATCTTTTTAATATGTTGTTGAATTCATTTTACTAGTATTTTGTTGAGAATTTTTGTATCCATGTTCATCAGTGATATTGACCTGTAGTTTTCTTTTTTGTGTGTGTCCTTCTCTGGTATTGGTATCAGGGTAATGCTGGCCTCATAGAGTAAATTTGGAAGTAGTCCCTCTTCAGTTTTCTTTTAAGAGTTTAAGTAGAATTGATATTAATTCTTCTTTAAATGTTTGGTAGAATTTAGCAGTGAAGCCACTAGGTCCTGGACTTTTCTTTGGTGCAAGACTTTTTATTAAAACTTCAATCTCATTGCTTATTATTGGTTTACTGAGGTTTTTTATTTCTTCATAGTTCAATTTTGGTAAGTTGTATATGTCCATGAATTTAGCTATTTCTTCTAGGTTTTTCAATTTGTTTCTGTTTGCTTGATCATGATAGTCACTAATGATTCTTTGTGTTTCTGTAGTCTCTGTTGTGTCTCCTTTTTCATTTATGATGCAATTTATTTGGGTCTTCTCTCTTTTTTCTTACTTTAGTCAAAGGTTTGTCAATTTTGTTTATCTTTTCACTTTAGCCAAAGGTTTATCAATTTTGTTTATCTTTTCAAAAAACAACTTTTCATTTAATTGATCTCCTGTATTTTTCTTTTTTAGTCTCTATTTCATTTATTTTTTACTCTGATCTTTAGTATTTCTTTTATTTTACTAATTTTGAATTTGGTTTGCTCTTGCCTTTCTAGTTACTTCAGGTTCATTATTATGTTGCTTCTTTGAAGACTTTCCACTTTTTGGTTTGTTTTTGAGAAAGAGTCTTGCTCTGTTGCCCAGGTTGGAGTGCAGTGTTGTGATCATAGCTCACTTCAGCCTCAAACTCCTGGGCTCAAATGATACAGATCTTGCTGTGCTGTCCAGGTTTGTCTTTAACTACTGTCCTCAAGTGATCCACCTTGGCGTCCCAAATCTACTTTTTTTTTTTATGTAGGAGTTTATTGTTATACACTTTTCTCTTAGTGTTGGTTTTGCTGTATTCCATAGATTTTGGTATGTTATATTTCCGTTGTCTTTTTTTTTTTTTTTTTTTGAGTCAGAGTCTCACTCTGTTGTCCAGGCTAGAGTGCAGTGGCACACTCACAGCCACTGCAGCCTCGACCTGCTGGGCTCAGGTGATTCCTCCACTTCAGCCTTTCAAGTAGCAGGAACTACAGGCACACCCCACCATGCCCAGCTAATTTATTTTTATTTTTATTTATTGTAGAGATTAGGTCTCACCAAGTTACCCAGGCTGATCTCGAACCCCTGATCTTAGACAATCGTCTTACCTCAGTCTCCCAGAGTGCTGGGATTACAGGCTTGAGCCCCTGCACCCTGCCTTATATTTCTATTTTCATTTGTTTTAAGACATTTAAAAATTTTCTTCTTGATTTCTTTTTTTTGTTTTGTTTTGTTTTGTTGTTGTTGTTTTTGAGTTGGAGCCTCACTCTTTCACCCAGACTGGAGTGCAGTGGCCGCTCCCATCAACCGCAGCCTCGACTTGCTGGGGCTCCGGCGATCCTTCCACCTCAGCCTTCCAAGTAGCTGGAATTACAGGCGCGCGCTGCCACACCCAGCTCATTTTTTGATTTATTGTAGAGATGAGGTCTAACCAAGTTGCCCAGGTGGGTCTTAAACCCGCGGGCTCAGGCAATCCACTCACCTCAGCCTCCCAAGGCACGGGATTACAGGCTGAGCCACCGAGCCCAGCTTCTTCTTGATTTCTTAATTGATTCGGTAGTTGTTCAGGAACATGTTATTTAATTTTTATGTGTTCATGAAGGTTCCTCTTGTTATTGATTTCTAGTTTTTTTATACTGCAGTCAGAAAAGATACTTGATATGATTGCTACTATTTGAATTTGTTTTGTAGCCTAAGATTTGGTCTGTCCTGGAGAATGTTCCATGTACTGATAATGAGAATGCGTATTCTTTAGCAGTTGGGTGAAATATTCTGTAAATGTCAATTAGGTCTATTACATCCAGTGTATAGTTTAAACTCCGATGTTTCTTTGTTGATTTTCTGTTTGGATGATCTGTTCATTACAGAATGTGGGGTGTTAAAGTTCTCTACTATCATTGTACTATAGTCTGTCTCTTTCTTCAGATCCATTAATGTTTTAATGTTTATGTAGTGACCTCCTTTTCTCTTTTTACAGTCTTTGACTTGTCATCTATTTTATCTAAGTAAGAATAGCTAGCTGGGCTCGGTGGCTCAGCCTGTAATCCCGCGCCTTTGGGAGGCTGAGGTGAGTGGATTGCCTGAGCCCACGGGTTCGAGACCCACCTGGGCAGCGACACCTCATCTCTACAATAAATCAAAAAATCAGCTGGGCATAGTAGCGCATGCCTGTAATTCCGGCTACTTGGAAGGCTGAGGCGGAAGGATCGCCGGTGCCCAGCAGGTCAAGGCTGCAGTGACTGGGAGCGGCCACTGCACTCCAGTCTGGGTGATAGAGTGAGACTCCAACTCAAAAAAAAAGAATAGCTACTTTTTTTCTTTTTTGATTTCTAATTGCATGGACTATGCTTTTCCATTCCTTCATTTTCAGTCTATGTGTTTCTTTATGGGTGAAGTGGGTTTCTTGTAGGCAGCATATAATTGGGTCTTGTTTCTGTTTTCCATTCAGCCACTTTATGACTTTTTAATTGGAGAATTGAGTTAAGTCACATTAAATGTTCAGTAAGGACTTACTACTGCCATTTTGTTGCTTGTTTTCTGAATGTTTTGTAACTTCTCTCTTTTTTCTTTCCTTTCTTACTGTCTTCCTTTGTGGTTAGGTGATTTTCTCTGGTAGTATGTTTTAATTTGTTGCTTTTTATTTTTAGTGATTATATTATAGATTTTTGTATTGTGGTTAACCATGAACCTCACAAAAATCATCTGATAGATAAAACAAATTATTTAAGAGATGACAACTTAGCTAGATCACAAAGAAAAGAATAGGAACAAAGAAAAAGTGGGAAAAGAAGGTTTCTATGCTTTAACTTCCTTCCTCCTCTCCCATGTTTTGACTTTGGTTCTCAATTTACATACTTTTATATTATCTCTCAACAGGTTGTTGTAGCTATTGTTAATTTTGGTAGATTTACTTTCTTGGATTCATACTAGCGTTATGAATGGATTTCACACTACAATTTTAGCATTAGAGTATTCTGGGTTTGTCTATGTACTTAATTTTACCAGTGGGTTTTATACCTTCAATTGTTTCTTTCAGACTGAAGAACTCCCTTTAGTATTCTTGTAAGATGGATCTCAGGTTTTGCTCACCAATTTAAAATTTCGGATTTTTCATTTTTAGAAATTCTACTCGTATCTTTGCAAGTCCGTTTGGTTTTGTTTTTATAATCTCTTATTCCTTGCTCATCTTTCAGAAAGATTTTATTTGTTTAACCATATTAAGTATATCTGCAGTTATTTATCTTCTTTGTCTAATTCCAGTGTCTAAAGACTTTTCTGATCTAATTTTTCTGACTTTTGTATTCTCAGACCCAGTGCATAGTATATAGTCCATCTTCAAAATATTTGTTGCATGAATGAAACTATATGGATGGTGCTGGAATAAAATGAGTAAATGAAACATTAATAGATAAATTACAGTATGATCTTATAAGTCATATTATAAAAATATAATCAAGGAGCTGTAGAACAAGCAGTACAAGAGTCTATAGTCCCAGCTACTTGTGAGGCTGAGGCAGAAAGATTGCCTGAGCCCAGGAGGTCAAGGCTGTGGTGCACTGTGATCGGGTCACTGCACTCCAGTCTGGGTGACAGAATGAGACCCTGACTCAAAAAAAAAAGTTTATTTTTAGTCCATCTTATGGGGAAGATGTTTGAGAATTATAGTTCTCCATTTTATCATCTTTCCATAGCACATTGATTCTCTTGATCCCGTCTCATCTTCAGTCTCTGTGGGGGAGTGAGAGCCTCTAATTTGTTGAGATTTCCATTCACTTCCAGTGCAGGAATTCCTTGTAATTCTACTTCAGACTGTTTCACAATAATAAGACCCACAAATTAGAAAGTGTTTACTATGTGCCAGGCACTGTTTCCAGTGTTTTATATATTTAATTCATGTCAGAATTAAACCTCTGATCTAATTTAGTTTAAAATTTTACTCTTCTAGAGTCACCTATGGAGTTTTATTGTCATTTTAAGGATTGGTCTGATAGTCACAAACACTTGTGTCTTCAGATACCTGCTTGTCTCTTTCAGCCTGATATGCTTTATAGAGCATGGAGACCTTCCATGTGCCAGAGACTAGATTCCATTTAAACTCCAGCTACTCTAAAAGATAGGAAACACTGGAATATATAAAGACCACCAGCTGCACAAATACATTTTCATCTTTAATTTTTATGACTATAGGATTTTGAGAGAAATTATGATTTTTTATTACTAGTAGAACCTTAGTTGTGGCATAAAATTTAATAATGAATACCCTGTACCTATTTTATAGTCCACTCATTGTAAACCATTTTCATGGCATGAAAGTCTTTAACTGTCCCACTTGAAGGTATATTTTTTTAAAAAAGCATCTTTACATATGTCCATATCTCTCTTTTCCTATGAGAAATTAAACCATTGTCTTTTATATTAAAAGAAGTAGTAATTATATTTCCCATATTTTATAGTTACTTTTAAAAAATATGTTTTCTTATTTTAATACATGGGTATAATGTCCACTAAAGTTAAATGTAATGATATATGATGAAATGAAATTCTCAGGGCCTACAAACTGTGTACACACCCACACACACCACACACTTACATACACTTAACACAGATCATAGGGAAATTCTACTTGTTATAATTATTTAGGTTTTTATGCCTATACCATAAGAAAAAATATGTGAAGATTCTCCTGTCAAGCATGTTATTTAAGTTGCACATTCAATATTCATTTTGACTTAGTGACTTGTCTTCTTTAAACTAACATATTTAATGAGCAATTTAAATCATCTTTCTATATTAATAATTTATAACTGTGGCCTCTTAGCAAAAAACGGCCTTATTATTGTCTTCAGATCCTATTTCCTTTGATTAACTTAACTACTCAAGTAGAATCTTCTTTAGTAGCACATTTTTATACTATAGAAAGACATATTTTGGCATTTGTCTTTTGTCATGCTTGCCCACTCTCTGCTTTGTAGCTGTAATTGTATCAGAACAAGGGAACAGATCACAGCAATAGGTCTGTTGGAACATAACACTCATTATTAGATTCACAATAATGAATACAAAATAATACACAATGATTGTAATACCTGAAACAAGGCAGTAGAATTGTTGAAAAATGAAAAAGATGTACCAATGTGAACTGTTCCTATCTGTAGGCAAAGTCTCTTAACTCAGAATCAAACTTGAAGTTCTCTTTTAACATATTTCATCATCATCTGCAAACTGGCAAAAACATTCTTAATACCTTTAACAGCATAGCTATTCTCTTTTGTCCTTAGGCTGAAAGCATGAAGATTTTGTTTTGTTTTGTTTTTTCTTACTTCAGGCATTCTCATGATCTCCTGTATTTAAATTTGCAGCCTGATGACTTACATAGGGAATAAACTTCTTCCTAAAGGATAACTATCAAGAATAATCAAACCAGCTTTAATATGACATATTTCAAGGCCTTATTTTGCATTAGTCAAGTGTATTGGCAAGTACAAAAGCACTGTAAAGAAAACTGGGTATAGTCTCATAATGTAATACTGGGCTTCCATCTAGGAGTCACTGGATAGATACTTGAGAACAAAGCTCTTTGACATTCAGGTTTAAATAGAAAGAAAATGAGAAACCAGATAAAGCAAGCCAACCAAATTAATTCACTCTGTACTCCTCTGATTTTTCAGTGGAATTCAGAAAAGGTTGGGAAGCCCTCATGAAACAATTGCTTTAGTGTTTACAGAGTATACATTTATGTGTTTGTGTTCAAAGATGTAAAGACAGTATTTATTATTTTCCATCAAACCCCCTCAAGTTTTTGTGGGTTTCAGAAAATTTTCTATGAATGCTGTCCATTCTGTATATGTATTGAAGATAGCATCTACCTCAAAGTCCTCTTCCTGAATGAATGTAAACATAATAGATACATATATCAACTATATGTTTACTAAACTCCATTCCTGTTCACATGGTTCTGCACCTCCAAAAACAGCATCAAGGGACAAATGGAGTGATCCTGAGGTATAACTGAGTCACTTTATAGTTATAAATACATACACATCAAGCTGTTAGAAGAATTGTTAGTAAAGAAGAACTTGGTGTAGCTGGTTCCACCATGCTTTTCTGTCCCTTTTTAAATTTCCTTTGTTAAAAGAACGTTGGCTTAGAATTCAGGAATCTGGAATTCTAGTCCTAGTTCTGCCCTTTAGTCATTGTGTGATCCTGAGCAAGTCAGTTCTCTCTGGATGCTTTGGCTTCTCAGGTGTATCACGAAGGGACTGAAGATGTCCTCTAAGACCTCTTCTTTCCTACAATTGAGTTTATTTTAATGATTAAATCATTCAGGTAGTGATTCATTGAGCACACATCTATCAAATGACTACCAGGTTCTCTGTTGATCACCTGTGGGTAAGACATTGTAAGCAACAAATGTGTTTACCCAGTGTTTCCAGAGGATGATAAGACCCACAGAAAAGTAGGTTGGTATTTAGGGCTAGAACACAGCCATGGTCAGGATTGATGATTAAAACCTTTGAATTGCCTGCACACAGGGCAGTTAGATCTAGTTTAAGTAAGTAATAGACGACATTACCCTTGGCCAGGCACAGTGACCCAAGCCTGTAATCCCAGCACTTTGGGAGGTGAGAGGATTGCCTGAGCCCATGGGTTCAAGAATAGCCTGGGCAACTTGGCGAGACCTCATCTCTACAATAAATCCAAAAATTAGCTGCGCATGGTTCTGGCTACTTGGAAGGCTGAGGCAAAAAGATTGCCTGAGCCCAGCAGGTTGATGCTGGGGTGGCCATGAGCATGCAACTGCACTCTAGCCTGGGCAACAGAGTGAAATTCCAACTCAAAAAAATACATTCTTTAAATCAAGACATTACCCTTTGAGATTGTAGAGGCAGAAGAGGAGAGAGTCAAGAATAGCTGTCTACATTTCAGAGGAAACAGGACCAGGGAAGAATATTGAGATGATTGCTTAGCCAGACAGGAGGCAAGCCAGCAAAGTTCATTCAAGACATCTCAAGAGGAATGAGTTGCAAAGAAGTGTCTTTAAGATTTCTTTATTTTATTTGAATTTTTTTACCTTTTAATTTTTTTATTTTAAAGTTGTGGGGTACAATTTAGGATTAAGTATACAAATGTTCATTATGCAGGTACCCTTGTTGATGAGGTATGGCCCCCTTTCCCCAGACAGATTCCCACTATTGCCAATCCCATCGCCCCACCTCCCCACCCCCTGCAGTTTCCCACTACTGCCAATCCTTTTCTTAAAGTATTACGATAGTTGTTCAAGGTTCGCTTATGAGTGTTAATATGTGATATTCAGTTCTTTGTTTCTGTGAAAGATCACTCAGTATTATAGACTCTAAGTCCATCCAGGTTGCTGTGAATTTCATGATTTTGTTCTTCTTTATGGCTGTGTAATGTTTCATTGTATATATGTATCACATTTTAAAAAAATCCAGTCCTCTTTTGATGGGCAGCACGGTTGGTTCCATGTTCTTGCTATCCCATCACTCCCACCTGTCAATCGAGATCCACTAGCTCTAGCTGCTTCCTGTCTCTCCAGATCCAGCTCCTCTACTCTCTACCACACACGTGGCATGGGTGATACTGAGTGCTTGGTAGCTGTTCTGCCACTACTGCACAGCACGTTTACAGCTTTCGTTTTGCTGAAGTTGTTTCCTTTACTTGAACACCTTCACATCATTCTTCTCTTGCCTGACTTTCTCATTCTTTTAGCTTTGCTCAGACATCACCTCTTTCAGAAGACTTCCTTGAATTCATTCTTGTATATCTCTAAACCTAACACAATGCCTGAATTTGTAGTTGCTCATACTTGTTTCAGTATTAAGTTAACCTTACAATTTGGATTATTTTGTTGGCTTCTTTATTCTCTCCCAGTCCTAGAGTATACCATTTAAAGATACAGCAATAATTTTCCTAATGCCAGAATCCAGACCAAAAAATACACCAGCTACGGTTTTAGCCACTTTATTGAAGTCTAATTAGTAGTCAATAAACTGCACATATTTAAAGTATATAAATACTTCCATTGTTGCTAATGAGAAGTCAACTATCATTCATATCATTCTTCCTATATCTAAGGTGACATCTTTCTCTGGGAACTTTCAATATTTTGTTTGGTTATCAGCATTTTGATTATGATGATAGTAGGTGTGGTTTTCTCTGTAGCTCTTTCTTTTCCAGGATTTCCCTCCTTACTTTCCAGTGGTGTGGTAGCCCCAAATCCTATCCTCTGGTTCTTTAAGCCAGCAAGACTCTGGGTTTAACCCAGTTTTAGCCACCCATTGTAGAGCTGGCTGGACTTAGGTTACAAGTTGGAAAAACAGGAAACTTATCCAGCATTCTTCCTTTCTTCTAAGTCATGATCCCCCTCTAGTCTCTGCTTACTTTTGGTCACTCTCCTCTGTCTTCAGGCTGTTGGTTTTTACATATTGTCTAAGTTTCTAGCTGTTATCTGCAGGACAGCTGGTCCAATTGAAATTACTGTGCCACTATCACAAAAAATAACACAATAGAGAGTATTTAGCATGAAGAATGCTAAGTTTTCAAAACTGAAAAGGCAAAAGGAGAATATAGGTTGAGCATTCCTAATTTGAAAATCCAAAATCTGTAATGTTCTAAAATCTGAAACTTTATGAATGCTGACATGATACTCAAAGGTCATACTCGAAGGAAATCCTCATGGTCAACCAGTAAGTATAATGCAAATATTCTAAAGTCTGGAAAAAACCCAAAATACTATTGGTCCCAAGCATTTCAGATGAGGGAATGAGGGATATTCAACCAGTTCTAAGGTATCATGGAGGTAGCTACTGCAGGATAAGCTACCAGTCGTAAGGTTGGGGGAGTAAAGGGAAAAGGATTGAATTATTAAATTTAGAAGCTTAGAGAGAGGCTCTGTGGTGTTGTGACCCAGACCTCTTGGGTGGGGTGGGGTGGGGGCAGTGCTGGCTGGCTGCTTCTAATGTTATTAGGGGGATATGATAAAGCTGCAAGTGTTGGAAAAACAAAAACTGGAAAGAATTCTACTAATAGAGTGGAGGAGCATGGCAAGGGTGATGCTATCAGGAGCAGGTGGCAAACAGGAAGGAGCAAGTCCTTTCTTACTCTAGCCTTCCAGTCTCCCTCTAGCAGCTCTTGTTGGCAGAACCCAACAAAAAATTAACTGGCAAAGCACAAATGTGGTATGTGCTGTCCCAGCCCCAGTATCATAAAGCATAGTAAGAGTATAAAGCTGAGAAAGTAGCTTAATAGCTGCCACAGACCATCTGTTGTCTACTCAACATCATACACATTCTTCTACACGTATTTGAACATCCAAGCAACAAAAACAACCTTCTTTTTCTGCCTAACAAAATTGTACAACTATCTTTGAATGAAGAGCCTCTCATCAAAATAAAACCACAAAGTTTTTAGACTTCCAGGATACTTCATCTACCAATTCCTAAAGCTTTCTGGAGTTTCTCTTCTACAAGCACTTAGGGTTTTGCTGCTTCTACTCCTCCATCAACTTTTCCTTTTTTAAAAAATGTGTTGACATTGCTCATCTTTTGTTGTCCTCTTGTCTCTTCTGTTCTATTTCTCCTTTAGATTTCTTACTTTTTATTCTACTTCTGTCATTTCAGTGAGTTTGGGGAAAGGAGAGGATAATGATTATATCTTGTAGCTAATGCTATTGATGTCACATTCCGCATTCTCTAGGCCTCTCTCTGACTACAACTGCAGTCTTGGTGACCAGTTTTCATATATGCTGATATATTCTGAAAGTGCCTGTTTCTCTACCATGACTGTTTTCTCTGGGGTCTTTAGATTTGTTCAGCCTATGTGCAGGACAGCCTGGAAGTATCAGGGACTAATGTCCAGGGCCAGTCTTCAACCACTGAGGGCAAGAGCCATTGGAAAAATATTTCACTTTCCTATCCCTGGAAGGACAATTCTGAGGCACCCAGCAAGATTGAACCTCATTTTCCCTCAATGGCAACTGGCTTATTAATATACTCCTTATTGAGTTTTGTCCCTTCTTTATTTCCCACTCCCTCACTTGTGCTTCTTGGGATCACCAGTCAAGTTAACTATCTGCATCCAAGACTTTTTCTCATAGCCTGCTTCTTGGGGAACCCAAACTAAAACATATTCAAATTACTTTGCATACAAATATATTCTTCCTCCTCCTCCTCCTCCTCCTGCTCCTCCTCCTCCTCCTCCTTCTCTTCCTCCCCATCTCCCTCCCCCCCTTCCTTATTCTTCTTTTAGTCAAGATCTTACTCTGTCACCAGGGCTAGAGTGCAGTGGCATGCTCATGTCTCACCACAGCCTTGACTTCCTGGGCTCAGGTAATCCTTCTACCTCAGCCTCCCTGGAAACTGGGACTACATGCATGTACCACCACACTGGGCTAATTTTTTGTAAAGATGAGGTCTTGCTATGTTGTCTAGGCTGGTCTCAAATTCCTGGGCTCAAGCAATGTTCCTGTCTCAGCATCCCAAAGTGCTGGGATTACAGACATGAGCCACTGCACCCAGCCAATTCTTTATGTTCACTTATTTATGGAGAAACAACAATTTTTCTAAACACTGTAAAATTGAACTGGTAACTTATATTACTAATTATTTTGTCATACATATATACTTATGTGTATATATGTACATGTACACCAGTGTATATATATGAATGTATCTATCCATATATACATAATTCACATTTGATCTTAAATTGACTGTAGAAACTGTGACTTCCACTTATGTATATTGCCAGAGCCTAATACAGTCCAATGCAAACAGTAGGTACTAACAAATGTTTATTTTTCTTTTTAAATTGAGACAGAATCTTGCTATGTTGCCCACGTTGCTCTCAAACTCCTGGGCTCAAATAATTCTCCTGCCTCAGCCTCCCAAAGTGCTGAGATTACAGGCATGAACCAGTGCACCCAGCCCTAAAAAGTTAGTGTTTCTTGACTGATCGTTCTTATTTTTAGGCTTCACGTGCAGTATACATAATTGTATATGTAAAATCAATATATAAAGTTGATATTAGATAATTTATAAATGAATAAATAGTTAAATTTAACAAACATTTGCATACTTCCCATATGCAAAAACATGATGCAGACTATAATGTCAGAATGTGAGAAGTTGATGTGTGGTAGGCACTAAATAACATGATTAAGTGAGAAACTGAGTTTATAGACATAAATACTTTATTATTTCAGAGAAGGGAAGGATTAGGGTGGAGTTGTAAGCATGATTGCAAATAGCTTCTAGAAGTAGTAATTACTTGAGACAGGCCTTGAGGAATTAATAGGATTTAAATAGGTGGGAAAGAGCAGGGCATTCCAGGGTTGGTGTGCAGGGTGAAAAATCAGTGGTGAGAAATCAGTGATGGTAAGCGTCAAGAGCCCTACATTCATGGAGAGTGAAGCTAAAGGGACCTGCATGCACATGGGGTACATGAGAAGTGAGAAGAATGGCCTGCTTGAGAGTTTGTTTCCTGTTAAGTAGCAATAGAAAGTAAGCAATGGAGGGCATTTGAACTTTGACACTGAGAGGGAGTTTTTAAAGGATTTCTGAAAATAAACTATAAAGTAGTAATTGAATTGAAGATGACTAATTTGGCATGTTACATAGACAGCAGGGGTGGAACAAGGTTGATGGCAGAGGAACCTGGTACAACTTGCTTTCTAGAATCTTCAGAACCCTTTAGTTTTCTGTGTAACTAAACATTTTTCTTTATGAGATACTGTACTGTGCACTTAAAATCATTATTTTTTATTTGTCATCAGACTTATTTTAGGTCATAGTAGTTGATTTCTTAAACAAGTTAATAGTTTTAACCAAAGCCCAAGCAACCGAAAGATTGCAGTCTTTTCCTCCTGGGCTATTGGAAAAAGTGGTTGATAGAAATAAGATGACTTCAGTCTGATTTGTTTCATTGAATTTTAAACGTTTAATTTTAAGCATTTGGGCTAAACAGTAAAATTACAGCTATACAAATTACTTTATGCATCCCAATTTTGAGACTTAGATTGTTATGAATATTTTCACCTAAAAGTCATGTCATTCTTAGTTGTCCTAGCTTACATATTGCTAAATTTTAAGATGATTTTATTACTTATGGAACAAAACTTTTTTTCTGTTTTTCTCACGTGTAAACTGAAAGTCAGTAGAAAAATATTTAACTGAAATTCATTTTTAAGGAATGCTTTTATGTAAATATGATGATATGCATATACAGTTTGGAATACCATAGATGTAGTAATCTAGGATTCTGCTAAAAGTATACTAGTTTTCTGTTTTGTTTTAGAGATGGTGTCTTGCAGTGTTGCCAGACTGACCTCCAATTCCAGGTTCAAGAGATTTTCCTACCTCAGCTTCCCAAATAGCTGGGCCCATGGCACTGTGCCTGGCTTATATTAGTATATATTTTTTTTACTTTTACTTTTTAAATTTTAAATATGTGGGGGTACAATTCAGGGTTAGGTATAAAAATTATTAGTATTTTTAACAAAACCTTTTACCAACTAAATATAACTTGGCCATATATAAATGAGGAATATTTCAGGAGAGGTTATTTTTCATCTACCTATTTTCTGCTTCCTTTCATCATTAAATAATTAAACTATATTCAATTTAGAAAAATGAAGGCATCACTTTTTCTTTAATCTTTGTGCTACAGTTTTTCCTTTCACTCAACAAGCATTAATTAAATACCTCCCTTGGGAATGGCACTGTTAAATGCTGGGACACAAAGATGAGTTGTGAAATCTTCCAAAGGAGACCTTTGTCAGGTAGGGGGTAAGACTTGTAATAAATGAGATGCAAAGTGTTATAATTACTCACAGGGCTTCAAATATGGTAAAATAGACAATAATAGGATAGGGTGAGGAAAGTAGAGGGTCAGGGCAATCTTTAAAGAGAAAGTGATACTTGAATTGAGTTTTAAAAGATGAAAGGATTGAGGAAAACTGGAATTTCTGGTGGAGATAACAATATATGTTTCTTGACTTGTCTAATTCCGTGGTATATACCTGCAGCTTTTTGGCTCATGCTAACCTCTAACTGTGGGTGAAGATGGAAAGGAAGATTTTTACAGTCAAAATGTGCTTTTCTTTAGTAACTAAAAGTGATGAGAATAGTCAGATAAATGTGTATTATGAAATATTTTATGATCTACATGGTGATGTATTATCACTTGATAGCAAATTACATGATATCTCTATCCTCTTCCTTTCAGGAGCTTCAAATCATATAATCTTCCTTTTGCCTTCTTTCACATAGTTAACATTTCTAATTTCATGAACTCAATTTCACAAACATAATTTTCTTTCTTTTTTTTTAATATTCAGGTTCAAGTGAAACTATTAGAAAGCAAGCCCCAGCACTAAGAGTGTTGATAACAATTTGCATGTACAAATTTAGACCTGGTCCATAATTCATAGATTCAATAGATATTCCTAGATCAGGCCCTCCTTAAATTTCAGTTTCTTATAATTCCTCCAGTTCCTTCTATTTGTAATAAATATTGTTTATCTGTCATATTCCAGGGACTATTCTGGGTACTTTAGCGATATTAATGACTAGAATGGATGAAGATCTCCAACCTAATGAAACACATTTTGCTCATTGTCAGAACAACTCAGAAAGATTGTTTATTTTCTTCCATGTAGACAAAGGATTTATTAAAATTATGCTGCTACCTATAGTATTGAGTTTCTTTAACGTGTCTCACATAGACATTGGGGGGTGGGGAAAAAGAAACCATTCTTTATTTCTGGGGTAAAAAAGTCTTTTTTGTAGCTGAGGGTTCTGTAAGGATAGGCCAGTGTGATATGGCATATTTTCCTAGTTTGTCTTGCAAAAGATGAAAGTTTGAAAGTACTAAAAATAAGGTGGTTTCAGAGACAGATAAGTGGGTGAAGGGAGAAATATTTAAAGACAAGTTATTTGAAGCTTCCCTTGCCTTGTGCTTCAGTGAGGAGAAAGGGAGAAGGCAGCTACCAAATGACTAAGGCATCAATTATAGCTTGGGTGTAATTTAAATAGGCAGAATATAGAAGCATAGTAAGAAAGCAGAAGGGCTAAACAAGAAAGAATTCTGTCATGGCATTAAAAAATCCTGTTTATTAAAATACAACAGATTTGAAATAGAGTATTTTCAGTTTAATTTTCTGATTATGTTTCTTGTTTGTTATTTTATAGATGGTGGGCCTACTCCCTCAGAAAAAAACCCATCTCTGCCAACAAATATGAGTTTAGAGAAGAGACCAGACAGTACCATTACAAATACTGTAACAGAATACCCCTTGGAAATGCCTCTAGAAAAGCAATCAGCTACAAAAAGTTGTAAAATATTAACAACATTACCAGCATTTTGGTCATCAGGTAAAGAGGAATGTATCAGTCCCAATTTAAGAATATCAAAGTCGGATTCTACTTTCAATAACCAGGCCTCTGTAGAGACACTGTATGCCTCTCCCTCATTCAAAATATTTGACCCAGCGAAGGAGACTGTAATTAATAAGGATTATCAGAAACCAACACAATCCAGTATTGTTCAGATGGATGATAAAAACCTCAAGGCAACCACATGGGGTGAGTCAAAACAAAAAATCTCTTTTGAAGTATTCTTTTGCTTTTCTCTGCTTTCTGTTTCTTTTTTTTTGTTTCCTCCTTTCACTCTTCATCTGTGATATTAAAATGTGCATGCATGCAGGCACTTCTCAGAAGTGTCCCTTTTATTAAAGGGCTAATAGAAAATTCATCATTGTGGGTTACGAGTGTTTGGTTGAATATATTACCAGAAGTTCTGAGCAATTTCAATACAGACCAAGTTAGAAAGAACTAGCATGAAATAAGAGCATCTTGTTAGCCACCTAGGTTATTTATTAAAAGATTATGAAAAAGAATGTTATTATGTATATCGGTGTGTAGACACATACAATGTATATACACACAAATATATATATATATATACACACATATATATCTATTTTAAGAGCTGTGTACTGATTGCATAAAAGGGGCAGAGGATCTTATCCTTTATTTTCTTTATAAAACATTAAGAGGGTTGTAGTACTGTTTAGGCTAGGTGATAAAAGATAAATCCAGTTGAGATTCTAGGTTGTTGGCTGTCACTTGCTAAATCCTGCATGATATAATAATGCTTTCTTTCCTTAAAGTTAATTAGTAAAAGAATAGTTTGTGGCTTAAGCATTTTTCAAAGACTGAGTAGTAGTTTTATGGTTTTTTATGTATAATAATGCTTACCAACTCATATAAATACAATACTTTTAATATTAATGCTTTAAATAGCCTCAAACTCAGATCAAAAGTTCATATAAATACAAACAATGGAAACCACCATACTGATGCTAGTAAATGTCAATGGAAAATAAAAGATTCTCCTTATTGCTCTTTCAAGAGACTGCTAATTACTGCTGTGAATGCTAATGTGGAAACAAATTAGTACTGGTTATGATGGCTGTGATGGCTTATATGCATGGCTATCCCCTGAGAAATTGTTGCTTTGGTTCATTTCTCTCATAAATACCACAAAAAGATAATGAAACCACTTCTTGGTCATTATAACAAGTACACTTAAAAATGAAATTTAGCAAGCAGTTTCTCTAAAACCAGTTAGCAAGGAGGACTTTTGCTTCTGGTTATAATAAAGTAGGTAGTAGTGTTCTAATCCTACCACCAATAAAAATATTAAATCTGGGAAATTATTAAAAGCTGATTTGAAGTCATCATAAAACAGCCAAGAAAATATGTAATAAGTCAAGATCCCAGGAAGAAGAAAATTGAGATGAGGCCCACAATCACCTTCATTTTCCTCCCTTAGGTAATTTGCCTATTACCAGAGCAAGATAAAAGATGCTGAAGGAAAATCAGAGACTTGGGTTTTTCACAGCCTCACTGAGCTTGGGAGACAGGGTTGAGTTTGGGACTTCCAAGGTGTCAAGGATTTAAGGGGCCCATATTCCAGAGGAGAGGGAATCACAGATAAGAAATTCTAAAAAGTCTTTTTGTAATTTCTTACTGAAACATTTGCCTACTGCTAAGCTACATATGTTCTGGATGAGATGCCAAGAAACTCAGTGAGAAGAGTTTTGAAGAGTCCAATGAACTAAGCAGAGATTCTGATGATCTTGTGATGCGAGGAGACAAATGTTGTTCAGGATATACCAAATTGTAGAGGCCCTGGTAAATACTCCAGGCTTTCAGTTGGGACCTCTGACAGGATACACCTTAAGCATCAGAACTGTACTCTAGGAGTAAGGACAAACCATAAGTAGAACAGCCCTCACAAAAACTAAAACCTGTTTACCTAGACCAGAGTGATTGACTTGTACTTCATCAGCTTTCTAAATCCTTTCTTAAAAGCTTTAACATTTTTTCATGAAAAATCTCAAGCATTAACAAAAAATTACTAGACATACCAGAAAATGAACAAATAGCCAGAAATATAGGAGAAAACAGACAACAGAAACAGATCCACAGATAATCTAGATTTTTTTGTTGGTTGAGTTGGAGTCTCACTCTGTCACCCAGACTGGAGTGCAGTGGCCAGCACCGCAGCCTCGACCTGCTGGGCTCCGGCGATCCTTCCACCTCAGCCTTCCAAGTAGCTGGAACTACAGGCACGCGCTACCATGCCCGGCTGATTTTTTGATTTTTATTGTAGAGATGAGGTCTCGCCAAGTTGCCCAGGTGGGTCTCGAACCTGCGGGCTCAGGCAATCCACTCACCTCTAATAATCTAGATTCTAAAGGTGTAAGCTAGGTACTTTAAAATAATTATGATTAATATGATCAAGAAGACAGTGAAAAAGATGGAGAATTTCATCAGAATACTAGTATCTGTTTTAAAAAATGAAAATCATAGAGTTGAAAAATATAGTAGCTGGAATTAAGACTCTGAAATACTCTTTAGTTTACATAGCCTGGAATGTCAACGAGAGAATTCAATGCTGGCAGAGAAGCTGGAAAGTTATGAATGAAATCCTAAGAGGGAAGGAGACTTAGAAGGGGTGAATCCCATAATTTGTGTATAAACTCTTCCTAAATTCTTGACTGGCTACTAAACTATAAATGTAGGGGGATTACAGTGAGTTTAACCAAAAAAAATAAATAAAAATCCTGCTGTAAGCTGAAAGAACTGAGATGAGACTTCGATTTTTGCTTACTGGAGAGCTGACAGTTTGAAGATGCCAGGCAAGTTATCTTCCTACTAGAACAAAAATCAGTACTTCCTACTAGAACAAAAATCAGTACTCTTTAGAGGAATATCACAGAATCCAGAGACTTTACAATGTATCATCCACATGTTCAGTATAAGTTTTTCAAAAAAAATCACTAGGCATGCAAACAATAAGAAAATATGAGCCATAATGAAGGTGTTAGGAGTCACTAGAAACTGACCCTTAAATAACCCAGGTGTTTCAATTAACAGGCAAGTTCTAAAAGTAGCTATTATAAATCTGTTCACGAGCTTAAAGTACTCACAAAGCATGAATAGGGAGGAAAACCTCAGCAGACAAATAAAAGCTATAAAAAAGAACTAAATGAAAGTTCTAGAGCTGAAAAATAAGTAATTGAAATGAAAATTTTACTGGAAGGGCATAGCAGCAGATTACAAATGAAAGAAAGAGCAAGCAAATTTGAAGATAGATCAACAAATTAATCTGAAACATGGAAAGAAAAAGATTAAAGAAAAATAAGCAGAGATTCAGTCTTGTGGAGCAATATAAAGCAATTTGACATTGGTATAGCTGGAGTTTTAGAAGGTGAGGAAAAAAGATGGGGCAGAAAAATTATTTAAAGAGCTAATGCCAAAAACCCCCCAAATTTGTGAAAGAAAAACTTTCAGACCCAAAATCCTCAATAAATTCCAAGCAGAATAATAATAATTTCTTTTTTTTTTTTGAGTTGGAGTCGCACTCTGTCGCCCAGACTGGAGTGCAGTGGCTGCTTCCAGCCACCACAGCCTCTACCTGCTGGGCTCCGGCGATCCTTCCGCCTCAGCCTTCCAAGTAGCTGGAACTATAGGCATGCGCTACCACGCCCGGCTGATTTTTTGATTTATTGTAGAGATGAGGCTCAGGCAATCCACTCACCTCAGCCTCCCAAAGGCACGGGATTACAGGCTGAGCCACCGAGCCCACATAATAATTTTTAAAATTGTATTTAGACACATTATAGTTGAACAGTTGAATTCCAGAGATAAAATTTTGAAAGCAGAAAGAAAAATTATCATATTACATATAGAGAAATAGCAATATGAATGACATCTGTCTTTTCATCATAAGCAGTGTATACTAGGAGACAATGAAAAGTCATCTTACAAATGTTAAAAGAAAAACCTATCAACCCAGAATTCTATATCTAGCAAGGCCAGAAATGAAGGTGAAAACAAGAAATATTCAAATGACTACAAACTAATCAGGAAATCTGTACTACAAAAAACAGTGAAGGAATATCTTTAGACTAATGGGAAATTAAATTATACCAGGTAGTAACTTAAGTCTACAGAAAAGAATGGTGAGCCCTAGAAATGATGAATATGTGAGTAAATATAAAATAATGTATATATTTGTTGCTTCTAATTTTAAAAGTACATGTAACTCTGTAAAGCAAAAATTATAAGCTATATTTTGGGGCTTAAAACACATGCAGAAGCCAGGCTCGGTGGCTCAGCCTGTAATCCCGTGCCTTTGGGAGGCTGAGGTGAATAGATTGCCTGAGCCCGCGGCTTCGAGACCTGCCTGAGCAACTTGGCGAGACCTCATCTCTACAATAAATCAAAAAATTAGCCGGGCATGGTAGCATGCGCCTGTAGTTCCAGCTACTTGGAAGGCTGAGGTGGAAGGATCGCCAGAGCCCAGCAGGTCGAGGATGCAGTGGCTGGGAATGGCCACTGCACTCCAGTCTAGGTGACAGAGTGAGACTCCAACTCAAAAAAAAGAAAATGCGGATATTTATTACAATATAGCACCAAGAAAAATTTCTGAGAGCAAGTAAAGGCCTAAATAAATTGAGAAGATATACCATGTTCATGAATTGGAAGACTTAGAATTGTTAAAATGTAGTTTCTCTGAAGGTTGATCTGGAGATTCACTGCAATCCCAGAAGGCCTTTTTAAAATTTTATTTTAATACAAATTGACAAGCTGAATCTTGCATTTAAATTGAAATGCAAAGTATCTAGAATAGCCAAAATAATCCTGAAAGCAAAAAACAAAGTTGGAGATCTACTACTACCTAATTTCAAGACTTATTGTGATGCTATGATGATCAAAATAGTGTGGTATTATCTTTATTGTTAATTTGTTTTAAATGAAGACTGTACTTTTTTAATAAGTAGTTTGAAGTTTTTATAAATGTTGGAATATTCGTCCTTTGGTTGAAATCCCTTGCCTGTCGGGCAAGGTGATTGGTTGAATGATAGACTTGATAATTCCCTTGAATTATTGCTGTGGTGCTTAACTTGCTTGTTTAATTATTAATTATTACATTATTAACTTCTTAATGATACTATTTTGACATTGATTTTTTAAAAATATTCATTTGGCACTTAATTTCTCATTTCAATTTTGTTAATAGGGAGAGAGGGAGAAAGGGCTTGATATACACATAATACGTGTGTGGCATTGGTAGATTAACAATATTTATTGCAAATTCTGAATAGAGAGTGTAGACTACAGTTTTCCTTTTGATAAATTAAGGCCAAATTATTTCTGTATTAGTAATTTTGAACATGGCTTGGCTCTATGATGGAGGGCCCCAATTTGAAAGTTGCCTAGTTCCCCAGAAGTAGTAGTGTGAGCCTGTTAGGGGATTATGGCAGAGCTTCCAGTCCTAAAGGGAGAAAAAAAATCAAACTTCCCTAAACCTTGCCATAAAGTCAAATTAGGGCTCATATTCCACCGAATAGCATAGTTACTGATAGCACAGGGGCTCTGGAGTCAGACTGCCTGGGCCATACTCCCAGCTCAACTACCAATTATTGAGCAAAACATCTGACTTCTGGACATGTCAGTGTCTTCATCTGCAAGGCAGAAATAATGATGGCACTACCACATTTAGCTGTTATGGGGATTAATGAATTAATAAATGTAAAGTACTTAAAGTGGGACCTGGTACTCCAAAAATGCAATATAAAAGTTTACTATTAGTACTCAAATGTACCTATTTTTAGTTCTGCCTTTAGAATTGTAAAATCTTAGTCCCCTCCTAACCCCCTCAAACTTTTCTCTGGTTGTTCCCAAAAGTACCTAGGAGTTTCTCATTTATTCTCAGGAAGAAGTAAATTCCTATCCTTCCAGAAAGGGTATTCAGGTAGAGGAATAATATAGAGGTGTAATTGAGCAAAGAGGTTCTGAAGAGCTCCAATTTGTTCTCCATCAGGCAGTGGGAGTGGTCTGATCCCTAGTACTCTACCACTTAAACTGTGAACTGCTTGCCATTCTTTGAGTAAAAGCCAACTAGCCTTCTAAGCCCTGGGCAGCTTAGCCTCTGCCCCTCTTACCAGCCTACTAGTCTCAATTTGTCAAATAAACCATATTGCTTTATCACCTCATATTGTTATTTCCTCTGTAAACATCACTCCTTCAAGATTTCCTGACCCCATAAGGTATTTCAAATCTCCCTTGCTATGTGCTATCTTAGTACCCCATAATTATCCTTCATAGCACTTACTGTCATTTCAGTTAAATAATAATTGCATATGTGCTAAATTGTTTAATGTCTTTTTCATAACTGAAATGTCATCTTCATGAGAGAAGGGACCATATCTGCCCTGTTTATTATTTTATCCCCAACACCAAGCACAATATTTTGCACATATTGGGTATTCAGTATGTAATAAGTGAACTAAAAGCAGCTTAGTGAAGCAGAAATGGAAAGAGTGCATGAAGAAATGATAGAGAAGACTAAGCCTGACAAATGATGAGGAGCTATGTGTGCTAAGTTAAGAAATTTGGACTCAACCACTGGGGAGAGGAGAACCTATTCAGCAAATGGTGCTAGGAAAACTGGCTGATCACATGCAAAAGATTTAAATAGGACCCCTAGCTGTCACCATACACAAAAATTAACTCTAAATGGATCAAAGACCTAAATGTAAAACCTCAAACTATAAGAATATTAGAAAATGCAGGAGACACCCTTATGGAAATTGGAACTGGCAACCAATTCCTGATCAGAACCCTAAGTGCCCATACCATAAGAAATAAGATAGACAAGTGGGACCTCATCACCTGACGCACTTCTGCAAAGCAAAAGAAACTGTCAAAAGAGCATGGGGACAGCCCTCAGAATGAAAAAAAATATTTGCCAACTGTGTATCTGACAAAAGCCTAACTTCTAGGACTACAAGGAACTCAAACATGCCGAAAGGAAAAAAAAAAACAAACAACCCCATTAAAAAGTGGGCAAAGACATGAATAGACACTTCTCAAAAGAAGACATACGGGCAGCCAACAGACACATGAAAAAGTGCTCACCCTCACTAATAATCAGAGAAATACAAATCAAAACCACACTGAAATACCACCAAACCCCAATAAGAATGGCTATCATTAATAAAACAAAGAACAATAGATGCTGGCGAAGATGCAGAGAAAAAGGAATGCTTCTACACTGCTGGTGGTAATGCAAACTAGTATAACCTCTCTGGAAGACAGTGTGGCAATTTCTGAAAGAACTGGAAATTGACCTTCCATATGACCCAGCAATTCCCCTACTGGGAATATACCTGGAGGAATTCAAATCATTCTACAAAAAAGATACCTACACATGAATGTTTGTTGCAGCTCTGTTCACAATAGCAAAAACATGGAACCAACCATGCAGCCCATCAAAGCTGGACTGGATAAAAACATGTGGTGCATATACACAATGGATTATTATGCAGCCATAAAGAAGAACAAACATATGGACTTGGATGGAGTTAGAGTTGATCATACTACGTGATCTATTACAGGAACAAAGAACAGAGTACCATATATTCTCACTCATAAGCGAACCTTGAACAATTATAATACTATTAAAAGGGATTGGCGGTAGTGGGAAACTGCCAGGGGTAGGGGGTGAGATTGGCAGTTGAGGGAAACTGCTAGGGGAGGGAGGAGCACACTTCATCAACAAGGGTACCTGCATAATTAATGTTTGTATACCTAACCCTGAATTGTACCCCACATCTTTAAAATTAAAAAAAATTAAAAAAAAAAAGAAATTTGGACTCTAATTTTACGACAATGCAGGTCACTACAGGTCTTAAGCCGGGCTAATGACCTTACAAATGTGTTGAAAGATTGATTTGGGGATGAAACTAGAGGCAGGGAGTACTTTAAAGGCAGTTGTAGGAAACTAGGGGAAAGATGGGAGACAACAGAGGATGAGGTAGAGGGAGATAGCCAGAGGTCCTAGGTGGAGCATGATCTGGGGGAAGTGGACTAGAATTAAGAATCCAGAAAGAAAGAGACTTATTTCATCTGGAGGGCCTGCATGGAAGGAAGAGAAAGGATGTATCAGATGTGAGGGAAGGATTTGTTATTTTTAGTAGTTAAGATGTACTAAGCATTTGTGTGCCATACACTGTAAGTAGTAGCCTCAATTTCTTGTCATCAGAGGTCACCTGCCAAGATTGAGTTGTTTGAGTAGTATAGAAGCCAAAGAGGGAATTGGTATTTAGAAAAACCACTGTAGAAGATGGACGAAGGAGCTGATAAGACACTGAGAGAACAGTAATTTGTGCCATTCTGGTTTGCAGAGTCCTGTGCTTTTCTCCAGCTGAGCAGCTTGGGCATAGAAATGAAAAAGGGTGAATATTTAAGCTGAAATAGAATTAGGACAGGGATGGTAACTCCAGCTTCTGGGTCAAATCTGGCTCACTGCCTGTTCAGTAAATACTGTTTTATTAGAATACAACCACACTAATTTGCTTATTGCCTTTAGCTGCCTTTGTGCCACAAAAGAGACTGCATGTCCCACAAAACCTAAAATATTTACTATCTGATCCCTTACAAAAAGGGTTTTCTGACCCCTGAATTACAAGTTAGCAGGTAAGGCCAAATACATGGCATCAAAAGAGTGGCAAGAAAGTAGTTGAAGGGATGGATCGGGGCTGTAGACTGGACAAGAAAGGAGGCAAAGCCAGGCAGGCATTGATATAGAGTAAGAGAGAATCAGAGGATCATTGGGTCTGTTGTCTCAACGAGGCCAAAGTATAGGTGCATCAGAGAGAATGGAAGGGCTGGAAATAGGGCAGTAGGAAAGTAATCTTGCAGCAGTAGGAAAGTAATCTTGCAAAACAGATTTCTGAGTAGGGCAGTTCTGAGTGATGACTTGTTCTACGGAGTACTCAGAGGTGTGGTTGAAAGTCATTGTGGTTGAGGAATTCAAAAAGCAACCAGGCTAGGATGGATGGCTAGTCTCCATGGACACTGTCATCATTCTGAATGATGGAAAGTCATAGTGTCATGTTCTGGCTTTTGTTTTTAAAAGTATTTGCTTATATGAAAGGTCCAGGTCTGATGTTATAAACTCTTTGGCAATAATGAGCTAGGCAAATTAAAAAATACTTGCATGTTCATATTTTGGTAGATCTCAACTATTAAGGAAGCTACTAATGCACATTAATATATTTCGCAGCAGCAACCTCATCTGATTATCTGATACTAAATAGCTCCTGGAATAAATTCCTGGAACAGCTCATTTCTTCTCCTCAGTTTAAATGCTAAGTTATTTATCTGTAGCTCAAACTATTCTTTTAGGCCATTAGATATTTGATCACGGGCACTAAAAAGAAAAAAGGAGCTAGTAGATACTTAGAAACCACATAAGGTGGCAGACAACTTTCACTATATTCTCATAGGCCACAGTTACAGTGTGTTTGACTACATTGAACTTTACTTTCTAAAATTTTTGGAGGAAAATAGATCCATACTCCAACTTCTCAAGTTGGTTAGTGGTGGACGTTTTCATTGGCTTCACCCTTTTTTCTTATCTCATTGGTTTTTAGTTTATCCTGAACTTTACTAGTAGTTGTTCTGGAACTGCTTTTCAGTTCACCTTTGCTAATGAAAAAACCAGATAGGACACACACACAAAAGACCATTAACCATGTCTTTTTTTCCTTTTGTCTATAAAAGACTTCAAAGCCAGAACAATTAACAATCTCTCTAAAAGAAATGAGGAAAATGGTAGAAAACAATTCTGAAAAGTGTCACAGCTAACCCTGAACCACTAGTCCTGCTAACTCAGAAGCACCATGCAGAGCAGAGAGGTAAAGGAGCCATCATCACATTATTTATAATAATGACATTAAATTTTTAAATGTTACATTTTGTTAAAAAATGAGATACAATTTAGTGTATTCTCAGAGTTGTGCAATTATCACCACTAATTAAAAAACACTTTTATGACCCCCATTCCTGTCCATGTTGTACTTATTAGCCATAACTCCCCATTTCTCCCTTCCCCTAACTCATGGCAAACTCAATTCCTTGTTTTATTTATGTATTTGCCTATTCTGGACATTTCATGTAATTGAAATAATGCAATATGTGGCGTTTTGTGTCTGGCTTCTTTCACGTAGCATAATATTTTAAGGTTCATCCATTTGTAGCACATATCTGTACTTTTTTCCTTTTTATGGCTGAATAATATTCCATTGTAAAGATATACATACATTTTGTTTGCCTCCTCATCAGTTGATGGACATTTGGGGTTTTCCACTTTGGGGCTATTACAAATAATTCTGCTATGAACATTTTTATAAAATGTTACATTTTTTCATATATTTTATTTTCTTTTTTAGAATTTTATTTTATTTTAAAGATGTGGGGTACTATTCAGGGTTAGGTATACAGATGTTCATTATGCAGGTACTCTTGTTGAGGAGGTATGCCTCTCCCTCCCCTGGCAGTTTCCCTCAACTGCCATCCTACTCTCCTTTCCCTAGCAGTTTCCTGCTACTGCCAATCCCTTTTTTAGAGTATTATGATAATTGTTCAAGGTCTGCTTGTGAGTGAGAACATATGGTACTCTGTTCTGTTTCTGTGATAGATCACTGAGTATGATCGACTCTAAATCCATCCAAGTTGCTGTGAAGTCCATATGTTTGTCCTTCTTTTTAGCTGCATAATGTTCCATTGTGTATATGTACTACATTTTTTTATCCAGTCCAGCTTCAAAGGGCAGTATGGTTGGTTCTGTGTTTTTGCTATTGTGAATAGAGCTGCAACAAACATTCATGTGCAGGTATCTTTTTTGTAGAATGATTTGCATTCCTCTGGGTATATGTTCCCAGTAGGGGAATTGCTGGGTCATATGGAAGGTCAATTTCTAGTTCTTTCAGAAATTGCCATACTGTCTTCCAGAGAGGTTGCACTAGTTTGCATTCCCACCAGCAGTGTAGAAGCATTCCTTTTTCTCTGCATCCTCCCCAGCATCTGTTGTTGTTTGTTTTGTTAATGATGGTCATTCTTACTGGGGTTTGGTGGTATTTCAGTGTGGTTTTGATTTGCATTTCTCTGATGATTGGTGAGGCTGAGCACTTTTTCTTGTGTCTGTTGGCTGCCCGTATATCTTCTTTTGAGAAGTGTCTGTTCATGTCTTTTATTCACTTTTTAATGGGGCTGTTCATTATTTTCCTTTTGGCACATTTGAGTTCCTTGTAATCCTAGATATTAGGCCTTTGTCAGATATACAGTTGCCAAATATTTTTTTCCATTCTGCGAGTTGTCTCCCTGCTCTTTTGATGGTTTCTTTTGCTTTGCAGAAGTGTGTCAGTTTGATGAGGTCCCATTTGTCTATCTTATTTCTTATGGTATGGGCACTTAGGATTTTGATCAGGAATTGGTTGCCAGTTCCAATTCCCATAAGGGTGTCTCCTGCATTTTCTAATATTCTTATAGTTTGAGGTTTTAAAATGTTACCTTTTTAACCACAGAACAAAATAAGAATATTTTAATATCTATGTTAAACTTGACATTCATTGTATATCAACCAGGAAGACTGAAAGAGGTAAATTGGAGAATGACAAAAACCCCTCTGTTTTACAGTGAACTGTTTAAAGTGTTTAGTTGACCAAAGCCCGTATGCTTACAGAAACTTGCATTTTGCAATTCATAATGGTTTTAAAGTATTTCTAGAAATGTACTTATTTTATTTTTGCAGCATAGTTCTTCTAAATGCTTTTAAAATGGAAAGTTTTAATATCGCAATTAACTGGTCCAATATTATTTATGAGTATAATAAATTAAAGATAACACATCAGCATTTGGAATAATTTTATCAGTATGTTCTTCAAGCAAGCCCAACATTAATTGGTGTGCATATATCACACAATGAGATTTTAAAATACAGCAATTCGTTGCAGCTTATTTGCAATATTTGCTGCATTTCAGCTCTGTTGAGTAGACTGTGTGGATATTAACAAGATACCCAAGTAACTTCTGCGGTGAGCCAAGAGAAGGGGAACTAAATGGGCAGTGGAGCTGCGCCCTGAAGAGCAGCTTGAAGTGTGTGTACAGCTGTGGAGTGTTTGGAAACAAAAGTAAATTGGTGTGCAGCAATTAGAGATGAAGTGGCTTTTTATAAGCAAAAGCGTCATGTAGCCTGTGAATCAAAGCTGCAAAACTGTAAACAATGATAAACTAGTTAGTCAGCAGTTGTAGTCACCAAGAATAAAGGTGGCTATGTGGTAGAAAGCAGTGGTTCTCCAACCTTAGCATGCCTCAGAAATACCCAGAGGCTCATTAAAACTTAGTGTTCTAGGTCCAACCCCGGTTTCTGATTCAGTAAGTCTGGGGTCCAAGAACTTCATTCCCAACAAATTCTGCAATCACACTTTGAAAACCACTAGCATAATGTTAAATACCAGGTTTTAAATCACATGATATATACATGACTAACATAACTACAAATCTTTAAATATACAACACTATATTAATATTTGAGTAAAATATTGTTTTACTTTTGGCCTACTTAAATGTTTCTTATTAAATCATTCTTTCTGACCAAAGTGAACTCAAATTCTATTTCTAGAATAGTTTCTTAGTACTTTAACAGATATGTTTTGTGTCCTAGAATCTTAGAATCTCATCAAAAATATATTGTACTGTAACCTAATGCATGGATCTTGCCTCAAATATCCCTGCCAAATCGTCATTCAGGCTGTGCATGAGCTCTGCAAAAGTATCAAAAAACTCACCATTTCCCAAAGCAGCTCATTTTGTGCGTGGAGAACTGTGACTGTGAGAAAATTCTCTTCTATTAATTGAGCTAAAATCCATTTTCTTTTAACCTTCACCTGCAGATCCCAGTTCTAGCTCATGCACAATATGAGAAACAGGAGATATTATTACTAGGGTTTTGTGATTGTCTTCAAATAATTAAATATTCTTCTGCCATCTCTTTTTGGGTAAGAATTGGCATGTCCATCAAGCATTTCTTATAGAAAAGATGTCAAGTCACTCACCATCTTGATTACCTGCCTTGTAAATTTTGTACTCAGAACTTAATGTAATTCTATAATAGAGTAAAAATAATTATAACATAGTAGAATGATGTGGATGTGAATGTATAGTATGGTGATTAAGATCATATTATATGATGTCAGAGAGATTTGAATTTGAATCCCATCTCTGCCCTTTTTTAGCTTTGTGATCTTGGGAAAAGTTTTTAGCCTCTTTGAGATTCCTTTGCCTCATATTTAAAATGGGGTTATAAAACCTACTCCACATCTGGTGCTAAATAAAGAAAATTAGAAAAGAGCTATTTGAAAAGTTGTTAAGTCATTAGACTTCTCCACTTTGCCAAACAGGTGAGCAATTACCTTGACTACCCACCCACCTCCACAACTCCTGAAAGAGTCTGGAGATTTGTTTTCTGGAAGAGATAGATGGAAGGTCTCCAAAATAAAAGATGCTAGGTAGAATTGAGAGTGTAGGTGTAACCAAAACCACAAAATTAAGTGACCATATGTAAACCAAGTGCTAATACTGCAGCCCCTTGCCCTGCTGGCCTACCAGCACACTGATAGCTAGACCTGCCCTCTAGGTGGGAACTAGAACAACTATTCTCAAGAACCTAACTCACCTCAGAGGAAAGAACTAGAGATATTGACATTAGGGGTTCCCCAACAAATGACTATACAGTGAAGTGAAAATTGACAAGTCCCATATTCACACACAAAGCTTCCTTTCAAATTTTTAATCCTTCATTCTTAATCGTAAGCAGACAGCAAGGAGTACCAGATATCTGAAAAAGACTTCTAGCTTGGAGCATTGAAGCAAAAACAAAGGAAAAGAAGTTTGAGGAAACATATGCCATAAAAGGGAGAGAAGCCAGGCTTGGTGGCTCAGCCTATAATCCCAGCACTTTGGGAGGCCAAGGAGAGTGAATTGCTTGAGCCCATGGTTTCATGACCAGCCCAGGCAACTTGGCAAGACCTCGTCTCTACAATAAGCTAAGAAAATTAGCTGGGCACGGTAGCGCACACCTGTAGTTCCAGCTACTTGGAAGACTGAAGCGAAAGGATCGCCTAAGTCCAGCATGTCAACACTGGGGTGGCTGTGAGCGTGCCACTGCACCCCAGCCTGGGTGACAGATTGAGACTCCAACTCAAAAAAAAAAAAAGAAAGGAAACCTTTTTTAAAAAAGCTTATCATTAATATCCTTAAAGAAATAAGAGAATACAGTGTATCTGTGGAAAAAATAACAGGGTGTTACAAAAAGAATTTCTGAGAACTAACAAAAAAAAGTCCTTGGAAATTAAAAATAACAGAAATGGAAAAGCTCAATGATAGGATTGGAAGCCAAAGCAGACAGACTATCCAAGGAAATAGAGCAAAAAGACAAAGATAAGGAAAATGGGAAAGAAAAACAGGAAAATTAGTGGATTACTCCAAGCGATCGAACATTTGACAAGAAGATGTTCAACAAGAGAGAACACACAGAGAAGATAATTGATTAAATTATTTAAGAAGATTTTCTTGAGCTGAAGGAAATGGGTTGCCTGATTGAAATTCTCACTTTTAAGTTGACCTCAGTGAGTGAGAATAGACCCACTTTAGGGCACATCACTGAGAAGCTTTAGGACACCCAGGACGAAGAGCAAATTCTGTATTACTTCAGAGATAAGTAAGTTATCTATAATGAATAGAATTAGAATGGCTCCAACTTCTGAGCAACAATGCTAGGAACAAGAAGATGGTGAAATGTGACCTTCAAGATTCTGAAAGAAAAGAATTTCGAACCTAGAATTATTTATCTAACAAAACTATTACCAAGCCTAGAAGTAGAATACAGACATTTTCAAACATGCAAATACTCAACACTTTTACTTCTCAAGTTTCCTTTTTCAGTGACCTACTGGAACACATGTATACCAAAATGAGAGTAAACCAAAGAAGAGGAAGATGTGAGATATAGAAAACAGGAGAGCAACACAGGAGGATGATGGAGGGACATGTTAGTTGACAACTGTGATCCAGGCACAGAACACACCCAGTTCACAGTGTAGCAGTGTGGCCCAAGACACAAATACACGAGGCTGTCATTAACATGCCCACTATTATTGGCCAGGCTCAGTGGCTCAGCCTGTAAACCTGCGCCCTGGGAGGCCAAGGTGAGTGAATTGCCCGAGCCTGTGGGTTCAAGACCCGTCTGGGCAACTTGAGGAAACCTCATCTCTACAATAAATCAAAAAATCAGCAGGGCATGGTAGCACGTGCCTGTAATTCTGGCTACTCGGAAGGCTGAAGCGGAAGGATCGCCGGATCCCAGCAGGTCGAGGCTGCCGGGAGCGGCCACTGCACTCCAGTCTGGGCGACAGAGTGAGACTCCAACTCAAAAAATAAAAAAAAAAAGAAAATACAGTATTTAAAAAAAACTGAACAATTAAAAAATTACAACAAGCCTGTAATTCCAGCACTTTGGGAGGCAGAGGTAAGAGAATTGCCTGAGCTCAGGGGTTCAAGACCAGCCTGAGCAACATGGCGAGACCTCATCGCTACAATAAATTTTAAAAAAAGCTTAGCTGATCATGGTGGCGCATGCCTGTGGTTCCAGCTACTTGGAAGGTAGAGGTGGAAGGATCGCCTGAACCCAGCTGGTTGAGGCTGTGGCAGCCATGCGTGTGCCACTGCACTCCAGCCTGGGTGGCAGAGTGAGACTCTGACTCAAAAAAAATTTTTTAACAATTGAAAAAACACACATTGAGTCAGGCTTGGTGGCTCAGCCTGTAATCCCGCGCCTTTGGGAGGCTGAGGTGAGTGGATTGCCTGAGCCTGTGGATTCGAGACCCGCCTGGACAGCGAGACCTCATCTCTACAATAAATCAAAAAAATCAGCCAGGCGTGGTAGCGCATGCCTGTAATTCTGGCTACTTGGAAGGCTGAGGCGGAAGGATCGCCGGAGCCCAGCAGGTCGAGGCTGCGGTGGCCGGGAGCGACTACTGCATTCCAGTCTGGGCGACAGAGTGAGACTCCAACTCAAAAAAAAAAAAAACACACACACACACACACACACAAACTGGCGGAAGTGGTGACTTTTGTCTATAAGCCCAGCCTTTGGGAGGCTGAGGCTGAAGGATCACTTGAGCCCAGGAGCTTGAGAGCATCCTAAGCAACATAGTGAGACTGCATCTCTACAAAAAAATGTAAAAATTAGACAGGCGTTGTGGTGCACACCTGTAGTACCAGCTATTCGGGAGGCTGAGGTGGAAGGATCCCTTGAGACCAAAGGTCAAGGCTGCAGTGAACCATGACTCTGCCACTGCACCCCAGCCTGGATGTGAGACTGCAACTCAAAAAATAAATAAATAATAACACAGGCAGGGTTCAGTGGTTCATTCCTATAATCCTAGCAGTTTGGGAGGCCAAGGTGAGAGGATTGCCTGAGCCCCCGGGTTCAAGACCAGCCTTGGCAACTTGGCAAGACTTCATCTCTATAATGAATTAAAAAAAAAAATTAGCCGGGCATAGTGGTACTTGCCTGTAGTTCCAGCTACTTGGAAGGTTGAGGTGGAAGGATTGCCTGAGCCCAGCAGGTGGAGGCTGTGGCAGCCGAAAGTGTGCCACTGCCCTCCAACCTGGGTGACAGAGTGAGACTCCAACTCAAAAGTAAATAAATAGTAACACAAAAAACATCAATTCAGTGTAATAACTATTTGCATAGCATTTACATTGTATTAGGTAATAAAAGTAATCTAGAAATTATTTATTTATTTATTTACTGAATTGGAGTCTCACTCTGTCATCCAGGCTGGAGTGCAGTGGCACACTCATGGCCACCTCAGCCTTGACCTGCTGGCCTCAGGCAACCTTCCGCCTCAGCCTTCCAAGTAGCTGGAACTACAGGCAAGAGATGAGGTCTCGCCAAGTTGCCTGGGCTGGTCTCAACCCTCTCGCCTCAGCCTCCCAAGGTGCTGGGATTACAGGTGTGAGACACCGGGCCCAGCAAAAGTAACCTAGAAACAATTTAAAGCATATGGGAGGATGTGCATATGTTATATGCAAATACTAAGTCACTTTATATAATGGACTTGAGCATTCATAGACTTTGGTATCCTTAGGGTCCTGGAACTAATCCTAATACTGAGGGGCAACTGTACTATTTTTTTTTTTTCAATTTTTTAATATCAATATTTTTTATTTTGATATTGGGGGGTACAGTTTAGGGTTAGGTATACAAATATGCTTTGTTGTTTTTTTTTAGTTTGAGTCTCACTCTGTCGCCCAGACTGGAGTGCAGTGGCACACTCTGGGCCACCACAGCTCGACCTGCTGAGCTCCGGCGATCCATCTGCCTCAGCCTTCTAAATAGTCGGAACTACAGGTATGCGCTACCACTCCCGGCTAATTTTTGACTTATTGTAGAGACGAGGTCTCACCAAGTTGCCCGGGCAAGTCTCGAACCCGCGGGCTCAGGCAATCCACTTGTCTTGGCCTCCCAAAATGCTGGGATCCAGGCTGTACCACTGAGCCCGACCTGCGACTGTACTATTACACTGGGGATGAAATTTCAACATACGAATTTGGGGGGGAACACAAACATTCAGACCAGCAGTGGTCAAAGGGCAGCTGTTTGTCAGAGAGTTGGGTGACAGAGCTTGGCTACGTAGGCTAGGGTGTTTACACATGTGCATGGGCCCTTTCCAGTGTGAGAAGAGGAAAGAGAAGTCAGCCAATAGGCTGAGGGCCAGGACTAGGGCACATGTTAACAGGGAACTTTAAGTAGAGTTCTCAATTCATACCTGATCTTGCAGGTCGTTATGAAGGTATGCTTACCAGTACAGGAGGCTACAATATTCACAGTTTGATTTGTACTTTAGGGAAATGTGGCTATATCATAAATAGATCTTTCAAAATTTTAGGCTGTGCCATGGTGACTCACGCCTGTAATCCTAGCACTTTGGGAGGATTCTAGCACTGAGGCAGGAGGACTGCCTCAGGAGAACCCAAGAGTTCCAGACCAGCCTGGGCAACATAGTGAGACCTTGTCGCTACAAGAAATCAAAAAATTAGCTAGAGCTGGGTTTGGTGGCTCAGCCTGTAATCCTGCACCTTTGGGAGGCTGAAGTGAGTGGATTCCCTGAGCCGCGGGTTCGAGACCCACCTGCGCAACTTGGTGAGACCTCATCTCTACAATCAAA